>NC_067224.1:21465000-21810000 GCF_019924925.1 Ctenopharyngodon idella | reverse complement strand
GTATGACTTTCTTCTGTGGAACACAAAAGATGATATTCTGGGAAATGTCTCCATGTTTTTTTTTTTTTTTTTTTTTTTTGAAAAATGTTAATGTTTTCTGTCCACTAGGTGGCAGAAGAACAAAGTTTGTGAGAAACTGGGAAGTATGGAAACACTTCCGAGACTATTTTCCTGTGAAGGTAAATAACACAATTATAATACCCAGTAACTGACATAAGACATTAGTTGTTCTTCAGTCTCACCTCTTGAATCTTTTTTTGTCTCCTACTCTTGCTCTTCGACCCTCTATTCCTTCAGTTGGTAAAGACTGCTGAATTGAATCCCAATAAGAACTATGTTTTGGGTTGTCACCCCCATGGCATCATGTGTTGTGGAGCGTTCTCATGCTTCAGCACAGACCGTAACGGATTTGCGGAAACCTTTCCTGGAATACGCTCCACACTTGCAATCTTGGCTGGACTTTTTCGCCTTCCTCTCTTCAGAGAATATGTTTTGTGTGCAGGTCAGTGAAAAAGAGATAAAGCAAAACTCACTGAGAGAGACAAGAAAACATGAAGTGTTTCTCCATCTATTTCTTTTTCAGGTCTGTTGCCTGTCAGTAAAGAGAGTTTGGATTATTTGCTGAGCCGTACTGGTGTGGGTAACGCTGTGGTCATCATCATTGGTGGGGCAGAGGAATCACTTACCTCGTCTCCAGGAATAAACACCGTAGTCATGAAACACAGGAAAGGCTTTGTACGACTGGCCCTTGAACATGGGTGAGAAAGAGACAAGAACGAAACAAGATGATGTTCTCCTTGAGTCAAAAACATTAACTAGACAAATTTCTATTCATTATAAAAATGTCCATGACTTTTGTAAATTTCCCTCATATATCTAGGTTTTCCAAGACCGTGAGAACTAAAATAACTAAAATAAGTACAATGACTCTATACATCTTGCTGTTTTAACCTATTTTGAAGCTTGATGTGTCTCATTCCCCCGGTTTCACAGACAGCTTAGTCCTAGACTAAAATGCATGTTTGAGCTGTTTTAACTGAAAGCAACTTATACTAATATATCTAAAGATATGTCAGTGCCATTGTTTTGTCTCAAGATGCACACCAGTAATGCTTTTAACTAGTGAACATTTATAAAAGCTACTGAAATGCCCTAATTGAACTAAGGCCTAATCCTGGCTTAGTCTAAGCCCTGTCTGTGAAACCGGGCCATTTTATATCATTTTAAGATTTGGAAGTTTGCTGACTCCCCCTAGTGGGTCTTGCCCCCAGGTTGAGAAATACTGCTGTAAATAGAAGATGGCAATAATTTTAACTAGAAAGACAGGAAGTAGAACTTGAACGAAACAGTAATGGAGAAATTAATTGGTAAAAAATGTGTGGGAACCCTGAAAAATGCAGCAATAGCAACTGTAAAGATGAAATAAAATTTACACATTTTAAGCAGCAACTGCCAACTTAATAAATACTTTTCACTTGCACGTTTGACTTAACTACATCGTCTTCTTGCTGTGTGCTCAGGGCTGACCTGGTTCCCGTGTACTCCTTTGGTGAGAACGAGCTGTTTCCGCAGGTGGTTCTGCCTGAGGGCAGTATGGGTCGACGGCTGCAGGCTCTTTTTAAGCAGATTATGGGTTTTGCTCCATGTCTCTTCACTGGGGGGCGCTGGCTGCTTCTGCCATTCAGACGTCCTGTGACAACCGTGGGTCAGTTCGAAAGACTTCTTACATCATATTATTTTCTTCTCAAATGATTTTCTGGTAGCGACACTTATTAATCTGTCTGCTGCTGAAACAGTGAATAATTATTATATGATTGCAGTGTACCTTTGTGTCTTCCAGTGGGCCATCCCATTACAGTGCCTCAGGTTGACAGTCCATCTCAGGAACAGGTGGATCATTACCACAGTTTATACATGAAGGCTCTGTCTGAACTTTTCCACAGACATAAAACCAGCTACGGACTTGCCGACACTCACGAGCTGCGCTTCATCTAGAAATGTTGGAAAACACAAAGTTAATGAAATAGCTGTCTGGAATATAATGTGGGACAGATACAAGAAGAGGAAAATGTACGTGTTTTTGTACTGATGTCATGTTAATGTTTTAGCTTTTTAGTTCTCCAAAATGATGCTCAAAATGAACCAAATGAATGAATCCAATTTGTGGGCTGTATATGTGCCTTAAAAGAACTCACAAAAACACTTTAGTCACCAGGTTGAAAGGATTTGCTCACCTTTATCACAGTTCTCCCTGCTGAAGCACTCAAAATTTCATCCATGTTAGTGCTCATTATGAAAAGATTATGTAAATGAGTATGGGGTGGGGGTATGGAATTAATACCAGTTCAGAATTATTTTAATATCTGAAGCATGGATGATTTATAAATGTGTTTTGATGTTTTTGGTCAGTGGCATGTATAAGTGCAAAGTCTTTAAAGTACCTCTCTATGAAAAACAGATCATAAAACCAGCACATTTTTACCACTACTAGTCATTTATTTGTTTCAAACAACAGCATTTTATAACAATAAGATAAGCAATTATGTACATATATTTACATGAAAAAGCTTAAACAATACTTTGTGTTAAATTACAAAACTTCATATACAAAAACCATTGTACCCACTTTAATTATGATAAAAGACATCCCCGAATAAGCATGTTGTTTTTCATAGAATATGTTTTAGCTTTTGTAACCATAAGATGTCTTTTCTTTCTGCCAATTGGGTTAATTTATTCCAAAAACACTTTTCACTGTCATTCTCTATATATTTAAAAACAAACCAAAGCTTACTGGGCACAGAATTAATGCCAAATACAACAATTCAACAGATGCTCTTTTTTTCTTTCTTTTTGGCAAATACTTTATCCGTTTCATCTGATTATATGGAATTTCAGTTAGTACAGCCTATTTGTTGTACAGAGGGGTGCAAGACCTATTGTTATTTTAGCATCCAGGCCTAGGCCTGCTAGTAATATACACCTCAATATGTTTATTGTGCAGGTAAATGGCTGTGATGCTTTTGAGGAACATAAGATTGTAAGAGTGCAGTATGACTCCTAAGCCTGCTTTGCTTTTGATAGGAGTTCAGGACAGATGAACTGATCACACCGTCCACTTTAGACACCTGAAAAGACAAGGAGCACAATTTACACTCATTTTATCTTGCCTAGTCCTATCAGTTTAGCATATGCCATATTAGTGTTTCATCTTGACCTTAAATAAATAATGAAAATTGTCAATATTTACTCGCCCTCATGTCCTTCCAAACCTATATATTATTTTAATCTAGTAAAATAGTTAAAACATTCTTCGAAATGGCTTTGTCTTCTGCAGAAAAAAGAAAGCCATGCCGAAATGAGTAAATTAAATTTCATTTTTTGGGTGAACTGACTGTTATGTCTGTCATCTTTTCTTGTGGTGTCTGTGTGTGGTAACAAAACTGTTTCTGTTGTCTTGCATTACTATTATCTGGTGTCACTTTGGAAGAAGTGTGTTGACTTCCACCCCCACATGCATGAGCGTGTGTGTTACCTGGTCTCGTGGTGTGTTCCTAAACATCGGACACAGCAGTAGCGAGCTCCACATGACACACAGGTGTAGTTTGAAGGGAAGCCACACACTGCACAGAAATGACGCTGAGGAAACTTAGAGGGCTCAGCGCATGCAGTCAGATAGTTTGGACCCTCACTAACACTCAAGTCCTGAAGGAAAAAAAATGTGTGAGGGTGAATGGCACAAATATTTCCAGGACTCCAAAAAGAGAAGAAATTATATTTAGTAAAAATAAAAGTAGTAGCAGCTTAGTTTTAAAATTAATATTAAGTTTACATTGTTACATTATGCTCTGACATTTCACTTTTGAAGATTTACAATGACTTTTATTCAAATGCCATTTTCTAATTTATGAGTAATTTTAATAGTCTTACAAATAAGTTCATGTTCTTTGTGAAAAATATAACTTTTTTGAGGTTCCGTGACATTCACCATAGAAAAGAGAGTTGTGTGAGAGTTTCTCACGGGATGTTTCTCAGCTCGCAGTACCAATGAGTGACAGATGCGATTGCGTTACCTCCTCCTCCAGAAGTGTCTGGAAGTTTTTCCGGAACCTCTGTTTAAAATGATCGCCCCTTGTCTTCTTCCTCCGCTTGCCTTAAAATCAACATAAAGACAACAAAACCGTCAACGCTACTGAGTCGGATACAGTTCGTAGAGATATATTTAATACATGTAAATGGATGGGGACTGAATGATGCGTAACACCGACTCGATTCGTTGCTCTCGTCGAACTGTGGCAGCCGCTTGACCAGCTGCGGGAGGCTCGCGTGAGGGTCGTCCTGAAAGTTGTCTTTCTCGAGCGCCTCGAGCTGGCGGGTCAAACGGCGCTGGCGCGTGGCACTGTCCAGCACGCGCCGCTGGTTGGGATCCTGCGAGCGGACTGAGGAGGACAAATCATCTGAATGTGAACTACAGCTGGATTTACATGATTACAGAATAGGTAGTGTTACGCAATATTTAGGCTGTTTACATGTTCTGCTGTTAATAATAAGAAACATGGGGCTGGAAACAGATTTACAAGTATTGCGTTATATTTATTTAGGCCTATTTATTTTTTAGCATGCACTATTATCAGCCAACTGATGCACACGTTTACTTGGAAGGCACACATACCGGCTATTTTCTTCTCCGCCATGTCCGGAAGTTTAGTAAGAGAACCACTCTTTTTCTTGTGTTGATTTGTGGTGGTTCGCAATCTGCGTGCGCACTACTGACATCTAGCGAACTGCAGAGCAATGATCGTCCGGCTAAAACTTTCTCGGGGTCCACTAGATGGCGCCAGTAGACTTACAAGGGGGCTGCTGAAAAATGTCTTGCATTTATTGTAAATACTCCACATTACAAGAATTAAACTGCTAGATATGCTAAAAATATAGGCTACAAGTGCAATGAGCTCTCACATGGATGATTTTTCACAGAACAGACAGTATTTTCTAATTAGTCAGTAGGCTAACTCAGCAAATCAGATGATGATTATTATAGCCTATAATACTAAATATGGGTTATTAAATCATAAAAGTTAAAGTTCAAAGTTTTTAGTTACACTGTGATGCAAATACGGAAGTGGCATATTTTGTCTAATGTAGTCATCAAGCCGCATGCAACACTCTTAGCCTCTGAAGATAAATTTATTCTGTATTTAATTCATTTTCATGAGTTTCAGATAGACCTATCCCACTGGAAGATTCATACGAACTTTACATGTGTTAAATCATTTGTGAATGTGTTTATGAGATGTTAAATCAGGATGGGATAAAGGTTAAACACAGATTGGAACATGAGTTTATTTTGGATTAAAAAAAAAAAAACAGATTTTTCTTAGAAGAATTGGGTCAAGCAGATTATTTAGATCACAGGTTCTTTTTGAACTTTGCACTTTCTAAATATATTTGTTGTACTTTCATTTCATTTAGTGTTGGCCTGTGAAAGAAAATTTGAGTATGCCAATAAAGTACAAAAAAAAACTGTTGTTAAAATTCATACAATAATCACACATCTTAAATTAAGTTAAAGATTTCTTTTCTGTAGCTACACTGCTTATTATTTAAGCATGTTATAAAAACAGACGCATGCAGCCTGCATGTGCTGTCACTGTAATTGTAGAGCTTTATTAGCGTTATATCGAAAGTGGAATCGAAAGAACGTTTAGCAAATAAACTGAAAACGAAAGTGTTGCTCAGTGACTCAGCGCTCAAACCTCACAAACCACACTCTCAGTATCTGAAGAAGAAAACGGTGAGTAGCGTTTTGTAGGCTATGTTAATTTTTTTTTATGTATGTTAAATATCCCACTTACCTGGGTAAGCTTATTATTTGTGAATGAGATTTTAAAGTGCATTATCACAGAAACGTAAAATACAAATGGATAATCTTCCATCAGAAATTAAATATTGCTCTTATATTATATGGAATACTGTTGTGACCACATTCCAGTGCTGCTTGCTTGTTTCACCTAAAATATTTGGACAAGATTAACAGAGAGAGGTAACAATTAAGCGCTTTAGACGAAAGAGCAAAAACAATAACATTTTAATTGAGTTGGAACGGGTAACCAGGAGCAGGCGAATCGCCTTGGTTATGTTTTGTTAGAGTTAGGGCGTTTTCACACTGCGGTCTGATTCCGAGCGCGACTGTTCCCGGTGCCCCGTCCCGCAGCGTTGGTCTGATTTCACATTTTCACACCTGTAGATCGATTGCATTGTTCCGAAACAGGGACTTAATTTGTTACAATGTTGCAGTTTCGTCTTGGTTCGGTTTGCTTTCACAAGGCAATATTTCAAAGCGTACCATAATGTGTTTATGCAAGTCACATGCGAGTACAACTGTCCTCTTATAGAGAATGAGGAGTTACGTCACGATGTTTTCACTCCGCGTTGCATTTCGGGAAGGCGCCGCCATATTAGCAGGATACGCTATCCGTTGCTATGGTAACTGCGACAGCGAGCCCGAGATAAAGAGCAACAGAGAGAGAGAGCAGATTAATTTAATGAATAAATTTTGCGATACAGTGCAGTTTTTTGGGAAGAGAAGGAGAAAGTGAAAGGAAAGGGGCTCTATTGGGGGAGACTAAATAACACCGCCAAGCAGCGTCATTTAGAGAAAATGCTTGACATTAACAGCATCGACCCGTACGACCTGCCAGCTACAAAACTGACGAAAGACCCAGAAGCACCACCTGTCACACACACACACACACATATATACAGGTGCTGGTCATATAATTAGAATATCATCAAAAAGTTGATTTATTTCACTAATTCCATTCAAAAAGTGAAACTTGTATATTATATTCATTCATTACACACAGACTGATATATTTCAAATGTTTATTTCTTTTAATTTTGATGATTATAACTGACAACTAAGGAAAATCCCAAATTCAGTATCTCAGAAAATTAGAATATTGTGAAAAGGTTCAATATTGAAGACACCTGGTGCCACACTCTAATCAGCTAATTAACTCAAAACACCTGCAAAGGCCTTTAAATGGTCTCTCAGTCTAGTTCTGTAGGCTACACAATCATGGGGAAGACTGCTGACTTGACAGTTGTCCAAAAGACGACCATTGACACCTTGCACAAGGAGGGCAAGACACAAAAGGTCATTGCAAAATAGGCTGGCTGTTCACAGAGCTCTGTGTCCAAGCACATTAATAGAGAGGCGAAGGGAAGGAAAAGATGTGGTAGAAAAAAGTGTACAAGCAATAGGGATAACCGCACCCTGTAGAGGATGGTGAAACAAAACCCATTCAAAAATGTGGGGGAGATTCACAAAGAGTGGACTGCAGCTGGAGTCAGTGCTTCAAGAACCACTACGCACAGACGTATGCAAGACATGGGTTTCAGCCACTCTTGAACAACAGACAGCGTCAGAAGCGTCTCACCTGAGCTAAAGACAAAAAGGACTGGACTGCTGCTGAGTGGTCCAAAGTTATGTTCTCTGATGAAAGTAAATTTTGCATTTCCTTTGGAAATCAGGGTCCCAGAGTCTGGAGGAAGAGAGGAGAGGCACACAATCCACGTTGCTTGAGGTCCAGTGTAAAGTTTCCACAGTCAGTGATGGTTTGGGTGCCATGTCATCTGCTGGTGTTGGTCCACTGTGTTTTCTGAGGTCCAAGGTCAACGCAGCCGTATACCAGGAAGTTTTAGAGCACTTCATGCTTCCTGCTGCTGACCAACTTTATGGAGATGCAGATTTCATTTTCCATCAGGACTTGGCACCTGCACACAGTGCCAAAGCTACCAGTACCTGGTTTAAGGACCATGGTATCCCTGTTCTTAATTGGCCAGCAAACTCGCCTGACCTTAACCCCATAGAAAATCTATGGGGTATTGTGAAGAGGAAGATGCGTTATGCCAGAACCAACAATGCAGAAGAGCTGAAGGCCACTATCAGAGCAACCTGGGCTCTTATAACACCTGAGCAGTGCCACAGACTGATCGACTCCATGCCACGCCGCATTGCTGCAGTAATTCAGGCAAAAGGAGCCCCAACTAAGTATTGAGTGCTGTACATGCTCATACTTTTCATGTTCATACTTTTCAGTTGGCCAAGATTTCTAAAAATCCTTTCTTTGTATTGGTCTTAAGTAATATTCTAATTTTCTGAGATACTGAATTTGGGATTTTCCTTAGTTGTCAGTTATAATCATCAAAATTAAAAGAAATAAACATTTGAAATATATCAGTCTGTGTGTAATGAATGAATATAATATACAAGTTTCACTTTTTGAATGGAATTAGTGAAATAAATCAACTTTTTGATGATATTCTAATTATATGACCAGCACCTGTATGTATGTATGTATATATATATATATATATATATATATATATATATATATATATATATACTGTAGTAAGGTTTTAGAGAATTATTTTAAATTCCCCCGCGACGGGACAGTCTAAAGCGCTTAATGCATAATGAGAAAAAGCATAATGTGAAAAAGCCTAACGTGCCTTAATTTATTAAGACAGTGTTATTAATGAACCAAACTTAGTAAACACCATAATAATAACGCATAGCCTACTACGGACAGATGAGCCCAGAATATGAACGCAGCACATTTAATTACACGTGTTTTCCTCCCATAAAGAAAAAGACAGTGCCATTAAAAGACCAAACTTAGTAAACACTATACTAATAAAGCATAATATACATAAAAATTGGTTTGTGCCGAATTTTATATTTTAATATCACTTAGCCCAGCAAGCAATAGCCGTCATTTCACCGTCTCGGTTAACTATAGACCCGATATAGTCCGGCTATGTGTAACCCACTTTTAGCCAAAATAATCTTTAATTTGGTTACATGTCGTTTTTGCCAAAATAACCTGCGAGATGTATGATATTCCATCATGTAAGCAAAGTCAACAGTGATTACAAGGTGTTTGGTTTCATATCTTTGACATGTTATATGAGTAGGCTGTGCGTAGCCACGATTTAGCTCGTAGTCAGACCGGCTATTTGTAGCCCACCTATAGTCAATCCTGATTTATTGTAGTTTTTGGACAGGAAGTGCATGAGATGGTTGATATACCATCATTTTCGCAATGTCAATGATTTCTATAAGTTGTAAGTGGCATTTCATGACATGGTCTATATGTAGTCACGATTTAGCTCTGAATTGGATAGGCTATGTGTAGTCTGCTTAGTCCACGCGGCGAAATCGAGGCAATCTATAGTCTTAATTTTTACGACTTGGCTATAGCCCTGATTCAGACCATCCAATGAGTGTAACCAAAATAGTGTTAAGTAATTTTCGGCCACAAAGCTTGTGGGATTCATGATATACCATCAAATGCAAGTATACATTGTGTGACACCATATTTTTGCATATATATATACCACACACATATATGACTGTCTTTAATTTTAAGTTAAATAAAAATGTACAATTACAATTCTCAAGCGCTAGATGGCAACCGTGGCTCTACTGAGACATGACTACTAATCTCGCGATAAACATTTCCGCCATTTTACAACTGTTGGAGAGCAAGCAACAGCAAATGTTAAAGCAAATTCTTTGCTGCTTTTGGTCTTGTAAGTATCTGTGTTTTTCATTGTGACATGCGTTCATTATTTATGTACAGTGTTATCATGTGTATGAACAGTGAAATTTTAGCGGGTAACAGTGCAGACTCAGAGTAAGCCATGTTGTGGTTAGATTAACATGCTACATGCACATGTACTGTAGTGTTTCCTTGTGCCCTAAAACTCTCTAATTATCTAAATACAAGGGGGTAAACATGAAACCTGTGCACCCTATTATTATTTGTTACGAAAGCCTCATATAGCCTATCTTTTAATCTTTTGATCATTATGATATGAAAATATGAGTTTTTGGTTTGGCAAGGCAAATTTATTTTGCATTTTTGTCAATGTTTTATATTTTTATAATGTTAAGTTGTAAGATGTTCCATATTTAAAAAAAAAAGTTTATTTGTATTTGTATAAATTTAATTTTCATTATTTTTTTATCATTTTGTATTATCTTGAGTTCTTTTTCTTTTTCTATATAAAACCATTTAATTTGTTTGGATGGATTGTCATTTATGAGAACCTGTTATATTTAAGAGAAAAGAATCCTTTAGACATTATTTTGTTGTCTATTACATGTATAGATGTAGTCATTCATTAGCTGTATATTTGATGACTAGTCTATTCTTCGGTTATGGTTAGACGTCTATTAGATTTTCACTGACAGCCCAAATTCAGCCTTGTTTTAGCCTAGACCCATATTCACCGTCTATTAGACATAAATATGTAGTCGTCTAATAGCCGTCTAATTGATGACTAGTCTATTCTTGGGTTATGGTTAGACGTCTATTAGATTTTCACTGACAGCCTAAATTTTGCCTCGTTTTAGCCTAGACGGCCGGGCTATGTTTTGACGGCTATTAGACATAAAATTGCTTGCTGGGAGGCTACATTAAGCGACGTTAAACGTTTTCTTTATAAGTTTTCTGGGGAAAACGCTCGTGAATTTAAACACGTCGCGTTCACATTATGGGCTCAACTGCTTTTCTGTACACAGTATTACATAGTTATTAGTAGGCCCTATGATGTTTATGGAGTTTGGTCTGTTAATATCACTGTCTTTCTTAGTACATTAAGCCATATTAAGTGTTTTCTTATAACGTTTTTTCTATGGGAGGAAAAGACATAACGTAAACGCTTTGAGATCATTCAGGACTCATCTGATTTTTTTGTTGGCCTACATAGTATACTTTATTAGTATGATGTTTAGTGAGTTTGGTCTGTTAATATCACTGTCTTAGTACATTAAGCCACGTTAAGCGTTTTAGAATGTCCCTTGGCGACGCTTGGCGGTGTTATTTAGTCTCTCCCAATAGAGCCCCTTTCCTTTCGCTTCCTCATTATCCATTTCTTTCCAAGAAACTCCGGCGTATCGCAAAAATGCAAACAAACATCACGCTATTTCTCTCGGTCTCACTGTCAAAGTAACCATGGCAACGGATAGCGTATCCTGCTAATATGGCGACGTCTTCCCGAAATGCAACGCGAGTGAAAACGCTGTGACGCAACATTCTCATTCTCTGTTGGTTGGTCAGGGTTTGCTTTGCGTCACCCATTAAAATGATTGACAAGTTCGCTTCATGAGCATATAGACCTTATTTACCAGAGAAACAAGCGCGCCGCCATCTTTATAATATTGTCTTTGAACTTCCGTTTTCGCGGTAGCCCTGTATATTTCTATGGCATCGCTGTCAAAGAATAATTAGCTGGTGAAGTGGATTTACCTGTTGTAGAGTTAATGAAAGTTATCATGAGCATTGTTATGTTTAAAGCAGATGTCTTAACAAATGTCTGTAGACCGGGAAGATTTTAAAGTGAGCAGTTCATTCATAAATACGTAAGATCGCTGTGGAAATACAAACCGGAAGTCAAAAGACAAAGAGCGCAGCGCTGGAAAGGGGCGGAGCTACATAAGGTCTATAGAGTACCTCAGGGATGACGTGTTTTTGTAGGCAAAACCTGGAAGCGAGTTAGCATTTTAGGACTTACGGTTCCATCGCCCCGAAGTCAATGGGTTTTTTGAATGGGTTTTTGCTAAATCGCCTGAAATAAGGTCTGTGGTTAATAAAGCCTCTAAATATTTTTACGTTTTGATCTATGACATAAAACACACCAGTTATAAACTTTTTTAAACCTTTATTGTGTCTTAAAAACGGCGGTTGCTAACAAATTGCTAAAAGGGACAACTTCCTTTGGCTGGGACATTAGACGTCATCATGACAAACAGGACATCTGGACAGCATTTCTCATGAAAAAGTGGATAAGTATTCATACACAGCGCAGATCATAATCAGCGAGCATGTTTTTAAATAAAGTTGTTTTCTAAATAATGTTTGAGGAAGATTGGTGGTGGTGACATTGATCCGCGGCCATGGTGTGCTGTAGTCCGTTTACAGCCTACTGTTAGCTTTTTATATCTGACGACTTTATTTAGGCTTCAAAATGTATAAATGTTGTGTTAACTTGTAAAGATTATCTTGATAGACAAAACGTGTAAGTGTCATAACCCTTTGTTAAACACAGAGCTTATTTTTTGCGATTTTCCAAAAGTCTATGGGAAAAATGCATTGGCTTTCGATCGAGGGAACCCGTGCGCCGCTAACTTCCGTGTTGGCCTACAAAAACACGTCATCCCTGAGGTACTCTATTGTGGCTTGTTTAGTACAGAGATCATATTATTATAGGGAGATAAGAGGGTCTGTATCTCTTTCCATTGGAGAAAGCGGCTAACTTAATCACGTGCGGCACCTCAGCCTATCGTGTCACCGTTCAAAACTCCCTGTGGAGGTACCGCCAGTTAGCATTAGCCGTCACGCTTTTTTGGCTAAAGGTTGCGGGCTTGCCTTCCAGTGGCTTGTTTAGTACCTACTGTCGAGACCGTCATTCCCGCTGTTATATTATGTACTACATTCGTAAGCGCGCTCTCTCTGTATCTCCCAGCACTGTCTAATAGATTAACTGTGTCGAGACACA
Organism: Ctenopharyngodon idella; assembly: GCF_019924925.1. Lineage (NCBI taxonomy): Eukaryota > Metazoa > Chordata > Actinopteri > Cypriniformes > Xenocyprididae > Ctenopharyngodon > Ctenopharyngodon idella. The sequence goes on along the minus strand of NC_067224.1, from coordinate 21,797,430 downwards.
TGCAAACACTAGGCCTATATGAATGTTATAATGCTGCTAGAGCGGGAATCAAGGCTTTGTCAGGACAGCGTTTTTGCACGGAGAAGCTCGATTACACAACGTTTTAAGATGAAGAGGTGCTCTTTGGTTTTTAACTGCAGTAGCCTAACTAATGTGCTTACGCAAAGAGTCAAACACTGCTGCATTTTATATAACACATTTCCCGTTAAGCCATTAAATATGATATCTTTTGGTTCGTTGGGTTAGATTGCGTTCACACCACAAGCGAACCGCCCCAGAGTTTGTTTGTAATCGGGCTGAGACCACCTCGTTCAGGCGATCTGCTATTATGCGCAGCAGAATAAATGACACGGGTTTACTGTAGCCTATGTCGCAAGAAGGCAGCTTTCTGCTGCGTGCCTGCAAACAGAATCTTTAGAGGAGACAGTGGATTGCCATAAATTTGCTGCCCTGATTGCACTCGCTATGTGCGAATAAAAAATAAAAGTGATGTGTAGCCAATGGTGTTCTATACTCGGAATTTGTGCTCCTCTTTTAACCCATTCACGTGCACACACACCGTGAACACACATTGGGCAGCTGTTCTTGCTGGGGCTGGGGGTTAGGTGCCTTGCTCATAGGCATCTCAGAGTGAGAGTGGAAGAGATCGCTGTTCATTCACTCCCCCCACCTATATTTTCTTCCGGTACTGAGACTTGAACCCGCAACCTTCGGCTCTCTAATCATTAGGCCACAACTGCCGGCTCGCTCTTGCTCATATCTAAGGTAAATCATCAACACTATCATCCCTTATATGTGTTTTATTTAACTAAATATATCATAATCGGCTAAAACTCATGAGCAGGTTACTTTACTTCCTGAATCGCGGCACTGTTCGAGTGCAAATTTTCAGGTCTACAAGAGGTTTTCATTCCTCTTCAAACTTGTATTTCAGCATAATATGCATACTTACTGTTATTAAAGTCAGAGTAAAAATAATTTCCTTCCGATTCCTGTGCTGGACTCGACCCTGACTCTAGGGCTATTCTAACTCTTTTGGAGTCGACTCCCCATCACTAACTTTGAGGTCTCATGATATTATGAAAAGGTGACTCCAGAACCTCAGAACTCAATACACAGTGCTTCAAGGATCCCATAAGTTCCTGCAAGAACTGCAAAGACTGTCAGTGGTTCCACCAGTAACCCTGTTGTCGGAGAAAGAGTTTTGAGGCACTTAATATACATTTTAAAGTTCCTTGAGTACCCAACAGGATATTTGAGGCACCTTTAAATAAGGCCTACCCCTTTTGTTATAAAATAAAATAATATGTTAAAACACCAGAAATGTCACATGGCAAAGCTGGAGCCAGGCCTGACTCCAACTTGAGCCTTTGATACTCAAAAAAATGTTTGCGGTGAAATACGTTGACGGAATTGTCACTGCAATGCAATACAGCATTGTCATGTCTATCATTTGCATGCGTTTTCAAGTTTGCCAATTTAAACGTTTAGTCATAGCTGTAACAGTGTGTGCATAGGCAGGCAGATGAGGATGAAGACAAATAAAGTTCCAACACACAGTTTAGTATAATAATTCAAACAGGTACAGATCAAAAGAGGCGGTAGGGTTCACACATATAACATGAAACAAGACCAGACCACTGAGAACTAAAACAGAGTGACATAAATACTGCTGGTAATGGGGTGAACACAGCTGAACTGAATGAACTAATAATCACGGTAACCAAGGAGACAAAAGACACGTGACAAATAAAAAATAAAAAAAGTCCATGAAAACTGAAACTAAACAGAACAGAATGTGACAACAGTCTTTCGCGTCTTGTTGTGTTTTATTTTTACATTAAATGTCTATAGTATTACATTAGTAGCCTAGACCTGCCTGAAAAATTGTATTTAATTTGTATATTTGATATATTGTATTTATTTGTCCTTTTAGTATTTTTTAATAGTTTTAAATGTCCACAGAGTGAAAAAAAAATTATTTACATTATTTATATACTAATTATTACTATACCTTTTTAGTAAATATGGAAATGGTAGACATATGCAGCTATGGCTTGTGTAGGCCTATATATAGGCAGGCCATAGTCTTTAAAAAAATTCATCCATTTGAAAACATAGAGCCATACAATAAACTGCCAGTAATGTAATTTGTAATTCAAAATGCTGACATGTCATATTTAGACTATTTTTAACAGGAATGAAAATGAGAAGGATATTACTTAATGAATTGTTTAATATAATAAAATAAAGTTTTAATGAAAGTTTTTGTTCTTAATAGGATAAGATGTATGAACACTGTCTTTATTAGGAGTATTCTAAATTGTATCTGTTGTCTAACTGTTTTATCTTTCCCCGCTTATTTTGGACTCAGGACAAAACAATGGATTGTCTCAGAGTCGATTTCAAGAACATTCTTTGTAGAAAAGTATCTGGTCTGAAGGAGGTCTCTTCCCCTGAGCAATGTCACGTCATACTGTTTTTCTGCCCCATTGCTTCTCGTGCTGGAACTGACATTGATGCTGCATTGTCACAACTTAATCAAGTGAAAGGTCACAAGTGTGAAGCTAGATTAATGATAAAACATAATTAATTAAACTTAACCGATTTTGTTTTTCTTTTATGATCCAATTAACAATCCACTTTTAACTGCCTTACAGATTCCACGCCAGTCATCATGGTGATGCTCCATCATACGTTTGACCCTGAGAAAATTTTATCAGACAGCAACAATGCTATAAAGAGAGAGAACACATTTGCAGTGGACTGTCTGTTTTTTGAAAGTGGGTTACTGAAATGTCAGAAGAATGATGACGCAATTGATAAAACTGCAAAGTACTTAAAATCAAAGGTAGGCCTGTTGATCACCATGGACACTTTTCACAAACTGTGGTGATGTGTTTTCACAGTTATTAACATAAAAATCTAGTAAAGTTTATATAGTTCCATTTTTTTTTTTTTTATGTATTTATAACACTATACTTTGTTGAAGGTAGGCTAAATTTGACACCTTTTTCCTCTTCTGACTGCTGTAATCAATCTCTTTATATATATTTTTTCTCGTTTGGAAACTCGTGGAAAAGCTATCATGGATTTTTTTTTTTTTTTATTGCAGCAATCAGGAGAGCAATAATCATATTTACTGTAGTCTTTACAGAGGTTTACCCATTCATGACAACTTCTCCTTCAGTGAAACCTGGAAATGTGAAAAGGGTCCAAAGTGAAATGATTAGTTGAATGTGTGTTTTATTGTAGTTAATACAAATATATTCATATATTAATTTCCCTTCCAGAAACTGACTTCATATTATTGCTTGAATAGTAAGTATTCCAAGCTTTACACTGTTCATTACATTATTACTTCATTATTCAGTACAATTTTTTAACTCTTAGAAATGTAATATCATAATTAATTATAATTATAAAAATAAATAAAGGAATGTGAAAGAATTTAAAAAAATCTATGGTATTATATTTTATATAAGCTGTGTTTTATATTCTTGCAGAGGATAATGGAAATCCAAATCTATCCACAGACCGGAATGCAGAAAATGCCCCCTTAATCAATGAAAGAGGCTCAGTGCCACCTCCGAACTCAACACAAGAAAACTCTTGTTGGTCTTGTTTTTGCCGTTCTTTGTGTTGTTGCTTTCCTTTTTGCAGGGAATGACTTTGTGGTTGTTCGTAACTTTTAGTTGTCAGCTGCACAAATTATTCGATAATGACAACAACATACAGAATATTACCAAAACTACACATATAGTACACAGCATGAAGAGAATTAAACTTTGAATATAGATTATCAGGCATCTGGTTCTATGATGATGCTTAGAAGTGTGTATGTGAAATGTAATTCTATAGGAAAGTATTATGCATGAGCTTCACTTTTTAAATAAGTGTTTTGTGATTAGTTGAGGCACAAACACTCAACTCTCATTTTCAGATTTGCTAATGTTGCATGTTAGTTAAATTTGTAATTGTTCACAAAACATTTATAAACCGCTGTTTACCCCACTTCTGACCATTTTTACAGGATTTGTCTATTTGACTCCTCATTTATTTCTGTAAGTTTGTGTTTAATTACTTCCATTGCAGACAATATATCTGTTTTAATGGCATGGCAATCTACAGTGCCACATTAATTTGTTAGTTTTCAGTAGCTGGTGCTTTACAGATAAATTGGAAATACATCGAGCAGCGGGCATCATTCAGTTTCCCAGATTTCGTTAGTTCCCCACAGTCCTCTTCACCCAACCAACTATTTGGTTCTCCTGGTTCCCACAGACTGGAAATAAAATGTAATCACAAAAATAACAAATAAATGAAAAAATAAATAACACCGTGTCATGCCTAACCACTGGTATAGTTATAGTATAATAACCATAACCATAGTTATAGTGCCCAAAATCATTTAATTAAAAATGAAGAAAAAGAAAAACAGGTCCTTAACATGTCATTCCATTCCAACAACTGTATTTTTAAGCTGATTTAGGAATGTAGTCAGAGATCTCTGTACTCAGATTTGGGGATGACAAATATTTAACAAAAACAGTTTAAGTTAAAATTTATGTTGGCTATATGTGTAAAAAGAACTTATCACCTTTTTGTTTACTTATCCTTGCACTCTAAACAAATGCTGGGTTAAAAATGGACAAACCCAGCGGTTGGGATAAATGTTTACTGTATTGCTTGCTTAAAATTAACCCAAAGTATGTTGGAAATGAACATTTATTAATATGTTTAATAAATAACCATTTATTAATAAGTTTAATGAATAATAATTAAAACAATAAACATTTATTAAATTGCTTATTAATAAATGTTCACCTTTTGATTGTTATTGTTGCCTCTAGTAATTATGTTATGTATTTTTTATTTCCAACCTATTTTGGGTTCATTTTAAGCCAGCCATATAGTAATTTTTAAACAATATTGGGTTAAATAAAACTGTCCAGCACGTTGGGCAAACATTTAACCCAACCGCTGTTCCTGTTTGCCAGATCTGGGCCACAAGCAGCTCACAGCATAACCACATGTTAGCCAAGAACAAAGCAAATAAACCAAACCAAATTTTTTATCTAAATTAGTCATAAAGTGGCCCACGCCTTTTTAATGATATTTCAGCTCTATTTACAATGTCCAATGTGGGCCACATAACACTGAAGTGGCACACAGCTATGAAAGTTAAATGTGATAACACCTTATATTAAGTTACATCAGTATGCCAGTAGGTGGCAACAAATGACTTCCTGTCTTAATGAGTAAATCATTGAATCATTCCATTGGTTTTGACTTCTTTTGGAACTATTTTTGTTATTGAAGCAAAAGTATACAAAGTAACTGGCAAGTCACTTTCACTTCTTGCTTATTGCACTGTTCTAATCATCACACTCGCAATTATTGACGTTTACCACCGTGTTGACTATATTGGGAACAATCCAGCGTTAGCGTCAGTTCTGGCAGGTGACATCAGTCAAGCTCGCATCAGCTGACTCCCAGGTGACTTACGTCTACCTATAGGAATAAGACGCTTATCACAGCATCCATATATAAGCTCCTCAGTATTATCAGCAGCTATTGCATTTCTCAGGAGCTAATTACCCTCCTCCATCCCCAGCTCCTCCTCTCTTCAGTCAGGATTGGCCTTATGATTCCCCTGAATCATTGCTGCTCTCCCTGCTCTTATCCATGCTAGGCTGCATGGATATGCAGAGAGTTCTTGCCCAGAATTTATTTTGTTGGTATAGCCTATAAATTAATTAATGGTTCAGTGATGTCTTTTTTTTTTTTTAACTTAAATTAAAGCAGTTAATTAGATGTTACCTTTTTAGATTACCACTTATTATGGCCAGGGCTTGACATTAACACCCGCCAATCCGCCAAATGCGGGTAGATTCCAGCTGTGGCGGGTAAGACAGCCACTCCCACTAGCCACTTTGGTTGAATATAATTTCAGACTACAGCCTAGCCAAGCTCGTCGTATCACAAAATTACAATTCAATCACAATTCTTTATCGATTAACTTGCTGTTAGTGAAGGCGGGATAGGTGGAATCGCGCTGAATGACACACAACAGAAGCGCTCTCTCTCTTGCGCGCGATCAGTTCTTGCGCCTGAATAGTCAAATACATGCACACACAGATGTCAAAATGCCCATCGTGTGGAGTATCTCGCGTGAATACAGTCGGTTATGGCTTAAGTGGACGTAAACAGGTGGGTAAAAACTGAATATGTGTCAGTATATTATGTCCATGCATTCAGCAGCCCAATTAAATACCTGTCTGCCATTAATGCTAATCAAACAACAGAAGACGTTAAATAAAATAAATTTATATATATATATATATATATATATATATATAAATTTATGTATTATATATATAATACATTTTTAAATTTAGTATTTGTAATTTGCTTCTTTGTTCTTTTTATATAGCCTAATAAAAATAACTTATGCTTATATTACCAACCCCTTGCCCACCTGTACATACCAGCTGATATGCAATGTAGTCTTGATTTGGGTGGTCAGTCTGCATTTGAAAGGGTTTTAAATTTTGTAAATCAAGTAAAATTACTCAAAATCAAGTAATTTTAATTTAATTTAAGCATACCAAAGTTAACTTTAATCATATAAAATGTAATTTCTCAACAGCGAAATTGTGGCCAGTGAGTGGCTAGTAACTTTGAAAAAAAGTTAATGTCAAGCCCTGATTATGGCATATGTATTTCCTATTTACACTTAGTAAATAGACAGTTTTAATGACTCACTTTCACATGAAATTTAAAAGAATTTAAAATTGTTTTTTTCTTGGCATAGTTGAATAATACGAGTTATGTACATGGAAATGACATACAGTGAGCCTCAAACACCATTGTTTCCTCCTTCATATGTAAATCTCGTGCGTGAAAAACACCACGAAAAAACAGGCGTATCTCAACATAACACTGACTGTGACGCAACAGTCGGGTCATTAATATGTACGCCCCCAACTTTTGCATATGCCAGCCCATGTTCAAGGCAGTATTAAGGTCGTGGAGCTGCACAGCTGAATCATCAGACGTTCTGCAGGTATTATAAAGCAAGCAAGCAAGCAAGCAAGGACAATAGTGAAAATGGCAGATGGATCAATAATAACTGTTTATGGTACATGATATATTTAGTGATATTTGTAAATTGTGTTTCTAAATGTTTCGTTAGCATGTTGCTAATGTACTGTTAAATGTGGTTAAAGTTAACATTGTTTATTACTGTATTCACGGAGACCAGAGCCATGTCGTTATTTTCCTTTTTAAACGCCTGCAGTTTGTATAATTCATAAACGCAACTTCATTCTTTATAAATCTCTCCAAGTGTGTAGTTTAGCCACGTTAGCCATGCAACACTATCAAACTCATTCAGAATCTAATGTAAACATCCACAAAATAAATACCATACTTACGTGATCTGATATGCTGCATCACGAACAGTTTGTAAAGATCCATTTTGTGAGTTATATTTGCTGTGTGAACAACTTCTGTAGTATTTATGCAATGATTAATAGAGTCACAAGCTTGGGGGCGGAGAGCGCGAGCATTTAAAGGTGTACACAGACTGAATCAGAGCATTTTTAATCCCACCCCAAAATAGGCAGTTAAAACATGGTATAATAAAAATATCTATGGGGTATTTTGAGCTGAAACTTCACAGACACATGCTGGGGACACCTTAGACTTATATTACATCTTGTGAAAAATAGATTGTAGGGCACCTTTAATTAATATATGGACGGTACCTCTGAATGCAAACATTGCTATGAGGTCATTGGCTTAGAGCAGCAAGGCAACAAGTCAGCTGCCTAAGCTTTCAGAATACCTGATAAACTGACAGTGTATGGTTTAAAGGACACATTCATTGAAATAGTACACAGTAGCATTGCCTTATTATAAAACCTACACATGAGCTAGACAAAGCACATACAGTGCACAGCAAATGAGTACACCCCCTCTGAACAAATACAAAAGATGTATTTTCTTTATGATCACTAATACAATTGATGTAAAGATGGCGAAACTAAAATGTATTAAACATATATATAAGCATAAAATAAGTAAATTAGCCAATTTTGTTTAAATTAAGGATTGCAGAAATGAGTACACCCTAGATTAAATTCAACAAATGTATAATATTCTAGCACTTAGTATGTCCTCCATAATTTTGAATATACTGCTCTGACCCTTCTTGGCACAGAGTGTACAAGTTCATGACAAATTGTCACATCTGTTGTGTTTAACTCCTGGATGATGAGCTCCTTAAATGCCCTGATCTTTAATGGGGAGTGTTGCTCAACTCGTCTCTACAGAGTCCCCCACAGGTGCTCAAGAGTGTTAAGATTGAGTGCAATACATGTCCACAGAAGGTTTTTCACCTTGGGAAAATGCATATCCTCATTGTCATGTTGAAAAAATGCCCAACAATGCAGGGAATGAGGAAAGGGTAACATCTTCTGTTTCAAGTTTGTGTATTAAATTACACAGTGGTGTGTGAATTCATGACAGCATTGATAAAGCACAACTCCCTCACACCTTCAGCACTCATACATCCCTATATAAGAGCTTTACTACCACTGAACTTTACTGTGGGAACCAGGCACTTCTCACTGTACTCCTCCTCTAGCAACACCATAACATTTTGGATGCTGTTAGATCCAAAATGATTGATTTGGTCTCATGAGACCAGAGTATTGATTCCCGGAATCTATATTTTGTAAATATGGACTTTGGAAATGGCTAACTGACTTTATTGTGCTTTGGCTAGAGTAGGTAGTTCCAGTGAGAACAACAACCATGCATGTCATTTCTGCAGGCTGTATCTTACTCTGTGAGATAAATAGTCACTCTTTTCATAGCTTTTGCTGGCTCTGAGACACTCGCTTGGTATTTCTCCTGCTCTTTGTCTAGCAAAAAATTATTTCAGGGGCCTTGTCACAAGTCCATTGTTTTTGAATTTCTGTGTTACTTTTGCTATATTTTCACACTTAAAACAATGATTTGGTAATCCTCTTGTACCACTGTACTCTTTTGTGCTAAGAAATAAGTCTCCTGACAGTTCTCTCCCAAGTGGTTCCATTGTTGTCAGCATTAAGCCTGAGAATGATTCAGTGGGCTATATAACACTTTTAATTGTCAAGAAATTACTTCTCTTTAAATGTTTTGGTTCAACATACTTACCTGTTGACCAAACATTGCCTTAAACTTACACCAGAATTTTTTTTATTTCATTTTATTTAGTAACTTTTAGGAGGGTGTACTCATTTTTGCTACACAACATTTTATCACCTTGATAAGAAAATCTTATTTTCCTGAATAATTTTGACATGCTTCTTTGGTAATTGATTAAGCAGACTTGCTGGAACAATTTATCTCTAAAGAACCCTAACATGTCTTCTAAGTAATTGAGTAATTGCTGACTTTCAGAAGTTTCAGAGGGGGTGTACTCATTTATGCTGTGCACAGTATCTGTTTGTAGTGGTTATAATTTCCGGAAAAAAAATGACATGTAGATGGGGGGAAAAAAGGAAAGAGAGAGAACTGTACTTCCCCCACTTCCAATAAAAACTTGCATGCTGCATAATATTACTTCTCTATTAAAGAGAAAAAAAAAACAGCTTATACAACAATTCTTCAAAGTTGTAAAACAAAACATTTTATTATGAAATTACAGGTTAAAAGCTTGCTTCTTTTTGCTGGAACAAGTCCTGAAATATGAGGGCCACTGAAACATGGAAACAAAACTGTACTGTGCAGATGCACCTGAGCTTCATAGAAGAAACTTTGGAGTTACTAATATCACATCTGCTTTATGTTTACATACAATGTTTTGCATTACCTTACAACTCCAAAACAGTTATGCAATGTATTAATCTTGACATTGGGTTGATCACAGCAGAGCATTTCCAAGAAATCAAAACTGAAACAGTTTTACATCAAATTACAGATAGAAATAAAATGTCTATAAGTTAAAATTCAAGTTCCTTACACTATCATTTTAGGTTCAGTCATTTTTTCCCCTCAAATTTACAAATGAGAATACATATTTTATTTATTTTAAAGAATACAACTTGAATGCAAAGATTTGTATCCTTGTTGTAGACCCTGCACAAGAAGAGTGGCTAACTGTATTTATTTACAATATATATATATATTTTTTTAATTAGCCTATCCACAAAAAAAAAAAAAGACAGGCCTCATTCAGAGGTCTTACATTCAAGCTGTAACCGAACATCTGTCCAGTGAGACATATAACAGTTATTATAGTGGTTTGGAAAATGTCTGTATAGCAGTGCCCTCAAAAGGGAAACAGAACTATTTATTCAGCATTTCTTAAAAGCATGAACAAACTCAAGTTATCATAAATTTATAGGTTCATTTAACAGGAAAGAGGAATTTGCATGGAAATGTGCTATACTGAATCAAAATTCAAGTTCAGCACGCAATGCAACAGAGAGGCCATAAATGTGTCTTTGCTGCAAATCAGCAGTGTTGGGGGAAGTTACTTTTAATAATTTGTTGCAATAATGCGTTACTCCCTAAAAAGGTAACTAATTGAGTTACTTAGTTACTTTTTACGCAAAGTAATGCGTTACACTTCTGTATTTTTTCTCACCGGGGCTGGGTTTGCTTTTTTGTTTTTAAATAACATAAAATGTTCTATTTTGGTAAACGTACAGGCTCTTTCACTCTAAGGGTCATATTTTAACGATCTAAGCGCATGGTCTAAAACGCACAGCGCAGGTGCGCTTAGGGCGTGTCCGAATCCAGTTTAACGACAGGAAAAATCTTCGGCGCGCCCGGCGCATGGTCTAAAAGGGTTGTCCCTATTCTCTTAATGAGTAGTGGGTATGTTTTGGGCATAACATGCAATAAATCAATCAGAGTCTCATCTCCCATTCCCTTTAAAAGCCAGTTGCGCTCGCGCCACGGTGGATTCGCAATTTACAAGGTGGAATTTGCAAGCAGAAAAACGCTTCTATAGTGAGGAAACGGATCTGCTTATGCGCGAGGTTAAAGTGCGCGAGCAGACTGGTGTGATCGTACGCGTCAAAGGGTTAATATGGAGTTGGCCCACCCTTTGCAGCTATAACAGGGTTAAGGAGTGTGTTTATGGGAATTTTCTGCACTGGTGCGCAGCCCAGATAGCAAAATTTATGTGGCCCAGATCTGGCGCAAACTTGACACTTTCCTTTGGCCCACTTTTGGCAGGAATGATGGCACTTGGGCGGTCCGCTCCTGTTTTCCAGATTTGGACCACAAGCAAGCCACAGTAATGCCGCATGTCAGCCATGAACAAAACAAATGAAGCAGAACTGGCCCACATCTGGGCAACAGTTCATTTTAATTCTGGCCCAGATCCAACACCTTGCTGTTGCCCAGATGTGGGCCAGTTCTGCTTTATTCGTTTTGTTTATGGCTGACATGCGGCATTGGTATGGATTGCTTGTGGCCCAGATCTGGCGCAAACTTGACACTTTCCTTCGGCCGACTTTTGGCAGGAATGATGGCACTTGGGCGGTCCGCTCCTGTTTTCCAGATTTTTTTATGATATTTAGAGCATATTTTCTGTGTCAACTGTACCGTATATTTACCAAAAGTGGCCCTAATTGTTATTAACTACTAACTTGCTTACTGTTCCATTTTGAGCTTACACCCTGGTTGGCCAGTGCTGACTGTGCCATACATATGCCAAATGTGGTCCAAAGTTGGAGTAATGTATTCAAGCCATATTTGCTATGCCATGTCTGGGCCACTTTAGGTTTACATTTATTTGGTTTACACCCAGATTAGCCATAGTTGATTGTGCCACATTTTTGCCAAAGATGGCCCACATTTGGTTTGTGATATTTGGGCCATATTCATTATTTATCACATGGGCCACTTCAGGCTCACATTCAGATTACACATTGCCGTAAGTGCCGCATCTTTGCCTAAAAAGGCCCACAAGAGATTTGAAATATTTGGGCCATATTTGCCATGTTACATGCAGGCCACTTAAGGCTCACATACGTTTTGTCCGGGCCATAAGAAGGCCTGCAGTGCCGCATCATTGCCTGAAGTGGCCCACATCCGTTTGCTATCTGGGAGTCATGTTGGAACAGGAAGGGGCCATCCCCAAACTGTTCCCACAAAGTTGGGAGCATGAAATTGTCCAAAATGTCTTGGTATGCTGAAGCATTAAGAGTTCCTTTCACTGGAACTAAGGGGCCAAGCCCAACCCCTGAAAAACAACCCCACACCATAATCCCCCCTCCACCAAACTTTACACTTGGCACAATGGAGTCAGGCAAGTACCGTTCTCCTGGCAACTGCCAAACCCAGACCCGTCCATCGGATTGCCAGACAGAGAAGAGTTATTCATCACTCCAGAAAACACGTCTCCACTGCTTTACAGTCCAGTGGCGGCGTGCTTTACACCACTGCATCCGACGCTTTGCATTGCACTTGGTGATGTAAGGCTTGGATGCTGGTGCTCGGCCATGGAAACCCATTCAATGAAGCTCTCTACGCACTGTTCTTGAGCTAATCTGAGGGCGACACGAAGTTTGGAGGTCTGTAGCTATTGACTCTGCAGAAAGTTGGCGACTTCTGTGCACTTTGCGGCTCAGCATACGCTGACCCCGCTCTGTGATTTTACGTGGCCTACCACTTTGTGGCTGAGTTGCTGTTGTTCCCAATTGCTTCCACTTTGTTATTGTACCACTAACAGTTGACCGTGGAATATTTAGTAGTGGAGGAAATTTCACAAATGGACTTATTGCACAGGTGGCAACCTATCACGGTACCACGCTTGAATTCACTGAGCTCCTGAGAGCGACCCATTCTTTCACAAATGTTTGTAGAAGTAGTCTGCATGCCTAGGTGCTTGATTTTATAAACCTGTGGCCATGGAAGTGATTGGAACACCTGAATTCAATGATTTGGAGGGGTGCCCCAATACTTTTGGCAATATAGTGTATGTGTATCTAACTCCACCGTTACTCTCGCACTTCAAATGATTGCATGTAAATTGTTTTATTTTTGTATTTTCAAACTACAAATTACTTGTATTTTAATTAAATACATTTTTTACAGCAGCATTTTGTATTTTATTTCAATACATTTGATGAGTATTTGTAATTTTTAACTAAATACTTTTTGATGTATTTGTGCCCATCTCTGGTTATATTTACACACACTTGTAACGTGATCACAACGTGGACAATGGCACATTTACATTGAAGTTATGTTTCATATGAAAGTGTGTGACTGTAAATGAAAATGTCTTTGTTTTTTATATAGATTTTAGTTACAATCAATGTAAAAATACATGCAGCCAGCTTGCAGTAGGCCTATAACTTTTTTTTGTTTTTTTTTGTTTTGTTTTTTGTTTAAAAACCATCGGTCTACCATCTGATCCTTTTCACAAAGAGAGTGTAATAAACCTCGTTGAAAGCCCAAACACGTCTGTCAAAATAATTCTCATACAACGGCTACTTGTTTTAATCACAGGGAAATCACTTTATTTCACGTATACAAAAATATAACTCATGGCACAGGCACGGGTAGATACGGCGAAGGGGGGAAATAAACATGGAACAACCCACAATTCACCACCTCACTTAATCTACACACAGTGAATTTCACGCTCAATTCATCAAGTATTTAACGCAGGACCCTTAGGACCGCATTTCTAGGACCCTACATTTTAGTGACAACGCCACCTACCGAATTACAGGACCAGTGACCGCATGCTTTTCTGAAGAGATGGACGACATTCAGAGTGTGAGTATCAAATGTAAATCAATTTTTATTTGTTTAACATTAAAAACAATTGTGATGCATTTAATTGCAAAGTGAAGTGATCGTGAGTTGCTAAATAGTCTTGAATGCACTTTATAGTCATCATATATTAGCTTCTAATGCTGTAAAACTAATGTAAAACTTACACTATAGTTGTAGAAAACTTAGTACAGTATTGGGTAAAATAATTTGATTATATTACTATAGTTGTTATGTTACCACAGCAACTATAGAATTACCACAACAAATTAATTCAAGTACTTTACTATAGTATGGGTAAAAAAACTATAGTATTTACTATAAATTACTATATTTTTTTACCTGGGCATGTTTACCCTACAATACATGTTATGAGCATGTCTCTTCATTTTGACATTGTTTTTGTAATGTTGATTGAGGCATTTGACAATTTTAATAGTCAGACATAACAGAGAGGCCATCATAATAATAATACCACGTGTTAGATTGTGTCATGTACTGTGTACTCTATAAGTGATTTCAGTGCAGGCAATATATGACAAAAGAATAAAAAATAAATTGGTCAAGTACTAGGCTTAGGCCTAATTTATGTCTATTTATTTATATGAAATGAACTTAAAATGTTTTATTTGACCAATTGGACTCTTTTTCAAAAAACATAACAATCCAAGAAGGAAGATCCTTTCCTGGACTTAAGAGATGCACCACATGCTGCAAGGAGTTCCTCTGCCCGTTCTGCAGTTCTGCTTTGTTTCACCCAACAAAGTTGAGCAAAGTGAAATCCCATTTGGAGAGCCATTTCAAATGCAGTTCTCTATGAAGGTAACATTTGCAAACATTCTTTTGGGAGATGCAATGTTATGATTAATTCATTTTGACCTCAATTCCTAGATCTGTGTATATTTCAATGAACAATAAAACAGTCAATCCGTTTTCCGCAGCAGTCTCGCCCTTATGCTGCGTTTACAAGAACCGGGCAAAAAATCCCTCTCATCAGTCGTATCTGAGTTGGGCAACACATGGCGCCAGCAATCAGTGTGCCGAGGCAGGTGACACTAAGTCAATACCCCCCTCTAACATTAAAGACAGCTAACTGACTACCTATCTTTATCTCCGGAGGGCCTATTGCCCCCGAGAGACAACCAAACGTACCCCACTAGTCACCACCTAAGCCACCGTTCCTTCTCCTCCACGCCACTTTTAAAGTGTCCCTTTGTGTACTCCTCCACAGGTGTATCCCATCAAAACAGTCACGTGATTGTCCAATGACGACACAGTACAAGAGCAACAATGAAAGTGAAAGGACTTTTACAAAAGGAGACCAAAGGTCGTTATTAATATAAAGTACAGAAGCAAGTGGGTAGCACGCAACAGGACTATGCATAAATTGTGACAAAAGAGAGACTGTAGAACATGTATTGCTAGAGTGTGAAGCATAAAGCACAGAGAGAACCATACTGTTAGAAAAAGTCAAAGAATTAGGATATACACATTTGTCAATAGAGGGTTTACATTCTTTTTATACATCAAAACCATCAGCATGGTCAGTTCTCGTGAGATACTTAAAAGAAACAGGTTTATTTAATAGAATTTAAGAACAACAAAGAATACAATTTATATATATATATATATATATATATATATATATATATATAAGCGTCTAAATCCGCATTGAAGCTCCACACCCCAAACAGTTGGTGGCGGTAATGCACCAAATTGGTATGCCAACCGCCAATAAATTTAAAGAAGAAGAAGAAAGGATTTTTACTCTGCCAGAGACAGCGAGCAGGAACAGTAAGTAGACCCGTTGCAGCCTGCAACCAAACAAAACTGTGACAATATTTGCATGTGTTTGTCTTTTATATGAGTGTGAGAGTGTGTTTATCAAGAAGCATAAACATAGTTCTAGGTTTAATGATTGAATACCGTGTTAACACAGACGTCATATTAAAGCTATTTAGAGCTGAAAGCTTTGACAACTGTTAACGAGTAATATTAGTCTTATTACAAGATTTTGAGAATGTTATTTCTTTGTCAAATACATTTCATATCACACGTGCAGCAAACATATTCGGTAGTGTTTTACGTTTTTAATGAAAAAAAAATTAAAGTGAAAGCAATAAAGGCATTTGGTTATTTTTAGCCTGACATACAGAGGGCAGTAAAGAGCAGCACAATACAACAGTCTCGCTGATGAAGTTGATCTCATGGTCATGGATGCGCTGATGTATAATCAAGTATTAATCAAGTGTATTTAAATTTGTTTCAGGGTGAATAAACAACACTTGGATAACCAGTACAAAGGACAGTTTTTTTAAGAGAAAGAAAGAAAGAAATGCAAATAATGATACTGGAAAATGAAATTATTGAAGGTGAGATTTTGGATTATTAAATTACTAAAGTAAGCATAGAGAAAACATTATTCATAACAAGACTTCATAAGCTAGTTGTTGTGACTTAAATTACCCATGCTGGTTCTCCATATTTTTTTTTTGGCCTTATCTTACTTGTCGCAAAATACTATAACCTTGTATTGAAAACTGAAGTTCATATTCCAAAAATACACAACAAAAAATAACACACTCTGTTCTTCATCTTAAAGGAAAATACTTTATAATTGAGAGGGGAAATTCATGCAATTCACGGAACCAGATTTTACATCATCTCCTTCGACAAAGACCTGGTTTGAAGGAGGTGCACAGTGTGAAAGACTGTGACGTGATTTTAGTCTTCTGCACCATTTTTTCACGGGCAGGAACTGACATTGATGCTGCATTGAATGAACTTAATTACTGTTCAGGTAACTTCAAGATTTAAGCGCCAGACAAGGACTTAAGATATTAATGTATAGACCCTATGAGTAGAATACTATTTACACATTTATCTTATTGTGTCTTTATTTGAAACAGCATCCAAACCAGCTATTTTTATGGTGCTTCATCATACATTTGAGCCAGAGAAGATCATACTAGACAGCAACAGATATGTGACCAGGGTGAACACACTCACTGTGGACTGCCTGTTCAATGAAGTTGAGGGTTTGTTGAAATGCAACAGGAATGATGAGGCGCTGACCAAAATTGTTCAACATTTTAAGCTTCAGGTTTACCTCAAGTTTATTTTTAATTAATTTGAGTGTGAAAACTAATTATGCAGACATTAATTACTAAAAACAACAACAACAATAATAATGAATTATAATGTAGGAGAAATGTGGGCACAACTGTCACAGTAAAATACAGAGTGAAGAGAACACTTTTTCCCCAGACTTGCTTGAGCAATGAATACTGTACACTCTGAATACTGTACAAAAAAAAAAAAATCTGTAAAAATAGGGCACAATGTACTGTATTAATTTGATGCAATTTTCCATATTTAATTTTTACAGGTGTTTTACCTGTTTGTTTTTGTTTTTTACAGATTTCTTTTTTTCTTTTTTACAGTGCAGTACCCATTGAAAGATTTGAAGTTACAGACAATATCAGGATAAACCCTTAATTTTTGATGGCCTTGCATTGAAAAGGGACCACTCAAACTAATATTGTGATCCTTATGTAATCAAAATAGCCAGCACTTTTCTGCAACATTATTAATTGATGATTCAACAAAGTTGTCTGATGGCAGAGACTGAACTGACATTTTTGGATTACAAAATTGTGAAGAAATTTATTGAATATTATTGCATGTTCTGAATGTTCATAACATTTTATCTGATAATAATATATGCTGTTTTCCCTTTAGAAACAATGGAATATGTATGTTACTGTCACCATCATTATCTCGATTGGTCTTTTTCTGTGGTACAGGTGAGAAACTCTCAACAAGCAGGAGTAGATGATGACTGTATTTTTATTTGGGATGCACTATCCCAATACACCTATTTAATATAGACCTGTTTGGTTCATATTATTGTCTATGTACTTATTTAAAACTATTTCTTTTAAAATAGACTGACAAATTGAAAGATTAAGATGAAGAAAGAGATGCTTAATATATCGGAATTAAATTTGAGGGCTGGTGAGTATCAGATGAGATTATTTGGATAAGCTGGTCATCTTTTCATTTTAATTAATTAACAATTAACTGAATTCAAGTTCTGCTTTTTTTCCACAGATAAGATGAAGAAAACAAATGAAGAGAGACCCATTTACTCAGTAACCGTGGATTTTTGAAATGACAGGAGCAATTGTTACACATTATCATAATGTAATTAACAACATTAATTATAATAAGCTCTAAAATGTGTTAACCTTCTTTGATTAGATGCAGGCAAATAGATAATTGTCATGTTGAAATTGCAGCTTTTTGTTGAGTGCACTCATTCAATCCCACAATGCACTGCAATAACGAGTGTACAACGATGCACGCTTAACGGCTAGAGAATACCCATAATGCACTGTGAGAGTCGCGTGCTGAATGAATTCCCGCGTCTCGCCAGGAGATGGCGCCCGCAGCTGAATCAATCATCCATTTATTTTCCAAACCGCGCTGGTCCAGTATAATATCATCCAGCTATAATTTCCTTTTTAATTGATCATTAAATAGTTTAATTAACACTGTACATGCTAGTTTTCATGGTAGAGTTTAACATAAATATTCATTATACTGGAGCTGCCAGTTTGCTACATTTCAAATGATTATTAAACAGCAGCACAAACTATGCGAGATCGGCAGCCCTTCCGGTGCACTCAGTGTCCGTATTCACTCACTCGTTTCATTCACTCCTTCAAGTGGACTATATTAGTGGAGTAATGTAGGGAATAGTGAATGAGGGTATAGGGGGCGATTTCGAACACAGCACTAGCCTTTATTATGTAGGCCTATATCTATGGCTACTACAGTGAATAGCTGAATTACTTCTACGAATCCGTTTTTGGACTTTCTGCGAGAGAGCGCCCTCCGGCTGCCAGTAGGCCTATAAATCAAACATGTTACACGAAAGTGATCGCTCTACGCCTCATTTTAGTTAAGAATAAAACGACAGGTCATGCATAGACTATCTTTTCTCTTTTAATTTAAATCTAGATTCATTCGCATTGGCCTCTATGTGAACACACTTGCCCGAAAAAAGTGCGGGGGACGAATGTACGTTTTATTAAAAGTGCAGGGGACACGTCCCCTCGTCCCCCGCGTATTCTACGCCCCTGCACACTACACGAGCTGACAACAACTCTTATGTGACCCTCCGATTCTCCTCCGTGGTCATATGGGAAAGTGAATACTTACAAAGAAAGCATTAAAACTACAGTTACATTTATACCCTTCCAACAAAGAAATTGATCGACTTCTGTCAGCTTGTTGAATACATATTTTTATTTGGACATTTTCTACCATATGATGGCTGAAGCAGCAACGCGTGACATAATTACATTATTTTCATTTTTGGGTGAACTAACCCTTTGACATGAATAGTTAGTATGTTACTACCTTTAAACGATAACGATGTTTATTTTGAGATTTTAAGATAATGGCGCGGCCCAGATCCAGATTACGTTCTTCATGAAGTAGCATCGCGCGCGTGACCAAGTGTAGCTGCACAGCCCCCTCTGTCGGTGAACATGATCACTACACAGGCTGTTGTATGCTGGCAAAAAATATACACTAACAAGAAGCGACACTCAATAGAACGTTCCATTGAAACAACGGCGCCCAGTAGCAGTTTCCGCCATTTTGGGGTGAAAGCGAGTCGGCAGCCCACTAGTTTCTATGGCAATATCAGCTGCTTTGTTAAAAAAAAAAAAAACGTACATTAAAGCTGAAATCCAACCTGAATGATGACAACACAGAATAAAATACTATCACTACTGATCATCAAATCCTTATTTTACAGACTTTGTGTTTAAGTCTTCCACTTTTTTCACAAAACCTTTGCTCTCTAGAAACCCAGTCAGTTTGGGTTAAAATTCTTTAAAAGGCTTATGAACACTGAATTATTACCAACATATGAAATTAAATTAAGGACATGCATCAGAAAAATTGGGAATGTTGGACAATAAATATATGAATATACCAGCTTGATTTTGCAGTGTTGTCTAATGTCCATTGAAGTAAAAGTGTACAAAAGTGGGAATTTATGCGATAACGGACACAGCAATGCATCATGTATTATAAGATCGTTATGTTTGTAGCGCGATCCATTAAAATGTAGCTACAATATAGCCTATTTCAATTCAGACGTAGATATTATTACTATTATTCCACTAGGTCTGAAATATATTGTTCGCTGCAAACATGATGATCTTAAATTTATTAATTATTAATTTACTAATAATAAATGTGTAAAGTTGCATAAAATGGAAATACTCAAAGTAGGCTAACTACGTTACCTCAGATGGTTGAATGGTTGGATTCCACAACTGCAAACATACAAGACAATACAACATTTACTGTGGGAGCCATACAATTTACTGGTGACTTAATTTAAAAAACTGTTATATTGTTCGGGGACAGAACACCAAAAACCAGGACTGTCCCTGGAAAACAGGGACGTCTGGTCACCCTAGTTTATAGCAGCTTTTTTATATCTGACGACTTTATTTAGGCTTCAACATGTATAAATGTTGTGTTAACTTGTAAAGATTATCTTGATAGACAAAACGTGTAAGTGTCATAACCCTTTGTTAAACACAGAGCTTATTTTTTGCGATTTTCCAAAAGTCTATTGGAAAAATGCATAGGCTTTCGATCGAGGGAACCTGTGCGCCGCTAACTTCCGGGTTGGCCTACAAAAACACGTCATCCCTGAGGTACTCTATGGCCACGTCACACTGTAAGTTTTAGGAGTGACAACTGCATTTAAATGCGGGAGTGAAACCCCTAAATTATTGTTACATGTGTGTATGGAACACAACTCACTCTCGAAAATGCGATGATTGACAGCTTGGAAACCATAGCGACGTTCTGGCGTCTCTCGTGTTTGGTACCTGTTATTGTGACCAAAGTAACATTACAGTGACAAAACACTTGTTATTTTCAGCAATTTAACTAAACACACTAACACAGTCAACGGAGGCGTCGTGTTTTGTCTCCCTGTGTTCCATTCGGAAGGGCTCATCCCTATGCTCTAATCCGTTCAAAGGGTTTACCCTCCGGAGTGAGAGCTTCGAAGGGATGAAGGGTGTAGGGGTCAAAAAAACTCTTTTTTTGGAACGCACTTCTGCGTCATCTTAACGAGACAATCAAGGAGGCGCCATTCATCTTTTTTCCCCATGGTGGATTCTTTGTATTAATACGCATTCATTTACTGTTGTAATATTATAAGCTACTGCCGGTCTTATACGATAAATATAATGTATATTGTGTCTATGTATTTGAAACATTTGAATGGACTGATAAAGGGAGCTGTAAAGTATTTTTGTTTAAGTATAATGTTATTTTGACTATAATAATGTACCAAATCTAACTCGTATAAATATTACAGTAGTATAGAAAAATACTATACATACATTTATAGGTAAAATCGAACTCCGAGCCTCCTGTACCCATTCTGTGATGTCAAACAACTTCCCTGTGCAAAGGATCATGGGGGCCCGAAGTGTCCATCAGTTGTACCCTTCGAAATCCTTCATTCCGAAGGGCCCTTTGAAGTGGCCAGTTTTGAGCACTTCGGTTTGGAACGACCCTTCAATATGGCAGCCATGACTGTTTTCACTCCGAAGTGCCCTTCGGAGGGCGATATATCCAGTTTGGAATGCACCGATCATGCGTATAGCCTGTTCCACACAGAGCGCGCTCTTTCAGTGTTGCCATGATCACTCATTATAAGCGTTTTTGGGCTTGTTGTTTAAGCTCGTCTCATAAAGCGAATGGGATTATTGAGTTATTAAAGTGAGCAGACATGAATCGCGATATTTTGGTCTTATTTTCAGCATAAAGCATTTGGATTTATTTCGGTTTATTATGGGCTTATTCTTGTTCGCTGATTTTTCTAGCAAGATCTGGCAACTCGAATGAGTCAAGGCTTGTGCTTTCCATGTGATCAAAGAATATACACTAACAAGAAGCGACACTCAATAGACCTTATGCGCCAGAGAAACAAGCGCGCCGCCATCTGTATAAAATTGCCTTTGAACTTCCGTTTTGTGGTAGCTCTGTACATTTCTATGGCATCGCTGTCAAAGAATAATTAGCTGGTTAAGTGGATTTACTTGTTGTAGAGTTAATGAAAGTTATCATGAGCATTGTAATGTTTAAAGCAGATGTCTTAACAAATGTCAGTAGACCGGGAAGATTTTAAAACAAGCAGTTCAAAAGCAGCTGTGGAAATACAAACCGGAAGTCAAAAGACAACGAGCGCAACGCTGAAAAGGGGCGGGGCTACATAAGGTCTTATAGAACGTTCTATTGAAACACCGGCGCCCAGCAGCGGCCCTGCGTTTCCGCCATTTTGGGGTGAAAGCGAGTCGGCAGTACACTAGTTTCTATGGCAATATCAGCTGCTTTGTTGAAAAAAAGTACATTAAAGCTGAAATCCAACCTGAATGATGACAACACAGAATAAACTACTATCACTACTGATCATCAAATCCTTTTTACATTTTATTTTACACACTTTGTATTTAAGTCTTCCACTTTTTTCACAAAACCTTTGCTCTCTAGAAACCCAGTCAGTTTGGGTTAAAATTCTTTAAAAGGCTTATAAACACTGAATTATTACCAACATATAAAATTAAATTAAGGACATGCATCAGAAAAATTGGGAATGCTGGACAATAAATATATGAATATAACAGCTTGATTTTGCAGTGTTGTCTAATGTCCATTAAAGCAAAAGTGTACAAAAGTGTGAATTTATGCGATAAGACACAGCAATGCATCATGTATTATAAGATCATTATGTTTGTAGCGTGATCCATTAAAACGTACAATATAGCCTATTTCAATTCAGTAGATACTATTACTCCACTAGGTCTGAAATATATTGTTCGCTGCAAACATGATGATCATAAATTTATTATTTATTAATTTACTCTTAATAAATGTGTAAAGTTGCATAAAATGGAAATACTCAAAAAAGTAGGCTAACTACGTTACCTCAGATGGTTGAATGGTTGGATTTCACAACTGGTAAAATAAAACATATATAAGACAATACAACATTTACTGTAGGAGCCATATAGTTTACTGGTGACTTAATTTAAAAAACTGTTCTATTGCGCTTCTGATTTGGCAGTGAAATTCGCCGATTTTGGGTGCGTAAGATGTGAAGGATTCTATGGTCCAGTTAGTAGCCTATTTTCAGCCCATTATGGCGGCCGCGCTACCGTTTCTGTTACACAGAAAGTATCAAAGTGTCGCCTCTTGGGTTATAAGCTCTTTGATGTGATTCACCGCGCATAGAGAGACACATCTCCGATGAACGTTAAAAAACGTCATTAACGTCTAGTTGTTCAGTTCGGTTATCTACACACTGCATAGAATTTCTGTAAATGCGGTTGTCACTACCTGTATTTTTTCGGAAGTTAATTCGGTTGAAGAATGCGGTTGTCACTCCCGTATTTTACTAAACTGTGTGTGTACAGAACGCAATTAAGCACTAAAAGGTGAACTGACAAACGAATTTAGCTGCAGTATATACGTCACCTCACCGGAAGTTGTACCCACGTTTTTTCTACAATAGCACCCCCCAGAAACAGGTGGATAGAGCAATGAAATTAAAAACTTTTGCCCTTACACAGCGAGCAATAACCGTAAGTAGTCCCGATGCAGTCTGCAACCTAGACACAAATATGATAAACATTGCTTGTCTTTTATATGCGTGTATGCGTGAGTGTGTTTATCACTGGGTTCCGAGAAACATAGTCCTAGGTTTAATGACTGATTGTGATTACCGTGTTAACTCAGACGTCATATTAAAACTATTGAGAGCTGAAAGCTTTGACAATTGTTAACGAGTAATATTGGTCTTATTACAAGATTTTGAGAATACATGAAAATACATGATTTCATGTTACAGGTGCTGCAAGCCTATTCAGTTGTACTTTTTCAGTTGTAAGAGAATTAAAGTGAAAGCGATAAAAGTGTTTAAAACAGGTTGTTTATTTTTAGTATGGCAAAAGAGGGCAGTAAAGAGCAGCATGAAACAAAACAGTCTGACCTCTGACTCATTCCAATAACAACCAACTGCAGAACCGCAGAACCATACATCATGACAGTCTGAGGACAACAGACTAATGCTGCGTCCCAATTCGCCTACTTCTACTACCCCCTGAAAGTATGTACTCTTTTTGTGAACAAAAAGTACATACTTTTGAGTGTGTAGCAAAAGAGTAGACAAGCTTTGGGACATACTATCACGTCATACAATTGCGTCTTTGCTCTCTGTCGCATCCTGTCACCGTAAACTGGCCTGTCTTACATCCTCCACCACATTTCATTTAGTTAATTTCCTATTGTATCAGAGAGAAATGCAGTAGCATGTTGATCTGCAGTCATGGATCTTTCATGTGAAGAACTCTCCTCATATGCATAATGATGCATTTAAAAGTTAATGGCCAATCGGATCTTCATAGAAGTCCACATTGGTATTGCAGATGAAATATAACACGGATAACATTAAATACATATTTTCTATCAGGTTAAACTGATCATTTGTCACTCAAGCTCTCACCGTCGGTCGTGCATATCCGCCATGTTTTGTATTTTTCTTTTTAACACTTTTTACTAGTGTTTGTAGTTCTGAACTGAATCCTCATCCAAAGCGCAATGGGTTGTGGGCAATATTAGCCTTTATAGTGTGCACGGATCCACACTTCGAAAATCTACAGGAAATAGTAGACCATCCGGGGACTTTTGGCATACTCTTTTCAACATACTTGCTTTGGGACACACTTATTTTAATCTCACATACTATTTAGGATGGATAGTATGGACATTGGGACGCAGGGTAACAGACTGTGGCCGGAAGTGGGCGGAGTAACAGTCTCACATCGGATGTGGGCGGAGTTAGCGACAAAAACAATCATGGCGGAAGAAGAGAACAAGGTAAAAAGTTTATTTGTGTTGTGTTTTTAATCGGTCACGTTTATTTGTTGTGTATTTAATCGATCGTTAACAGTTAACATTAATGATGGGCAAATGAAGCCTCGTGAAGCACTGAGGCTTTCCCCTCATTGTTTCGGGAAAAGATTCAAAGCTTCGAGAGTGTCGAAAACAGCGCCATATGGTATTAAATTAAATTTATTAAAAATAAAGCAGCCAAAACCCTGTGAAAGAAGCTTCGTCGGACGAAGCAGCCACCTCAGTTTCATGTTACGTGCTCAAATAAAAACCTAATAGTGCGTGCGTGTGTGTGTTGAATTTACCTCCGTGATAAATTAATTTACCCATTAAACGCCACAGTTTAATGGGTATTAAACTGTGGCATTCAAAGTGAATCACTCAAAGTGAATCGCGCACTTGATTGGACAGAAAGTGAGGCTTCGTTTGTCATTGGTCACGTGATTTCTACGTTACCAACACAAGCCCATTTATGCTCGGCACAAGCGCCGAAGCCTCGGTTCAAATGTCACATCACTAGTTAACATGACTCTAATCTTTTTGTAAATGGGCTTTGCAATGAAGTCACTTTATCGCGTCTTTTGATATTTTATAAATGGATTGTTTCACGTTGTGTGGTTACATATTCATGGTTTGTGAATTTACTTTGTTGTTGGCGCTGTATTTTGTTTCATTGGTTACATTTTCCAATACTGACCAATGTTTATGTGGATTTTCAGAGGCCTATTAGGATTCGGAGAGGCTCTGCTTTACTTCATTTACAGCAATGCAAAACATGCTGCAACAATTTCCACTGCCCAGTGTTTTTAAACCGACCAGATGGCACAGGTTGAATGCACTCCTTCAAATTCACTTCAAAAAGGCTGTTGTCAATGGAGGTATGAACATTTTTTTTTTTATATTCTGAATTTAAAATGTTGTTTTTGCAATGCATTAAGTAGTAATTTTGACTATAGAACTAATAAAACTTGTCTCTTTTATGCAATTTTTATGGCTATACATTAAAGTTTTTTATTTTGTTGCAGTAAATTAGCAGAATCACCCCAGGACAATGGAAGCTGATCAAAAACAAGGTTAGTTTCATAAGACTTTCATAAACACATAAGCTACTTATACAGATGGTGTGTTGTCATATCTGTCAATTGTTTTCAGGAATAACTTAATAATATTCTATTGTTTTAGAATGTTCCACAACGGTTGACCAGCTCTATTGACTGTGGGATCTTCATGTTAATGGTAAGAAAAAGAAGGGAAAGTTAAAAGTTTTTAAAAATGTATGAACTTCTCTTTTCATTAGAATGAAAAACAAACATGAGGGCTTTTCATACTTCAAATAGTTAACCCTGGGTGATTGTTAACCCCAGACAAACAGAATCCCTGGGTTATCCTGATTCATGTTTCACACTGATCATCATTTACCTGGGGTTAACAATTAATCCTAAGTATTCATATGCAGCATTTCACACTGTACATTACTAAACCCTGGGTTAACGTCCTTATTAGCATATTTGCAGTGTCAGTGTCACTGATTGGATGAACAAAGCACACAATATGTTTACATAAATGCTCAGGCATTGCACATCCTCATTACATATAGTCAACTTCACTATCAAGTTATCCTGAATGGACATTTCAGACTATAAAAGAATTAAACAGTATTTTCTGCACTGCAATTGTTGCATTTTCTGTCAGCATTTGTTGTTTTTTCTTTTCAATGCTGAATTTACTATTTATATACAATGCACTGTGTTTCTGTGACTGTCAAAAGCGCATAAATATACAAGCGTGGAGCGTTACTTTACCCATGGTTAAAACTGGTGTTTAGGATGCCGATAACCCGGGGTTAAGTGCAGTGTGAAAAGCCCTATGAATTGCTTGCCTTTTTAAAAAAAATTTTTTACTTGACCATGATTGATTAAATCATACCTTGTCACTAATGAAATTATGTCTTCAATAAATAAACATGAGAAAAACAGAATATCAAAACTTTATTATTCATGCTGTGCTACATCCTGACTACAACACAAAGTATTGTTAAATGCACTTCCAACATTTCATCACATTTGTTTGTACCCTTCTCTCATAAAAGAGCCACGGATCACAGAAGACCTCTTGCGCTGCACTTGAATAGCTACACAACAACCAAAAGTCTTCAAAGGTTTAATGGAAGAGCTGTGCTTTCTGATATTGAAAGAGGAAGACCAGGAACAAGCCCTTCTTCAACCTTTACAGGCTGAATAATTTGTTCAATTTACTCTCTTTGGTTTGATTTTGTACTTTTTTAGAGCAAAGCACAGCTAGTATATGATGCTTTTGCTACTTAAGGGGGAAAGTTCATTTTTATTAAAATTAAATAACACATGTTTTGTTTTTGGGTTTGATGGGTCTGAATTTGCTTAATTCATGTAATCTAGTGTACAATTGTGTAATGTGTATTATGTACAATGAAAAAAAATGATTAATTCTGAAATGCTTGAGTAAAATATACATTTTATGTCAAATAAATATTGTTTATTGTTGTTTGTAATATATGTTTGTCATGTTTAGTGTTTAAGCTTTGTGTTCAATTTTTATTCAGTTAATCATTTAAGACAAAACAAGTTGATGAACTTTTAAAAGGTTACAAAGGGGTTTAATACACACGCATTTATATATCCTTGTAACTTTTGTGTGTGTATATATTTATATGATTAAGCTATTAACAAAATGCGAGTATATATCATTTCAGTTAGATCGTTTTAATAAAATATTTGATATTAACATGGTTTTAAACTTTAAATGTCTACGAAGATAAGTTTGCTCCGCCCACTTCCGGCCTCAGACTGTTAGTCTGGCGCTGTCGTCCTCAGACTGTCATGACGTATGGTTCTGCGGTTCTGCAGTTGGTCCTATCTCACTCATTCACCAAGTGAGATTGTAAAAGTCATAGATATATACACTATATATCTATGTGTAAAAGTATGTTCATTAATTCATGGCAGTTTTGTCGAGGAAGAGCTAAAATATTGCTTATTATTTATTTTGCTTTTTTAATAGTAATTAATTAGAAAAAAAAAATAAAAAATTCTGACTTGAGGGTAGTAGAGGCGAGACCAAGCTCCAAACAGTGTTATACATTTGATTTAGGGAGCTATAACAGGAAACTAGCTCGACTGTTTCCCGAAACTGTATTGTCATAAACCTGTCGTTGAACTACGTTGGTTAATGACGTCACGCAGATGGTGGAGTAATTAACTTATTTTAATGAATTTGTTTGAGATCGAATTAATGCTAGATTTTTTGGTATAAATTTTTTTCTCATTTTCTTTTTAATTTTTAAAATAAGAAAATTTTATTTATTTATTTATTTATTTTACATTTTATTCAGCTCAGACAAAATCACTGGCTCTAGTCTTCTTCGTCTATGATCTGCCATAATTTTCAAAGAGGGTGAAAGTCAAAGGACTACTGGAGATCAAAGGCAAGCTTGTATATCTTAGGAAATATAAAAAATATATATGTATATGAACAGACAGAAAACATAGTAGCCTATATGTTGGGGAAAACTGGAAAAGTAAAACCACAAAAAAAAAAAAAAAAAAAAAAAATCACAGAGAACTACTTTACAGTCCCGGAAGAGAAAATGAAATAGAGACAAGAACATGATGACAGTGCTGAAAATCTGAACGAAACCGAAAGATTTTTGTGTTCGAACATAGAGAGGAGAGCTGTTCGGGTGAGTAGCAGCATAAACCATACACTTCTCATAAACCGTGCCGTATTAGACTTATTATTCGAATAAATTATAGGCTACATGTTTGATAAACGGTTGTGAAGGCAATTTATGCATGGATGTAGGCTATCAATGAAACTAAATAAATCTAGATATGTCGACACATTTTAGTATTTCTGAAGGACATATAGCTTAATACAAACGCTACCATGCATTTCTGCACTACATAAACACTTGTATTTTGTTTGCTTTCTGTGATTTTGCTGATATTTGGACTCTGAAAAAAGGCAATATATTTCATTATAGTTTAGCGACATCTAGTGGACATTTTCTTCAACAGACTCTTAGTCATGTTCACTGACGTCACATGATTGAATTACAGGAATGATTTTTATGTGTAGATTTTAAAGTTTTAACCTTGTCCAAGACCGACTTTGAAAATATAAAATATATGTAAAAATAAGAATTAGTTTAGAATAATGCTCAAACAAAGATATAAAGGGTACACACTAAAAAATGATGATAAGCATATTACTTCATACTGTCAATTTCAGAACTAAACATGGAGCAGAAAACTGATACTAGTCTCCCAGTTGACCTGCAGCACACCGATGTGACAGACAAACACAGAGATGAACGTCTTAGGATTACTGGTAATAATAACTATAGAGATCATTTCTAATTAAATTGAGAAAATTAATAGATAAAACTGAATGACTTTTTTGTTTGAGATGAGATGACTATGCCTTGTCTGAATTAATTTACATTAACCAATACTTTTATTCCTCTTGAAGGAAATAAATATTTCATCCTTTTTCCTGGGAAGACATCTAAGACTCGAGAGAACATCATAAGAAATGTCCTTCAAAAAATACCAGATCTAAAGGAGGTGCCCACTGTAGCGGAGTGTGATTTCATTTTGGTTTTATGCATTATTGTTTCAAGGGCAGGAACTGACATTGATGCTGCAGTGAATGAACTTAATGCCCTTTCAGGTAAAGTGCTCTTAATGTAATGTGCATGTTGTGTTTTGTAATATCATTGATTCATTGGTGAATTATCTTATTCTAACTCATTTTAATAATGAATACATATCACAACTATATGACCACTCCAACAGAGTCTAAAAAAGCTATCTTCATAGTACTTCATCACACATTTGACCCAGAGAAGACAGTACCAGACAGCAGCAGGCATGTGACCAGGACGGACACACTCACAGTGGACTGTCTGTTCTACGAGGATCAATTATTGGCCTGTGATAGGAATCAAGAAGCTCTGAACAGAATTGAACAATCGTTTTCATCAAAGGTATCCAGTTTTTCAGGATAAATGATACATATTAATAAATAAAATGTGAAGTATGATTTTGAAATGTACAGTTTAGGATAAATAGACAATATAGTCACAAAAATGTCATATTATTTAGAGATAGCCTACTGTGCCTTAAACACATAGTTAAATGTAATGAATAATAATCCAGTCATACTTTCTGATCTCTCCCCTAATCACATTTACAAATTGAAGTTGAATCTGATTTAGCGGTTTGTAGCCTCTTAAGACAACAGTAGCTTAGCTAATGGTAGAATAACAGTTGTGTGGCATGAATCGATATTTGACTTTCTGGGGTTTACAATCACTTAACATATGGCAGAACAGAAAAAAAGAACCTTTAAATACATGTGTTACTTAAAGTGATTTTTAAACGGGTGCAAAACACAAAATGCCACATAAAAACAAAGCATAGTAAAATTATTTATTTATTTATTTGCATTTTCAACACTATCTGGATCAGTACTGGCTGCATTCATTTATACAAAATATTGTGTTGTGGTCGAGCTGTTCTTGTTCACACATATCAAGGGTAAATTATGCTGCAACTCTATTGATTGATCCAGCAGTCATGTTCCACTAACAAATATCTTGTTTTATCACTCTTTTCTAATACAATAGGTTAAAGGAGCACAGAAAGAAATGTCTAAAGCAGATTTCAGTGAGTATTAATTTTTTTAAATGTATATAAGATATTATACTATACTATTTTTGTAATATAGTAAATATAGCATGTTAGTAAACATAGCTGTATATAGCATCCTTGATTTTCAGAATTTTTTTTGAAAAATCAGACAAAAGCGGAGGACAGCACTACAATGAGGAAAAGTACGAAATCACTCATAACTCCTAAACTCCGCTGCATTCACACGGGGCGTCGGCGTTAAAGGGTTAGTTCACCCAAAAATGAAAAAAAATGTCATTTATTACTCACCCTCATGCCGTTCCACACCCGTAAGACCTTTGTTAATCTTCGGAACACAAACTAAGATATTTTTGTTGAAATGCGATGGCTCAGTGAGGCCTACATAGCCAGCAATGACATTTCCTCTCTCAAGATCCATTAATGTCCTAAAAACATATTTAAGTTCATGTGAGTACAGTGGTTCAATATTAATATTATAAAGCGACGAGAATACGAGAATTTTTGGTGCGCCAAAAAAAAAAAAAAAAAAAAAAAACGACTTATATAGTGATGGCCATTTCAAAACACTGCGTCAGGAAGCTTCGGAGCATAATGAATCAGCTTGTCAAATCAGCGGTTCGGAGCGCCAAAGTCACGTGATTTCAGCAGTTTGGCGGTTTGACACGCGATCCGAATCATGATTCGATACGCTGATTCATATGAAGGTAAAATTATGCCATAAAGAATCGCATGCGCAAAGTAATATTTGTGGAAGTGTACACAAGATTGTAAGCGTAAATTAAATTTGCATGCGCAAGAGAAGATTTGTAAAGGTGTAAATCGCATTTCAAGCCTAAGAAAAAAATTATTTGCAGCATTTTACTGTTATTCGTAAGTGCAATTCAGTGAGTGAGAGAATCGTGCCAAAACTATGGAGGACCAGGAGTGCCACTTAAAAATAAAACGAAGAATCAATTAATTAATTTAATAATTCAAACATAAAAATGTATATAAATGAATCACTTTTTATATGGGCAAATTAATAGACATATTTAAAGTTGTTTATTTAATTCCTGTTTTTAAATGTAGTTTAATAAAACAATAAAACAATAAATTTTAAAACCCTCAACCCTCTCTCACTTGTAACACTCACTGTCATTGGACAGTTAGTACGGTTTATTAATTCGTGGGAACGTGATAATAACTCGTGGCCACGAGATCATTTTGTCGTGGACACGCGATGTAAAGTCGTGGCCTCGAGATCATATGGTGAGGGAACGATATATTTTTCTCGTGGCCAGGACTTCATTATGTTGAGGGAACGACTTCTATTTCTCATGGCCACGAGTTACATGTGTAAACAACCTGCGCGACCATGCCAACCTGGAATTATCACAAATGGATGAGACCATGATAATATTTATTTTTAATTAAGAATGAAAAATAAGGGTGGAATTTATATATATATATATATAATTACCGTAAAACTCCCTGTAAAATTCCCGTGCGCCTACAGAAATAAAATAAAATCATAAATAAAGCTTTCAAATGTTATATACAAATAATAAACAAAATATTCTAAAATAGTAACACATTTTTTAAACTTAAACTCTGAATTAATTCGAATGCTGTCACAGGCACAAGGGGCTACAAGTGAAAACAGACGCTCATTAAGCTACAGAAATACAGTCATAAAGTCAAAACTTTGTTGGCATGATCGGGCATTTACATGTAAATACCGCAGTATTTAACCTACAGAATACAAACTTTTAGTAACATAAAGTACAGAATATTAATTAGATAAAGAAATATGGGAAATAAAGGGGAAAATAAAGCAAATAAATGTACAAATGTAACTAATAATATAAAAATATTAAATAAAAAATAAAAGATAAGTGAATGGATTTAAAAGACTGTTAGATGGAATTAAAATGTACAACATTTAAACATTTATTTATAAACTTCATTCGAATGCTGTCTAAGCAACATCGCGCGCAATACAATATAATATGCACTTATGTTAATATAATAATTTCTTAATTCCGTTCTTTTTCTAAATTAAAAATAAATATTATTATAGGCCTATCCATTTGTGATAATTCCAGGTTGGCATGGTCGCGCAGGTTGTTTACACAAGTAACTCGTGGCCATGAGAAAAATATATCGTTCCCTCACCATATGATCTCGTGGCCACGACTTTACACATCACGTGGCCACGACATAAGGATGTCGTTGCCTCGACAAAATGATCTCGGGGCCACGAGTTATTATCACGTTCCCACGAATTAATATCTATGAACCGAATTAGTATAATTAGTAATTAGTATAAATGAACCGAACATGTCCCCTCCCGGTCACCGCACTAACTGTCCAATGACAGTGAGTGTTACAAGTGAGAGAGGGTTGGCGCTTCAATTTGAGGCGAAAGTTGATTGGTTGCTCCCACGTGTGTACTGTCCAATGGCATTTTACCACTCGATTGACAAATGGATAAAGAAAAGCATTTGGCAAACCAACAAAGAAAAGCAATTGGTAAATAGAGAGAAAAAGCATTTGCCAAATTCTTTTTAAAAAGCGATTTAAATGCGCATTTGAAAATGGTTTACTAATGTACTTTTTATTGTTTTATTGATCTACGTTTTAAAAAATGAATTAAATAACCCGTTTCAAATTTGTCTATTTATTTATAAATTCAAAAAAGATTTTTAAAATTTATTGTTTTATTGTTTTATTAAACTACATTTAAAATCAGGAATTAAATAAACAACTTTAAATATGTCTATTAATTTGCCCATATAAAAAGTGATTCATTTATATACATTTGAATTATGTTTGAATTATTAAGTTAATTAATTGATTCTTCGTTTTATTTTTAAGTGGCACTCCTGGTCCTCCGTACAAAACTGTAAGCGTGGTTAAAAGAAAGACGGAACTGTACAAATCGGGTTATTTTGCCGTACGTACACAACAAGTCATTTAGACATTTGCAACAGTTTGTTTTTTACACATGCAGATCCGTTTTGCGTGGAAAAATGGAAGTCAGAAGAATACAGATCATATTTATTTTGCTTTAGCATAAAGCTGCAGTTTCACAATTCATGAATTGCACTTACGAATAACAGTAAAATGCTGCAAATAATTTTTTCTTAGGCTTGAAATGCGATTTACACCTTTACAAATCTTCTCTTGCGCATGCAAATTTAATTTACGCTTACAATCTTGTGTACACTTCCACAAATATTACTTTGCGCATGCGATTCTTTATGGCATCATTTTACCTTCATAGATTCATTACGCTCCGAAGCTTCCTGAAGCAGTATTTTGAAATGGCCATCACTATATAAGTCGTTATTTTGTTTTTTTTTTGGCGCACCAAAAATATTCTTGTCACTTTATAATATTAATATTGAACCACTGTACTCACATGAAATTATTTAAATATGTTTTTAGTACATTAATGGATCTTGAGAGAGGAAATGTCATTGCTGGCTATGTAGGCCTCACTGAGCCATCAGATTTCAACAAAAATATCTTAATTTGTGTTCCGAAGATTAACAAAGGTCTTACGGGTGCAGAACGATATGAGGGTGAGTAATAAATTACATTATTTTCATTTTTGGGTGAACTAACCCTTTAACGCTCTTTTTAATTTACTTTGAATGGGTGACATCACGCATTGCCGAACTGAATTGTGGGTTCTGTCGCGTCGCTTCACTTGTGTTGCTCGTGGCAGAAGTTGAACATTTCTCACGCTGCATTCACACGGGGCATCAACACTTGACACTGAAGCTTGGTGCTGATGCAACCGTCATAGTGACAACAGCCAATCACCACGTAGGCTCGTGTCTTATATTGTTTGAATCCTAGGCTCATACCCATATGTCATCAGGACCAAGCCCTAAACATACTCAAAAAGTTTCAGAACAGCGCCACCTTCTGGTAAAAAATTATAATGAAATTTCAAAAAGTGCTAATAGTTTTTGATTAATTTAGCCTATTCTAATGAAACTGGTATTGATAGATTCCTGAGAATTTCTTTGAAAATCTACATTTTCAAACTCCTCCTAGACCGTTTGTCTGATTTTCACCAGAATTGGCTCAGATCATCTTCAGACCATGCTAGCTGAAAGTTATTAAAAGCTTTTCAATTGACCAATCCATGCTCGAATAACGCATCAACAAATTTGATGATAATGACCAAACTTTGTATGTGTCATTGTCTGCTCACACTGACCACACAGCATCAATTTGGTAACAGTGTCACCTATTGGTCAAAAGTGATAAGCAATTTAATCATATTACATGTGATTGTATTTGTTTTTTGTTTTTTTCAGCCATTTTGACTAAAATAATCTAAAAACATCTTTAATTACTTATTGTTGCAGTTTTTCTGAAGCGCCAAGCCATGATTGCATGTCTCATTGTTATTTTTTTGTGCTTGTAACAATAACAACAAAACAAATTTTTGTTGTTGTTCTTCTTATATATGAGGGTCAAAGTGCCTTCATTGATTTCATAATGACTTTGGCTTGAACTCCTAATCATTCATTCTTTTTCCAGGTGGGAAGGATCTTCCGAAGACGAAGAATCAGAAAAAAAATTTTTGTAGCTATTTGTAGGAAAGCAGCCATTGGTGTTGTTTTATTTCCTTTGGTTTTTATATTTTATTCTATAATCATTTATAATCATTAGTTATTTACGTAGTTGCCATTCATTTGTATTATTATTATTATTTGATTTACATCATTCTTCAATTCATATTATTCATTTACATCATTTATCATTTTATTATTATTATTCATGTCATTTATGCTTTTATATTATTTTATATATTTCCTTGCTCTTGCAATGCTTGCTATTGTTGTTTAATTCTTTTATTGTATGGTTTTAAGGAATGTTTGTCTTCATGGGTAGGAGATAAGAGAATGTCTCCATTTCAAGGTTTTTAAGGTCATATGATGATGTTGTGAAGCTGTAATTTTCCATTGTTTTTCCCTTGGTATAATAACACTGGTTGGATCACTTAATCTCCTGCTTCTGCTCTTTCCTGGCTTTCTCAGTCAAGCTCTCAGGCTGATAGAAGACTTTAATCTTCTGGCAGTGATTCAGCGTCTGGGGTCGAATCTAATATATCTGATGTTTCTGACATTAATATCTTCATGCCTTATAGTCACATTTAGCAGATTAGAGCTCAACAGTTATATAATATGTACCGCTTAACGTGAGTGTACTGTATGTACTGTATCTAGTAAGTTTGGGTATAGGCCTGCTTATAGTAGTTATGTATCATTTATTGATTGGTTAATTAATTGGTGATTTTGAGAATTATAAGTCCTGTGAGGTTTTGTCCTATTTATAACAATCTGGTGTAATGACAAGAATACAGTAATTAATTACCATTTGGTGATGAATATCATGCCATAATTAAATGATGTTTAACTGATTAAATGATGTTCCACAGTTTACCTGAGGAGATAATTGAAAGTCATGGCATAATACTTATTAATGGATAATGGCGGCGGGTTTTTTTTTTACTGGTTGCTTATTAGCTTGCATATTGTCTGCTTATTAGTACTTATAAAGCACATATTTATGCCTTATTCTGCATGATGATATTCTGCATCCCTAAATCCAAATGCTACAACAACTACTAACTGTTAATAAGCAGTAAGATTTTATTGAGGCAAAAGTCGTAGTTAATAGTGTATATGTGTTCCCCATACCAAAGTGTTACCAATATTTTACTACATTGATTAACCTGTAAGATGTATGCAGTGAAATGAAATCAATAAGTATGATGTTAAAAATGTTATAGCTAGAGTGGAGTGGCTTGTTATAGTTTCGAGTTTTTCAGTTACGTAAAGTGCTTCTGTTTCAATGTACTATTAAGCTGATGCTTTTTGTGTGAAATTGGCATTTATCTGGGAATCATAGTGTATCCTACAGTATAGTGACATGTTCAGGAGCACTGTGTTTTCCTCTTTGTGATCAGAGTATAAAATGTTTGTGTATATCTAGAAATGCATGGTCTTCTCAGTCCATATTTCCATATATTTACTGTTAAGCAGCCAAAAGAAAACTATTGAAAGTTTCAGAATATTAAAGGCTCAGTTCCCATAAAAGGAAAATTCTGTCATCATTTACTAACACTTATGTTAATCCAAACTCATATGACATTCTTTCTTATGTGCAAGACAAAATGATAAGTTTGCATCACTGGATATTACACACTTAACATTTATGTTTTCACATTTAACATTTCAATATATAGGCCATATCCAATTATTAGGGGGTCAATACTTTGCCTGATCACTTTTGCCATAAGCCTTCTCTTTGAAGTTTAAAGGGATAGTTCACCCAAAAAAAGTAAAGTAAAAAAAAAAAAAAAAAGTAAAATATTGAGCTTCAGGCCAAAAAGCGTTAACTTCCGTGATGTAGTATGCAATGACATGATGTTCTACAATAGCTGTGTCCCAATTCAGGGGCTACGCACTTCGAAGTGCATGAAAGGGGTGGGCCTTTGGAGTGGAGGAAGGTCTAACTGAGGTGCAGGGTTGCCAGGTCTGTGCAACAAAACCATCCCAAAAGAAGCGACGAGTGTAAAAGCCCAATTTCAGACTTGGCAACAATGAGCCGAGCGTTGTTACATGGCTAGCGGCTGTGTGACAGACAGCTGACAGTTGACGTTTGTGAGTGGAAATGGATGCAGAAAAGTTTTGGAACTTTCTATTGGGTTTTGACATGCTTCCAAAATTTTTCTGCATCCATTTCCACTCACAAACGCTCATTGTTGCCAAGTCTGAAATTGGGCTACTTTTACACTTGTGCCATGATTACGCTACTTTTAGGATGGTTTTGTTGCGCAGACCTGGCAACCCTGCACCTCAGTTAGACCTTCCTCCACTCCAAAGGCCCACCCCTTTCATGCACTTCGAAGTGCGTAGCCCCTGAATTGGGACACAACTAGAGTGTTCAGTACAGGCTCATAGCAGGATTGAGCATGGACGTGAGATTACCGGCAGGGTGTGGCCAACCAGTGCCAGAGTTTAAATGCCCAAAATAAAAAAAATCTCCAAAAAATCGCTAATTTTATTTAAAAATAGCTAAAATAGCTCCTTGTCACAAAACATTAATAAAAGTCGCAGCAACAATGAGAAAGTAGCTAAATTTGGCAACAAAATCCCCAAATTGGCAACATTGGGTACGGGCGGTATGCATTGGCAGTACGCAGGGAGAAGTTTTGAACAGTGACGCGATAGGCTGAGAGGTACCGCACATGATTAAGTTAGCCGTTACGCTTTCTCCAATGGTAAGAGATACAGACCATAGACTGTAAAATTGTAATGAACTGAATGTAAAACGTACGACGATGGGCGTTGACATGTTACGCAAAATCGTCAGTTTGGAGCCTGGGCATGCGCAGAAGGAATCGTCAGTGGAGCCCGGAGGCGGATTCGCGGTATCAAACTTCCGCCCAGACGACTGTGTCATCACTGATGTATTTTAAATAGGCTATATGAATTATACACCATTTAAAATTCTACCTATAAAATAATAGCCTATTCTGTTTCTAGAGCAATAATATTTTTGAAACAGCAAATTCAGTAGATAAACTCAATATAATATGCAACTAGAAACAACTCTAAAATGTCATAAACGGTCCTGCCATTTTAAATCGAGTTCAACTAACTTTACAGGAGATCGATTGCTGTAGATAGTGCTCTACAATTAATTGGAGGAGGCTATCAGTTTTGTCCTGCTAGTTATTATTTTATACCCATAAAAATAATTAGTAACTGCCAGATAACAATCACCTGCTTTTTCCCGACATGGCTAATGTTAGGCGTTATCTTAACTAATAACATTTATTAATTCGCTTATAAAGCCCACATTTAACGTTACCGAAAAAAGTTCAGTGATCCGTCGGATCCTGTAGGTCGGTTAGTACAGTTTACTGTTAAACAACTCATTTTGTCGGTGTGAAATAACACAGAAATCGAAAATTATTAGTTAGTTATACATCTTCAGTCTCACCCCTCGAAGCTCCGACAGTCCTCAGAGAAGCTGTCAATCACAACTGTCAATCATGACGACACGCCCTGTTTCTATAGCATCAAATTGCTAGCTAAAATCAAACTTATCAGAAAAACGAACAATTGAATATATATCAGCATGATAACAACTACCTTAAATGACCAAAACCATCTTTCGAAAAATTTTATTTGAAGCATAATTTATTTTTTTGTTTTCGTTCGCTTGCATGGAGAGGGCGAGGTCTATGACCTGTACTGCATCCAGCCACCAGGGGGCGATCAATAAGCCCGCAGCTTGACTTTTCAGGACGTATGGAGATAGGACTAACTGCAGAACCGCAGAACCATACGTCATGACAGCCTGAGGCCGGAAGTGGGCGGAGTAAATTTATCTAGGCATTGCTCCATTTGGAGCTTTTTAAAGTTTAAAACCATGTTAATGTCAAATATTTTATTAAAACAATCTAATTGAAATGATTAAATCGATAGATAGTCACATTGTTAATAGCTTAATCATATACACACAAACACATAAAAGTTACGATTATATATATATATATATATATATATATATAGCCTATGTGTGTGTATTAAAACCCCCTTGTAACCTTTTAAATATTTTCAAAGTTAAAAGTTCATCAATTTTTGTCTTAAAAGATTAACTGAATATAAATTGAACACAAAGCTTAAACACTAAAAATTATAAACATTTATTAATTTGTCATAAAATGTATATTTTACTCAAGCATTTCATAATGAACCATTGTTTTTCATAATATATAATACACATTACACAGTTGTACACTAGATTGCATGAATTAAGCAAATTCAGATCCATCAAACCCAAAAACAAAAGTTATTTATTTAATTTTAATAAAATGTACTTTTCCCCCTAAGTAGCAAAAGCAGTATATAGCTACTAGCTGTGCTTTGCTCTAAAAAATTACAAAATCAAACCAAAGAGTGTAAATTGAACAGCAGGTACATGATGACAAATTAAATCTTTAAAAAAAATAATAATAATAAAATCTCCATAAACATGCAATTAATTACAAGACTCTTTTTGTCCAGACACTCATTAAGTCCATAAAATGTCCATATCATCCTTAATTTGTAAGCAAAACACTAAAGGCTCTTTGGCCAGTGGTCTGTCATCATCCGTTTCAGCCTGTGAAAGTTGAAGAAGGGCTTTTCCCTGGTCTTCCTCTTTCAATATCAGAAAGCACAGCTCTTCCACTAAACGCTTGAAGACTTTTGGTTGTTGTGCAGCCATGCAAGTGCACCACAGAGGTCTTCTGTGATACGTGGCTCCTTTATGAGAGAAGGGTACAAACAAATGTGATGAAATGTTAGAAGTGTATTTACCAATACTTTGTGTTGTAGTCAGGATGCAGCACAGCATGAATAATAAAGTTTTGACATTCTGTTTTTCTCATGTTTATATATTGAAGACGTAAATCATACCCTGTTACTAATGAAATTAATCAATTATGTTCAGTTTAAATTTTTTTTTTTTTTTTTTAAAAAGGCAAGCAATTCACATGGCCCTTCACGCTGCACTTAACCCCACGTTATCGCCGTCCTAAACACCACTTTTAACCGTGGGTAAAGTAACGCTCCACATATTGCTTGTATATTTACATGCTTTTGACAGTCACAGAAACACTGTGCACTGTATATAAATAGAAAATTCAGCATTGGAAAGAAAAAACAACAAATGCTGACAGAAAATGCAACAATTGCAGTGCAGAAAATACTGTTTAATTCTTTTATAGTCTGAAATGTCCATTCAGGATAAACTTAATTTGTTTATATTACTATAGTTGTTATATTATCACAGCACCTATAGAATTACCACAATAAATTAATTCAAGTACTTATAGTACTATAGTATGGTTCAAAAACACTATAGTATTTACTATAAATTACTATAGTATTTTTTCACCTGGGCGCAAGAAACGTGAGACGATTTGTAAAATACCAAAAGACGCGATAAAGTGACTTTGAAGCCCATTTACAAAATATTTGAGTCATGTTAAGTGTTAACGATCGATTAAATACACAACAAATAAACGTGATCGATTAAAAGCACAATACAAAGAAACTTTTTTACCGTGTGCTTTTCTTCCGCCATTGTTTGTTTGTCGCTAACTCCGCCCACATCCGGTGTAAGACTGTTACTCCGCCCACTTCCGGCATCAGGCTGTTAGTCTGGCGCTGTCGTCCTCAGACTGTCATGACGTTTGGTTCTGCGGTTCTGCAGTTGGTTATTGTAGGGGGGACGTATGAGGCACACCCGATACCGACCCTCTTATCTCACTATAATAATACGATCTCTGGTGCTACTTTCAAATTTGAATCATAACGAGCGTGGGCTTTGACGGTCACTGCTGCTGAAAATGTAGATGAAGATTGATGACTAAAGGGCTGAATTCGGATCTGTTCCTTACAAACATATGGATTCTAAAGATATGGAGTACAGCGAACAAATAAAATGGATGTGATTTGTGAATTGTTGTGCTTTGGTGTAGGCTATCTTATGGTTGTATTGTCAGTCGCTGCATAGCAGAAAACGCCTTCTGTGTCGCACATCAAACAAACTAAATGTTACAAAATGGTTAAACAATTAACGTTACAGAAATTTTATTCATAAGGTTTCAAATTGTAGTCTTGTTTAACATTATGTCCTACGAAACGAGTCTGCAGCACAAGTCACGAACAGAAATGTTATTTTCATATTAAGTATGTGAGTAAACTGCATTCAATAAATTCGACTAAGAACATGTATTGATATGACAATTGAATGCAACGGATTTAAAACATTAATGCCACGATTTTAATATTAATACATGGAATTCATTCACACTTTACGTTACATAATTTACGTTTCATTGCCGTTAATACGTAAGCATTTTTACGTTTTAGTGCTATAAATGCGTCAATGTTGTACGTTTTTGTGTGTGTGAAAACGTAGGCCTAAGTAAATGTACGTGTGGTGCCACACTTTACGTAAAAATATAGGCTACACGTATTCTCATGAGATCACGTTGGAAACACAGCAGCCCACGAATCAAATATAGAGCCAAAGTCCTGATCCTGTGATGATTATAATCTTGCAGTAATTAAATCTCTAAAAATCATCTGCTTTTACCTACATTATGTCTGAAAATCTGGAGACACAATTTATACATTCATTTAATTGAAATGCTGTGATATATGTACAATGCAATCAATGATAAAAAATTCCTGTTCATCTGATGCGATTTCTTTGCTAAAACATATAGTTCAAGCAAACATACATTTTTTTTTCTTCCAGGTTCTTACCCTATATTCTCACAATGACAGATATGCTCTGAAAAAAGGAATGATGAGATAAAGTCAATCACGTCATGTACTTTCCCATCTGAGAATCAAATAGCCTATGAATTACAAAATCAGATTCACTCGACTGTCTGCATTGAATTTTATTAAAGCACATGCATGAAACAAATACTAGAGTGAAAATACTTTTACAGCACAGTACTTTGATGGGAGACAAACTTCTGTCTTGAACATGATACATTAGCTGAACAGTATACTTTCTCTGAAAAAGCTCATACTTCTTGTTTAGTTTAAAGCAGAGCATTTCTCAGAAGTACTCCTTTGACAGAGTAGGTCACATGCGACTGCCATGTCGTCAAAACGCTACAGTAACACAGAAACACCTCACATTAAATTTCCATACTGCCATACTGATCATTGCTCTAAAAATATCAGCGTGGTTACAGTTACAACTCTGATGCAATGCTGGGTTCTTGATCTTGTGGCATTATCTTCTATTTGAATGCTGCACAAAGGTCTCAATGTGCTTTACATTCATTTGTAATATATCTCATGAACACTATTTAGAGTAGACAACAGATTTAGGGTAATTAGCTTTGATTAGTTATTTTTCTAAAAAAAAAAAAGAAAAAAAAGACGTTAATAATGAGGTTACATTATACAAAATAAGGAAGAGAAAAAACAGTCGGAAAGTCTGGATTTTATAAAGTCACATGCAATGACTTGCAATTCAGTAAGCGTTGGAATGCAACACACACAAAAGGAGTAAAACCCCTTAACTTTCCGTTTTTAGCTGCTTAGACTATGAGGAAATAAGGGGAATCCCACGATCCCAAGACAGGAACGGCAGAAGACTTTGCTGAGTAATACCTGCTGAAACTTCCTTACCGTGACATCACACCACAGGCTATTAATGATTTCTGCATGGAGAGTAGTAAGGATGGTGAAATCAAATACAAATTATTCTTCTGTTGAATCAGTGTCTTGATGTCTATTCTGACATCACTGATATTCGGTGGTCAGATATTTCCTAAAATTTGCTGTTGTCAATGGCCCGTTTCCAGTGCTGTGTATCTCATCGGGGTAACAGAAATCGGCACTATTCTCGTTTACACCGCGGACTCGCTCTCTCTTGTTTCACATAAATGCAACTTACGCCATCTTGCATCTCATTTATCGACTGTAGTGAAAACTTACTGCAATATGGTTGCAGTAGTCTTGTTGCTGGGCCAGAGAAGAACTGACCACCGACTGTGCCTGGTTTTTCTCCATTCTGTTACCTGATGGAGTTTGGGT
This sequence comes from Ctenopharyngodon idella, assembly GCF_019924925.1. Lineage (NCBI taxonomy): Eukaryota > Metazoa > Chordata > Actinopteri > Cypriniformes > Xenocyprididae > Ctenopharyngodon > Ctenopharyngodon idella. The sequence continues at coordinate 21,754,322 of NC_067224.1, read as the reverse complement.
TTCTTGCACTGTCACCTCTGGCTTGCTTAGATGGGGACACTTAATATTCAACAATATTATTGCACTGCCTGCAATTATACCGTTGTATGAGAACTGAACTGAGCTGGAAGACAACACCACTGTTTTCTCTAGAGCTGCTGTATAGATAAATGAACTAAGTTTTAATATTTATTTATTTATTTATTTTTACAACGGAAATGAATCACCACTGAATTTACTTAAGCTGGACAATGACACTATTTTCTTCAAGAGCTGCTGTACAGCCAAAACAAACTTTGTTGCATTATTTTCCTGTTATCACTGTAAAGCTGCTTTGAAACGATCTGTATTGTAAAAAGCACTATATAAATAAAGGTGACTTGACTTGGGCCAGTTGTTTTTGTACATTGTCATGGACTGGTGAACGTGATTTCACCAAGTACAACATGTTGATCCTGAAACAACATTCCAATCAACCAATCAGATTCGAGGGACAAGTTTACAGTTTATATTAAGTTTAAGCTTACAACAAGGGTTAGGTGCTTCTACATCAGTGTTATTCATCTATCATTTCCCTCTGATTTTAGGGATACTTTATGGGTAGGATTAGGGGTAGGGATATGGTTAGGAATAAATTTTCAGATAGGAATGTTGTTCTGGGATCAACAAAATATGTTGACCCAGGAACATGCAAAATCGCGGTGCAAAAGCTTGAAGATAATATACAGGAAAATTATAAAATAACACAGATTCAGATTAGCATGAAACACATGCACACATTTTAAGATAAATTGTCCTTTTTTAAAGAAAAAAAAAAAAAGGTTTTGTACATGCGTTATTGCATTAAAACATCCATATATCAAATATTATAAAAACTAAATTTTTTTAAAGATCTTATTAAGTTCTTCAATTTAGGGTTGTTATGACTTGGCAGCATTATGTCAGGATGATGTCATTTTTGACAATGGAAATGAAAGGGATTTCCCACGAAAGTAGATTTAAACCTTACATTCAGCTTCACATTCACATTCACATTCACATCTTGGTGAAGCATGAGCCGGACCATCTTTCTCCTGTCCTTGGTCTTCCTGATCTGCATGGCTTTCACTGAGGGTAAGAGCTTTTCACATCTTATCATGACATTAAGCCTACAATTGTACACGTACTACATGCTTTATGAGTGCAAGTTTGAGTACTTGTTTAAATCCAACATCTTTTTGCGTTTTTTGCATAATAGTGAGCAGACAAACAAATCACAAGTCTAACAAGTCACCTAAAGAATAAGTTATTTTACTTCAGTAACAACATCCATATAGGGTAGCATCTAGTTTTATTGTCTAGTTTTTTATTAATATCTCTGGTTTAGGCCAACGGATGTTCATAAGCAAGCGATGCCTGTGCTCCAGAACATATGACAGTCTGCGGCCTGGAAACATCAAGGAGTGGAAAGTGCACAAACCAAGTGCATTCTGTGACAACACTGAGATTGTGTAAAGCAAATTTATTATTCAAAATGTTTTTATATTGTGTGTGTGTGTTGAACAATGCGCAATCAACAGATATATCAGTGTAAACTAAATCCTCCATATTTTGCCAACAGTGTGATTTTGAAGAAACCTCATATTAAAGTCTGCCTGAATCCTAAATCGCCACAAGGAAAACAAGTACTATTGAATTAAGACACTCACACCTGGACAGCTGAGCACCAAGTAGCCTACACACCAGATTATCCATCAGATGACTATAAATGTTCAGGGTCCCTTTTGTGATTGTAATTTTGGAAATGGTCTCTCAATAAAATTGATTTATTAAAAAAGATCCTTCAATTCAGAAGATGAAGACGCTTCAATTCAGTTTAAATTACTTTAAAGTATTACTTTGACGTACTGTATTATAAGAAGGAGAGGCATAAAAGGAATTAGACTGCCAGCACAATCTGCTGTTTCACATGCAGTGCCAGTCTGAATGCTGTCATTGGTCATTTTTATGTAATTTCGCTGTTACTATTGTGTACTTTTTAAAAAAAAATTTTTTAAGTTTGTAGACTGTAGGACAGTGTTTTCCTCACACTTAATTAGAACGAATGAATGAAATTATGAGTCTGAATTTATTTGTCATTATTTTTTTATTTTATTTATGATGTTCTTTGGATTTGACCAGATTGTTTTTATGAAATATCCTTTCATGCCAAATTAAGGAGGTCTTAGGCATTCAGTAGGGAAACCCACAAATCTTGGAATCTGGTCAACCTATATATATCTGTAACTGCCATTAGAACTGCCTTGCATGGTTTTCAATAAAGAAGCCTAGAAAAATTAGAAAAAAATATTGTCAAAGAATATGTTGATGTAATGTTTAGTCAGTGTTTGATATTGAATGTTTATTTATTTTAAACAGAAAGTTTTATGTATATTGTGCAAAATGTTGTATTACATTGTAATACTTTATTTTTAAAACAATCTAAAACAAGTTGAATTAAAAAAATAAACATGTCAGAATGTCTTATTATTTAGTTTGTCTGCTTTTGCTTTAAAGGATTAGTCCACTTTTAAATTAAAATTTCCTGATAATTTACTCACCCCCATGTCATCTAAGATGTCCATGTCTTTATGTAATTTTTTTTTTTTTAAATGTATGCGCTTTATATAAACAAATGATCGCCTTCCAGTGGTTCCGCCAAAACCGCACTTCTGTATTCTTCAAAAAGCTTACGCTGTATGTCCTACGCCTTCCCTATTCTACATACGGAAAAAAAAACGGAACCTGCGACGCGTTCGTTCCGTAAGTTGGATGACATGGGGGTGAGTAAATTATCAGGAAATTTTAATTTAAAAGTGGACTAATCCTTAATGAGAACAGTTCTCAGACTGAATGAACTCCAAAAGTTTGTGTAAATCCTTATGATCATGTTCTCCAGATTTGAGATGATTCATAGAGCATCTTGAGCTTCAATGGAAGAACATCTTTTTTTATTTTATTGAACTAGAAATGTGCAGAATCAGAAATATTTATTATTTGTGTTGTTCTTGTAATTTTTTCCAATTGTTGGATTATGCCCCCTACTGGTCATCATTTATAAAGGCTATGCAGTGCAATACCAGCACAAACTGCATCCTACAGTATTTCAATAAATGAACCATATTGTCTTCAAAGAGGATTTAATAATGATAGATCCAGGGTGTTAAACAAGACTCTAAGTCTGTGATAAGTTTGTGGAAATAGAAAAGTAAACAAAAAAGTCTATAAGGAGTAAGAGTGACCATAAATTAGCCAATGGCCTGTGCTCCTAAACCCTAAATTGCTCATTATGTTTTAATATACTTTATGTGAATTAAGACAATTTCTCTAAGAAAGAATAATAAAATTTTTGAAGGCCACCACAACTGCCATATTATGATTATGTTTCACTGCCATATTAGACCAGTAGATAGCACTAAAGACCATTCAGGTTTTCATTTTGCGGTAGTAATTCAGGGCGGAAGATAGACAGAAGTTCTTTCTTGAGTTTTTAATTTCAGGCATAGCCTACAAGATATATGCAATATATGTGGCAAGGTCCAGAATGAGGCACTTCTGGTAACAAAGATAACATGTCTCAGAAAAGCTTAAAATGAACCAAAGCCAAAAAGGTGTTGAACACCACAGTCAAGCTACTTCCTGAAACTTACATTTGCTCCTGTGGAAATCTTTGGATTTCTTATTAAATGAAATTATACAGTATGGAAAGCATTTTGTTACATTAGAAAATGGTATTTTATGGAAGTTTATTAATGCCAAAAGTATTTGAATTAAAAAAGCCTGTTGAATTGCACTAAACGAAAAAAATGTGCATTGCATTAACCGTATTTGCATTTTAATGCATTGTATTTTTAGGGCTTGCATTTTTGTGGGCTGAAATTCAACATGGTCATACATTTATGCTGTGAATATTTCAATTCAAAACATTTCACCCTCATTTTCATTATTAAAAATTCAAAGATTCATATTCACCTTTCAGATTTAACTTCCAACATATTCAGTCTGTTTAAAAATACAACCTAAAATATTCAACAGGCAATTTTCGGTCCATTTTATTTCAATTTATAAATTCGCTTCCACAAATTTAGTGGTTCAAATTCGACAGAAAATTAAACATTGGACATCCAGGAACTGCAGGAATAGCTTGATCTCCAACTGCTGTTAGTCGTCCTCAACAGCAGGTGCCGCAAACGGCTGTTAACGAAGACCCAAACAACAGCTAGAGAATCATTCATTCACAAAAACGGATTCATTCATTTCACTTAAAAAATGAATTCACTTAAAAATAATGCAAACTAAGGTGACACTTACCATAGAGACACGTCCTACTCCAGTCGTGATTGTGAATCAGTTTCTGGTTGATCGACTACTTCAGACGTTTCACCGTCGGACTCGGGCTCGAAATGATACAGTAAAATCAATGCTATCTGTTCTGTCCATACATTGTATACAATGTCTTGCTAATTGATAGCTGTCATTCAGTTATAGCAATATGTGCGCAGTAGACCAATCACAAAAGACTGGGCCATCTGACCAATCAAAGCAGTGTAGGCTCACGGAAAGGAGGGCTTTAGAGAGACTGATTCTTCAAACTGCTTACGAATAATTGAGAACTGAGGTCCTTTTCAAATTTTACTTGAGAGAAAAGTACTGATTGATGAATGTTTATTTTGTAATTTTATGTAGGCCACTTCTATAATTTAATTTTATTATATATTTTATATAATCCTATTGCTCAAAATAATTATGAATGATTATGAATTGTCAAATAGCCAGCACTAGTCAGTATGGATGGAAGATTAGTGGATGCAGATACATAATATGTAATATGTGTTGACAAACAATATAAAAACAGAAGAAACATATAGGGCTAAATACATAACATTTTAAAAAATTGCTGCAGCAGTGGGGAAGATGAACGTGCATGTGTGTTATTTTAATGTGTGTTTTAATTCTGGATAAAATGAGAATCAAGATTTTTATTTGTTTCTTTCAAATAGAAATCATGATTCTCCCATGATTCTGAATAGACAACTGAACAAAATTGTGTGTAATTAATTAGAGGACAAAATATTAATTGCTGCAGTCTATTTAAAAATAAACACAAACAAACAGATCCAACTCTGAAATGGCAGTTTATTATTGAGTCAACAAGAATTTACAAACAATGTGAAATCTACGTTCCCTTTCGATACTACACTCGTACTGCGTCGTTAGTCTTATTATTATATGACAAGACGCTATGGGGAAAACTCCTTTTTTCTCAGATTTCTGAAGCCTTTTTCAATCACGCAGTGAAACTGCACGGTCATTGGTTTGTGGAGTTGTAAGTAAACAAGCCCGCTCGAGCCCACCAAAAGAGGCAGGGTATCGGGCTATATAAGCGGCCGTCTCACCTTGGCAGACTGATTCATTCTCCTTCAGCCACGCAGATCTCATCTCTTCGCTTGATCCCGAGACTTAAAGCCGCCTTCAACTGCAAGCAGCTGGAATTCACCGCCGATCAGCTCGCCGCTCTCTAGCAGCCGCGCCCATGAGCAGCCTGCAGCTCTGATAAGCTCGCCGCTCTCTTGCAGCTCTGATCAGTGCACCGCTTCGGATGAGAGTGAGCTCACGTCGGCTCAGGTCCTGCGTGCCTCACTCTCTCCACAAACAGAGGTTTCCCCCGTCTGTTTCTCCCGCCCGGACCAGCGCCCCCTCTGCCATCGCGAGCAACCTGGTCTCGTTTGGGGGATCTGATGAAGAGCCACTGGATGACAGCATGTCCCTAGTGGCCTCGGAAGCTGAGGATTGGTCAGGCTCACCTCACGACCCCGCCCCCTTGCCGTCTCTCGAGCCTATCGACGCCAGGGCTTCCGTAGACTCAGAGCTCATCCGTGTGTACTCAAAGGCTGTCGAACAGCTCGGTTTAGAGTGGTCTGCGCCTGAGGAACTCACACGCAGCCGCTTAGATGAGTGGTTCCTGCCAGGACGCCATCAGGCCCCTCCTCAGCGGGGGCGCGCCCCACACTCTGCCCGCCTGCGTTCTTCTGCCTCTCACATTTTCACCTCTGTTGACGATGCCGAGAAGAAGGGATATGTGAAGCTGCCTCCTTTGGACGAGGCCGCACACCTGTGCCCGCCCGCTGCCATTGGATGGAAACGAAACTCGTCCACCCATCCGAGCCCTGCCGTACAATGTCGGCCCTCGCTGGATGGGTGTACACCTTGGCCGGCCAGGCAGCGTCTTCCCTGCACTCAGTGGCGGTACTCCAGGTGTACCAGGCTAAGCTCCTGCGGGCCCTGTACGAGGCGGGACACAACTCGACCAATTTTAAGGAGCTGCGCAGCGCCACGGACCTGGCCCTGCACGCCACGGACAAAAAACGTCTTCCTCGACTCGCCTGTCTCCCCCACTGGTCTCTTTGACCCTGCCGTAGATGGGTTTGCTGAGCACTTCACAGCCACACGAAAGTCGTCCCAGGCCATGCAACACTTTCTGCCAAAGCGCTCCCGCTCTTCTGCTTCTAGCCGACCCAAGCCTGTGTCAGCTCAGCAGCCACCCAAAGCTACGCCCACGCCACGGCCTGATCACCGGCAGCGCTCGCGCTCCGCTAGGCGCCACCCCCCGGTCACCGTGATTTTGCCAAATAATACATGTTTCTGGATCAACATATTTTGTTGATCCTGGAACAACATTCCAGTCTGAAAATTTAGTCTTAACCCTATTCCTACCCCTAAACCTAATCCTACCCATAACTTATCCCTAAAATCAGAGGGGAAAGATAGGTGAATAACATTGATGTAGAAGCACAAGCCTAGAAGCACAAGATGTGGTTGCAAGCCTAAACTTGACATAAACAGTAAACTTGTCCCTCAAATCTGATTGGTTGATTGGAATGTTGTTCCAGGATCAACAAAGATGTTGATCCCGGAACATGTCTTACTTGGCAAAATCACGGTGACCGCCACCCCCCTCCGAAGCGTCAGGGACCCCGGCCCAAGATAGTGTTGGATCCTGCGCCTCAGAAGTCGGCCTGATGCTCAAAAAAGGAAGAAGAGGAGGTTAAGTCCCGCTGTGGCCGGACCACCTTCCAAAATGCCTCGCCCAGTTTTCCTGTCGCCCCGTTCAGTTCCAGGTGCTCGAAAAAATGTGTTTGTTGCCTGCACAGAGCATGTTCAAATGCCCTGGCAGTGCACCACTGTTATAGCGAATATAATAAAAAACAAACATACTCAAAAAGAGAGCAAATTTCCTCTTCCACACCATATATGCACCACATTTCCTCACAGCGACTCAGTGCTAGAACCAATCCAACCCCTTGCCATGCGGGCCGGGGCCTGGCAGGCCATCCCCGGAGTGTCAACGTGGGTGCTGAACACAGTAAAATGAGGTTATGTACTCTAATTCGCTCATATGGTTCCTCTGGTACCATAATAATGACCTAGAAAATTAAGCTGTAGAATTCAGAATGCAAGTGCATGTCTTCAGCAACAGTCCCTCACCAGCTGTGGCCATGTACGGGCTCAAGAGAGTTGCCCTAGAAGGAGAGAAGGAACATGGTTCAGAGCCAAGACAGTTCATTGAGAGAAACTTTTATGTTGATGATGCCCTGGTATCCCTATTTACAGAACAAGAAGCCATCACTCTCCTTAGAAATGCCCAACTCATGCTAGCAGCTTCAAATCTTCGCCTACACAAGATACTTCAAACAAAATTGAAGTAATGAGAGCATTCCCTCAAGAAGATTTAGCAAAGAACCTAAAGGACTTAGACTTTGCTGTTGACTTTCCCCATATGCAGAGAAGTTTAGGGGTTAGCTGGGATGTTTCAAAAGACAACTTCACCTTTCAGGTGTCAGATGATGAGAAACCATACACAAGACGAGGAATCTTGTCTACAGTTAACAGTCTATTTGATCCATTTGGATTTGCAGCACCTGTAATCATTAAAGGTAGATCTTTGCTCAGAGAGCTCACCATGGAGACATGTGACTGGGATGCTCCTCTGTCAGAGAAAATGGTCAATGAATGGAAAACATGGAAAGATTCATTGAAAGAACTGAAGAAAATCTCCAGATCATACACGCCCACCTCCTACAGACTTAGGTCAGTGTTTGTGCCACTGAAGTTGTCTGTCACAAACTTAACACTGCATACTTTGAGTAGTTCTCAGACTGGCAACGCATTATAAATACTATTTCAAGGCTAAAACACATCACTCGCTCCTTCAGCAAAGACAACAAATCAAAGGAATGCAGAACATGGCACGTATGTCATAAACCACATTCAGCAGAAGATCTCCAAAGTGCTAAGGAAAACATAATACGCTGCCTGCAACAGGAGACCTTTCAGGATGAACTAAAGTGCCTTGAGGGAAAAACAGATGTTTCTAAGAACAGTCCTCTCTTTAATCTGTGCCCATACATAGATGAGTCAGGCCTACTCAGGATTGGAGACTGCTTATCCCAATCAGCCTTTGAGAAAGATAAAGTCAACCCTTTAATCTTACAGTGTAAACCCCAATGCTCAAAATACTTAATTGTTTTGAGTAGGACAAACTTAAATTTAACATATTAGTTCAGTTAAATTAACTGCTATGAGTATTTAGAACTTTCTCTTTTTTTTGAGTTCACAGAACTGATATATTTTAAGTAAACTGAACTGTTTTATTGTTTTGAGTTGTATGAACCAATAATCCAATAATCCAATTTCCACCAATAATCGTGGATTATTGGTGGAAAACGAAGAATTAGTAGCATTATCCATCATTGTGTTACCTGCCGCAAACTGAGAGTCTGAGAGGCCTGAGTATTGATCCCCCATTCTCTTATGTCGGACTGGATGTATTTGGACCATGGAAAATCACATCACAACGAACCAGAGGAGGTCTTGCTAGCAGCAAACGCTGGGCAGTACTCTTCACTTTTATGAGCCCAAGAGCTATACACATTGAGGTGATTGAATCACTGGACACTTCAAGCTTTATAAATGCTCTACGAAGATTCCTCTCTATTCGCGGACCAGCTAAACAGATAAGACCTGACTGTGGTACAAACTTTGTTGGGGCATGTAAAGAACTAAAATTCAGTACAGACACAAGTAACAAAGAAATACAGAATTTCCTAAGTCACAATGGGTGCACTTGGAGTTTTAACCCACCACACTCATCACACATTGGAGGCAGCTGGGAACGCATGATAGGCATCACCAGGCGCATCCTTGATTCTATGTTGCTGAAAATCAGTCAAGCAAAACTCATCCATGAAGTCCTTATCACATTCATGGCAGAGGTTTCAGCTATTGTAAATGCTCGTCCATTAATACCAGTATCAACAGATCCGAACAATCCACTCATCCTAACCCCAGCAACACTTCTCATACAAAAGACTGGCATGCTTCCACCTCCAAATGGCAACTTTAATGAAAGGAACCTCTACATTCGCCAGTGGAGACAAGTTCAAAGTTTAGCCAATACCTTTTGGCATCGATGGAGAAGGGAGTATCTAAACACTCTTCAAAATCGCAGAAAGTGGCAAAGAGAGGGACGTAACCTTGAACATGAAAATGTAGTCCTGCTCAAGGAAAGTCAAGTTAAAAGAAATTACTGGCCCATGGGCATTATGCAAAAGAGTTTCCCAGGAAACAATGGAAGAGTCAGGAAGGTTGAAGTTAAGACAATAAAAGACGGAATACCAAAGGTCTACTTACGTCCCATCTCAGACACAGTCCTTCTCCTGCCTTCAAAGATGGAATAAGAGGTATTATGTTCAGTGATGACATCCTACGGATGCCAGGTGGGGAGTGTTCTGGATCGTTCATTTAATGTTTTGTTTTTAATTGATTCCAATACAAATACATAGTAGCTTTCTTTAAAAATAGTTGCCATAGTAACATTCCATGACATTAAAAATTCAGTTAATTGCATCAGTTAAAGGTAGTACAACACAGAAGGAACTTGAAGAAGCCATTCATTTTGTGATCCTCTGTAGAAAGCATTGTCTGTAAGTTTTGTGATTAATTTGTATTCAATTTGTTAAATTTACTATTTATAAAGCTGTGTAATGTGGAATTTCAGCCATTTTAAGAACTATATACAATGAATTTATATTAATGTTATGTTGTTGGAGATAACTAAGTAGTTTATATTTACATCTCCTTTCTGTAGTTTCACTCTGTTTCAACATATTTATCATGGTGTGGAATAAACAGAGGTGGGTAGTAACGAAGTAGACATTTACTTCGTTACATTTACTTGAGTATTTTTTTGGAAAATTTGTACTTTTTAGAGTAGATTTAAATGTGAGTACTTTTACTTTAACTTGAGTATATTTCTAATGAAAAATCTGTACTTTTACCTCGCTACGTTGGGCGACGTTCCTCTCGTTACTTTATTACACGTTAAGAAATGCGTAGTTTATTCCAAGCGCGCTGTCTCTTTTTTTCATGAACGATGGCCCATTCACAATTGAATCGCTCTTTTGAATCGATTCTGTTCAAAGACGTGATCAAACAAGTTGGCAAAACCATAGACATAATAAATACATAGACGCCCTATTGGCCACTGGATCGCACGTCAACGGCGTCGCCATATCGTGCGGGGCAACATGCCGTAACTCTCATAAGTGGACTTAAGAAAAGATGCCTGACTATTTTGAGGTTTTACAAACCGTCGCACAATCCAAACCACATATCGGGAATTACCTTTCACATGTAAGTCTGAACAGTTGTTTCTGGTTGTATTTGGTCATTATAACATTATTTTGACAGCTAGTTGACCACCAAAGTCAGACTATTAAAAGCTAACGACAACGCTAGTATATCTAGTTATCTAAGACTTATATAAGAAATAAAATAAAGTTTACATGATTTTTATGAAATCTGAGATTATATTGTTGTTTATATGATTAACTAATCAAAATCGCAAGTGAGTCATCCGTGCAATGAAGTCAGAGGAATTTGACAGGACAGCTCAGGCTGTCAAAAGTACAGATAGACCTAAACCGACTCATAGAGACAGAGCGCGTTTAGGCCACGCCCACACGGGGGGGGGGTTGACTTTGTATTGCGTGAGACTGCCTCCTTGTCATTTCTGACTTATAACAAAAAAACAGAACAATGACTTAAAGCTGCTGTGTGACAAGGTGTACAGCAAACAAGCTAAAAAACCCAGAACTAAGTTTTCAGAAGCTACCGAACCTTAAAAGCCAGCCTTTAAGGAGACAAAAGTGGATAAAGGCAATAAGACGTGAAGCATCAGCAGGAACAATGGGTAAATTTTGGGATCCTGACGCTCAGTATGCCTCAGTAAGCCTACGTGTGTAGTAAACATTTTGTCACTGTTAAGTCAAATATCCAAATGTCAGTTTTATATATTATATTTCCTGTCGCTGATTACATTACCCTCCAGTGGGCGTAGTTCTCAGTGTAATATAACATGTTGTGCTCTGTCTCAATCGCCTGTATCCACTTTTTAGTTCTTAAAACGCTCGTTTTTTGGGTCGACAGCTTATGAGAACTTCTGGGTTTTTTAAAGCTTGTTTTCTGTACACCTTGTCATATAGCAGCTTTTAGACATTGTTCTGTTTTTTGTTATAAGTCAGAAATGACAAGGAGGCAGCCTCACGCAATACAAAGTCAATGGATCAGTGGTTTTCAGATTATGACGCGTGTCGCTCTGTCTCTGTGTCCGAAGATAAGTGATTTGATCAAGCGGCAACCTCCCCCAGTTTCTCGTGAAGCCAATACGGAAGTGACTTAAACTGCAATTCATCGACTAGCCGCTAGGGACAGGCTCCAAAAGAGAGCAGAATCTCATTGAGTTCCATGTTAAAAGGGCCAAATTTACATCAGAAAAAAACATGTTTACAGCTTGGTACAAATCGTGGTTTTGGTCTATACTGCTAATTTTGCCCTTCATGACAACTCTGAGGTGGGTGAATTTTTTTATAACTCATCTGTTTAAATTATATTAAGCCTTAAAGTTCTGCATAATTAAGGGCGTGGTCACTTGAGTGACAGGTAGATTGCCGCTGCTGTCTGTGAGCCGTCACTTTACTTCAGCTAATTCCAGCCGCTGAATTTGGCATGGAAGCCCGTTTCCGCCACTAAATAAAAAAATAAAAAGAGTAATTGCGACTTTTTATCTCAGAATTCTGACTTTTTTTCCTCGCAATTGCGAGTTTTTATCTCAGAATTCTGACTTTTTTTCTCGCAATTCTGACTTTTTTTCTCGCAATTGCGAGTTTATATCTCAGAATTCTGACTTTTTTCTCGCAGTTAACTGACAGACAGTTTCTCTGTCTGTAAGAATTCCGGACATCCAACATTTCTGGTGCATCCAACGATAGCCGTCCTGATGTCTGAAGCTGTTGGTGTATAAAATGTGCCACTTCAGCTTCGTCTGTTTTATTGCGCCTCCGCCACAGCTGATTCTTCTTATTATATATATTATATTGTTATTATTGTGTCAAATTCATTAGTGTATCCATTCTGTTAAAAACAACTTTTATTCACCAAATACTTCCACTGTATTTGCAGAATTGCATGATTCTACCCTTGAATGCCCCCTTTTAAGGAGACACCAGACTTGAGTTACAAAGTTGATGAAACATGATATTGGTGTTTTAGTATTAAGCCCACTAGATGGCAGTAAAAGCTGTTTTTTTTCTCCTTGAAACGCTGTACTCATGTACAAGGTTACCGTGGAAACATGCTATATGCATATTCCTGCATAATGCATATGTCCGGAGACTAATCTTTATGTGTCTCCTCCAGTAAAATCAAAATGTCTTTATTGGTAAATCCGCGCTAAAAATAATCATTTATAATGTCTTCCGTTTTATGTAGAATACTAACGAAGCAGCAATCCTGATGGTCAGTCGCAATGAAAGGAAACACAAGCAAAGTAAGAACTGTGAGAAATAAAGTTTCACACAATTGTGAGAAAAAAAGTCAGAATTGTGACTTTATATCACGCAATTGCGAGTTTATATCTCAGAATTGTGACTTTATATCACGCAATTGCGAGTTTAAATCTCAGAATTGTGACTTTATATCACGCAATTGCGAGTTTAAATCTCAGAATTGTGACTTTATATCACGCAATTGCGAGTTTATATCTCAGAATTGTGACTTTATATCACGCAATTGCGAGTTTATATCTCAGAATTGTGAATTTATATCACGCAATTGCGAGTTTATATCTCAGAATTGTGACTTTATATCACGCAATTGCGAGTTTAAGTCTCAGAATTGTGACTTTATATCACGCAATTGCGAGTTTATGTCTCAGAATTGTGACTTTATATCACGCAATTGCGAGTTTATATCTCAGAATTGTGACTTTTTTTCTCGCAATTGCGAATTTATATCTCAGAATTCTGACTTTATATCAAGCAATTGCGACTTTATATCTCGCAATTCTGACTTTATATCACGCAATTGCGAGTTTATATCTCGCAATTCTGACTTTATATCACGCAATTGTGAGATGTAAACTCGCAATTGCGAGATAAAAAGTCAGAATTCTGAGATAAAATGTCGCAATTACTCTTTTTATTTTTTTTATTTAGTGGCGGAAACGGGCTTCCATAGGCATCTCAGCCGTATTTGTGTTTTTTTTTTCTGGATTACTTTATACAATTATAAAATAATATGGCTTGCTGCGTTAATGGTCGAGACTCGAGAGAGATGTGTGTCTGTGTACATGTGCACGCCTGCGGAAGATAAACAGAACACACGTTGTTGGATCGTCTTGGCATTGGCTAAAAGTTTTGTTTGTGAGATTTACTACAATGACAATGGCGGGAGGATGTAAAACTCCGACAGCACTGCTTGAATATTGTAACTAAAACTGCTGCATTTTGAAAAATTATACTTTGGACGCGGGCTCATTTGTTTGTGACATATATACGATCATATACAGTTTTACAACAAAAACGCTGCTCAGGTTGCATCATTTCTTGAAGAACGATGATGGAGAGAAGATCATTCAGAAGAAATGTGATGCAAACAATGGATAATATATCAATATTTCATGGATTTAACGCTTTTATGGACAAAAAGTAGGCCTACTGTTTTTTGTTTTGCAATGGACATTAATGGACATTTTACCCAATTAAGTGCCACGGATTGGATTCATCTCGCGATCGCTATTTCATTATAAAGGTATGTAGTTTGGGGTTATAAAACGGGTAGGCTATATAAAGTCCCGTTTGATTTTGCGTGTTGTTATTTGCACACCCAACTCAAATTAATTACTGGTGTTGGAGCATATCTTAAAGACACCGTAGATTGACAATGCACCTTTAGAACTTTCTAATAAACTTGTTATCTTTATTAATATTTTAGATATTATCTAAGATAGATAGATAGCTCCTTCTGCTTACATGATCACGTCGCGCTAGGCCGGCATGGTTTCAGCAACCAGTCACCTTGGTTCCAACCACGTCCCGCCTCTTTGCCCATTTTCAGTTATCCGGGAGTGACGTGCGGTGACGCGCAGCTAAGATGGCGGCGGCCTCATTTTCGTTTTAAAAATGCTCTTCAGAAATCTACGGGTGACGTCACGGACACTACGTCCATATTTTTTTAGTCTATGGATTTGATTGCCTGTCATCTAATCGTGGCTCATATATATTTCTACCCTATTTTAGCCAGTGGAACCAGGACAACACAAACCTCAAGGAAGGCTGAAGAAAGCCTGTCAGTGGACTGTTCTCTGCATTTCCAAGAGACATCGTCTGCCTATTATATTTTATATTATTATATAAAATATAATAGACGTATATTATTATATGATTATACTATTCACTACTCACTATTCTATTTGCTATTTTTATTTTGACTATATTATTTTACAATTTATGATATACTATCTGCTATTTTATCCATAGTTATTATATTACTACTACATTATACTATATTTTACTGTATTAATACTCAATTGTATTTTTAGGCTATCTATAATAATAATATAGGCTAATAATAACAATATGTTATAGAATAAAATCACGTAAAATAAAACCACAGTATGCCACATACTGTATATTGAACTATTGCATCTAACCTTATATTACACTTATATTTCATACAATTTATATTGTACTGTAATTGTACTAAAAATGTTCTACCGCTGTATCTCAAATGTTTTACTGGATATTAATGTTGTCCACTAGAGGGAGCCACAGGATAAGGACTCTTTTAAGCCCAATCCTTTTATATTTTCTCGCAATCCATTTGAATCGAAATAAATTCATTTAGTACATTAACTGTGATGTACTGACATTAAATCTGCTTAGGCCTATAGATAATTAAATGTTTAACTACCCCAATATAGTTGCCAAACATAATTAAATATAATGCTGTCCATTTAAAATGGAAACAATTTTATGTCTTTTTTTATTATAATAGCCTATAACATTTTTATAAAGACATTTATTGTTGTGTTATGAATAATAAAGCAAAAATTTGTGTGTTAAACTGCAAGCATAAGGTTAGGAGGCAACACGTATAGAAATTAATTATAAAAATTAAAAGGGCCTTAAGATAAATGCTTCAGATTAATAAGGTTTTAAGATGCAAATTATCTTCACATTCATTTGAAATAACCTGTCACGTCCAGTGATGTTATTCTGAGGAAAAGCTAAAGGCACGAGAGAGAAAAAAAAACAAAAAAACAAAAACAACAACAAAAAACTAATATGCCGTTGTTGAAGACAGAAATGTGCACAATCGATGTGCACATTTCATGTACATTAAATTACATTAGGAACATCTCCACAATTATTAACCTTGAAAAACAAATCTATGCTTGAGAAGCGTGAGTTTTCACAATTCCTTATGACAATGAATAATTTTCAAGTTCAAACTAGCGAGATTCTGAGTAATTGGAGACAAAACCTTTTTCGTACTCCACGCAGATCATAAACCGTTTAAATCGGTTGAGAAATGTAAATGTTATTGCGATTTTTGTCCAGAAAAGCCACAGCTCCCCTTTTACTTCAATTTGTTTAATGAGGAGTCTTGCCCCGCACAATATGGCGGACTCAATGATTTAGTTGTTTAATTGATTAAGTTTAATTTATATATTGTCCTAACCAACCCCTAGCCCTAAACCTACCCGTTGGTAATGCTATTGATTCAATTTAATTGATATATTGTCCTAACCAACCCCAATCCCTAAACCTACCCATTGGTAACCCTGTTTAAATATTTAAAACTAGATGGCACTGTCACAAAAACTACGGTCCTAGAAATGCGGTCCTGAAACTGCTGCGGTCCTAAAAGTGCAGCCTCCGGTATTGCAGGCATATTAGAATTATTTCTGAAGGATCATGTGACAGTGAAGACTGGAGTAATGATGCTGAAAATTCAGCTTTCCCAACACAGGAATAAATTACATTTTAAAATATTTTAAAATAGAAAACAGTTATTTTAAATTGTAATAATACTTCACAATATTACTGTTTTTACTGAGCTGTTTTTACTTTTTATTGAATTCTGCATTAAATGCAGCCTGTGAGTAGATGAAACTTCTTTTAAAAAAACATTAAAAATCTTACCGATCCCAAACTTTTGAGCGGTAGTGTACATATATATGTTACAAAGTAACTAGTAACTTGCTACTTGAGTAGTTTTTCATTGCATACTTTTTTTACTCTTACTCAAGTAACTATTAAGATTATTACTTTCACTTTTACTTTTGAGTAAATATTTCTATAAGAATACAGTTTTTGGATACTCTACCCACCTCTGGGAATAAAGCAGCATTCTCCCACAAGCCTACGTGTTGGAAAGAGTTTACCTACTGTATCTGTCTAACTTTGGGAAGAGGGACGCCATTGTGAGGGCAGAATAACTTTTGGCATTAATAAACTTGCTATTTAAATAAACATGTAATTAAGGACACTAAATAAAGCTTAATGCCTCTTCTGTCATACTTTTCTCCTGTGAACAATCATTATTAATCAATTTAGGATGAGGGCTGTGACATCAGCAATGGGGGAGTAGGGAAATAACTATAGGATTTAATCTCATAAACGTCTTTTCGTTTATTAGGGTTCCCTATGAGTAATCTGTGAATTATGAGTCATACCTCTATTGTAGCAATGAGTGGAGCCTTGTGTGGTCAGAACCCACAGATGCGCCCCCACATGCTAAATATCAGTGCGAGTCCTTGAAGCTTGCTACATCTATTTCGTGATCGGAAAGTGGAACAAAAGCCTCAACGCATTGTGTAAGATGACATGAGCTACGTCTATAGGCCTACTACTACCCACATATATAGTCTATTAATGAACATATTAAACCACTCAGTTGGTGCTGTGGATTTTGTGGATAATGTTTTGTTCAAGTGACTGAATGTCAAATTGCTATTTACAATTCTGAAGAGCTGGGGGGAAAAAGAAAAAAAAAAAACCCTGTTTTGCGATTATTAGCTAGCCTATGTTCGGTCGATTCCACAGCCTGATTTTAATTTCCAGTCGTACTCTATCTTAGGAAAAATGACAGGCTATAGTTAGCAAAAAAAATAAATAAATAAATAAATAAATGAATAAATCTAAAAACATTAGAAGTGTTCATTTTTAATAGCCTATAAACTTTATTAAGTCATACAGCCCCTTGAAAGTGTGCTTAGGTCCCCCAGCTGAGAGAACCCGTGTTTTAATAACACAAAAATAAATGTTTTAACCCAGTATCCATAAAGAAGGTTAATGGGTATCTGCTTAATATGATAAAACCAACTGAAGAGGAACAGAAAAGTGAAGATGGAGCAGGCAGACACTTTAAACAATACTGGGAATCAGTGAAGAAGTAACAAAATCATTTTCATGGTTTAACCCTATGAAAAAAAAGTTTCTTCAACCAGGATATTGATTATTTTACTTTTATATACTTTGCAGATGCCTTTTGTGTATTGCCTTTTATTTTTTATGTAAAAATGTATTTCTTCTTAGTTTCTTTCCTTCTTTTTTTTTTTCAAAAGTTGTTTTCCAAGTAGACATGAGTGTCAGTGGCATGACATGAGCATGACATGACATTTGAGATGTGATGAAAAATATACACTTATTGTTCTTTTGCATACATCAAATTCTAGCTATAAAATTAGAGGTAAAAATTAGTTAAAATGTAATTTCACCACAAAATGTTGTTAAATTAGACAAAGACAAAGTACATAATTTGAGATCTAATGGAAAGTTCATGACTTTCAGAAAAACGTTAACAATGCGAGAATTCACCTGTAATCCATACAAAATGAGACTGTGGGAAAAAAGAGTTAAAAAATAAACACAAACATTTTCACATTTGTATGAAGTCATTTTGTCATTTTTTTTTTTTTTTTTTTTTTTTTTTTACAAAAATATGTATTAGTATACACAGAAATGACACAGTTTATAAGAACATGATGCAACTTGAAAAACAAATGTTCCTTTTGAAGTAAACGAAACCAGATCAAAGCTTGAGTTGCTCTCTTTGGGACTTACATTCTAAAATATATACGTGAGAAGATATTTTTTATACTGGTTCATGTAGGCTTATAAACATGTAGGCAAAAAGGTTACTGTAAAGGTCAAAAGCAATTTATAGTCAAAAGATCTCTTTGGATCCAGAGACAAAGGTCAATATGGTTTTAATAATTAAACAAAACTTTGACAAATTAGGGAATTTAAAACCCCCACACAAACACGGCCAAATGAAATAGCACTTTTGCATCATTCATTCATTGATTCACTAAAATAATGCCACAGAATCTTGAAATGAAAACATCTTTTCATATTCACATACTTATTTCTTTGGTTTACCATTAAAAAAAACAACAACAAAAAAAACAAATCTTTGTTTACTACAAACTGAAATCCTAAAATGGCTTGGACAGTATTTTTTGCACTGTAGATTTAATTAAATAACAGAGCTTTAAACAATATTACTGTAATTATGTGCTTCATATAGAAACCAGTGATGTTCTTAAAGCTCTCTTCTGGTGGTTTGGCCTACTTTTCTTTTGCAAACTGCTCCAATTTTATTATCAAGACTGTATTTTTTTTCAACTGCTGCTTCAGATCCCTCCATTGATGTTCAGTTGGATTTATATTGCTTGCCACTTCAGAACCGTTTTGTTTTCAACCATTCCAGGATTTTTTTTGCAGGTGTTTATGGACATTTGTCTTGCTGACCCATTACCTTTGATGCAGGCAGAGCTATCTGATGCTGGCCATGGTGCCTCTTCATTTACGGTAAGATACGTAGCAAAATGCCCAAGCCAGCAGTTGCTCAGAGCTCTGCAGTCTGAAAATAGACAACATTTTCAGCTCGACAAAGGCAGCATTTTCTGTTCCCTTATTTTGCAATTTCTGTCTGTCCAGCAAGGCATTTGTGTTAAACATCAAACTATTTTGGTAAACAAGTTTCAGCAAAATGATCGGACACTGATTATTCATTTAGTACAATAAAATTCCCCATCTTAAACATAAAAAGAATTTGAGTCCAAGCTTGCTCTTTTGTCTTCAATAATTTATACAGTAACACTATTTTACAGTGTCCTTGCTACACATGTTACATGTAGTTACTGCAGTAAGTAATAACTATAAATTACGCATATTACTACATGCAACTAACCCTAAACCAACACCTAATTCTAACCTTATAGTAAGTATGATGTTAATTACTTAAATGTACACTGTAACATGGACACCATATAACCATTTATACTAACCATTTAACTTTAATATCAATACATTTTATATTCCTTGTATCAAATATTTTACTGCTCCTGACTTATGTGTGGTTTAAAAACATAGAGAAAGAGATTAAGATTATGCTTGAACTTTGACATTTTACATGACAGTATTAGGCCTATTATGAATCAGCCTATAAAAGCTTTATTTTTCCACAACAGTGAAATCAGTCCTCAGATCTCACAACACAAATGTCAGATGACTGTATTTTTGTGTATATCACATCTGGGGGAGAAAGTAATCAGAAGCTCAGATCAGTCAAGCCAGTTTGTTTTTATGGTGATAAGGCAACATCACCTTTTAGTCTCCCTCAAGGACGAAAACACGAAACTGAAAGTTACATTTCAAATCCTTTCAAGAGAATGGAAACCATTTACCAAAGTGAAACAGTGAAAGTCCTAGTTTGCGAATAAGAGTACTTCAAAAATTCAATATGAAAGGAACCAGCTTTTTAAAAATTATTAAAGCATGTATGCATGCATTTCCCCCCCGAAGAATGTATGGGTATCATGCCTAATTATTTATATTTTATTATTGAGCTGTTTTCATCTTATTGCATTCAGTAGGATGGAAGATAATTTTAGGCTATACATTCTTCTAATGACACTTTGAGTTATTATTATAACTAATACAATAGAAAATAAAAAATGCAAATAATATTACAAAAAACTAATACAAAATTCATTGCCATGTGTTATCACCAATTTAAAGCTGCTGTCCGTAAGTTTTGCCTCTTTGTCACCATCTCTGTTTAAAAACCTGCAATTGCAGTTATCTGTGTATTTATTATCTTCTTTACTTGGGTTGTGCTTCGGCACGGCTCCACGTGCGGATCACACTAGGCACGGTTCCCTTGAACCGAGTCCGAGCGCGATTGTACCCACTCCCCCGCTGTCCTGCACTCACATTGCCCTTAACGTTCCGAGCACGCTTACATCATATACGATGCAACTTTTGAATGGAAGAAAACGGGAAGAAATGCACTTTCGCTAAGATACTGCCTACTATATTTCTCATTTATACCGCGCAGTGATTTTCTCTTGCACGTATCAGAGGATTACAAAGGCAGCTGACGTTAATGGAGGA
The DNA here is from genome assembly GCF_019924925.1 of Ctenopharyngodon idella. NCBI lineage: Eukaryota > Metazoa > Chordata > Actinopteri > Cypriniformes > Xenocyprididae > Ctenopharyngodon > Ctenopharyngodon idella. The sequence goes on along the minus strand of NC_067224.1, from coordinate 21,733,521 downwards.
ATTTGCAGCTTTACTCGCAAACTACAATTCCTGTTCATCAAAGGTGAGAAGCAGACCTGTTATATAAACCCAAATACACTCGAATTAATTACATGAATTGATAAGTGTACTATCAGAGTAGTAATAAAGATGTTTGACAGTATTGATGTAATGATGACAGTAGTAGCCTACACACAAAAGTAGCAGCTGTTCTGTGCCCCGGCGCGGTTAGCGCTCACACTGCATGCTAACCGCGCTCTGGCCCACCTCTTCCAAGCGGGCCAGGGACGGCTAAATGAACCGCGCCCAGGCACGGAACAGAGCGATCACACTTGTCAAACGAACCGGGCTTTGGGGGTCAAACGTGCTCGGGCACTGTTCAGAGCGCCTAGTGTGAGTACACCCTAATGTTTGCTGTTAGTCACCACATCGGTGTGGATACTGTGCTTCAGAATCACAGATTCAGCGTCTTGGAAGTATGACCAAAATAAGAATTTTCACCGGAAAATGTCATCTGAACGAGTGAGTAACATGTCTGCCACTTTTGTTCTGACCAACTGAGGAAAAAAAGCTTTACAATAAATCGCACTGCCACTGGTAATTAAATCTAACGTAAGTACATGTGTAACAAGAACACTAAAATTAAGTGTAACCGTAAATTGAAACGTAAAGTCCCGAAAAATAAAATGGGATGTAGAGCTATAAATAAATATGCAATTCTTTAATGTGAGTTTATGGTATTATATTTCCATCTCCTTTTAGAGTAAAGCTAGAAAGATATTTTCCCCTGACAACCAAAATTCCAACTCATATGCATATGTTTTTTTTTCCCCCTTTATCACTTCCTCTTTTGAGCATCAATATAAACTGGGCCGAAGACGCCTTTAGTCACATAACTTGCTTCACTCTACATCTGATCTCATCTTCAACATGGCACTGAACTCTTATTTACTGCTGGCAGCTGCTGCCGTCTGCTGCTTCACAACCCTCAATGGTAAGAGTACAAAAAATATTGTCTTATTTAATTATTACATTTTAAATTATATCATATAATTTTTGTATAATTTCATTTCATTAATAATTTTGTTTAATTTAATTTGATCAAAGATGTATGTATAAACCAGGTGCTTTGAAAAAGTTTAAAAGGCTGTTCATTATTCTCTCAGTTTTTGTTGTAAGGACAAAATGTATTTATTTATTTTTACAAATTAGCCATTCATTCTGCTTTTGATTCTGATAAATATTGTACTTTTGAGAAACATAATTCTAACTGTATGCCTTTCAGCATTCCCAATGGATGGCTTTATAGCCAATAACAGGTGTCAGTGTCTGACCACCAGCTCAACCGTAATCCCACCTCGACTATTCCAGAGGATTGAGATCCTGCCTCCAGGAGCACACTGTCGCAAAACCGAGATCTTGTGAGTCATGATGTTTTGCTTCTACACTTCAATCACAGACATGGGGGAAATGTGCAAGGGGTGCACATTTCCTCTCTTCTAACAAACCTCAGAGCTCTCAAAAATACGTTACATTATTTGCACATTTGCCTACACAGCTCTCAGACAAAATGTCACTTATAGCTCCTACAAATTAATTGTATTTGTGCAAGCCAGACAAATATTGTTACATATATTCATCAAATCTCTTTAAATTCTTCAGGATTACCAAAAAGGACAACAGAACAGTTTGTATAAACCCTGATGCACCATGGATCAACAATTTCATCTCAAGAGTAATGAGAAGGTAGGATACTTAAGTTTTGACTCCCAAAATCAAAACTGTCTCATCTAGATTTGACCTTTTTTTTTTTTTTTTTTTTTTTTTTTTTTGCATTGTCTAACTATCTACTCCTTTTGTTTCTTTTTCCTTTAGCAAAAGAGCTGTAAAGGAAACTGCTGTGCCCACTGTGGCATAAATCAATGTGGACAAGAACAACCGCAAGAAAGTTATTTTCCATTCTTTCAATTATTCCTTTCGTTCAACCAGCCAACTCAAGCTACTACAGCCACATTTTTTAAAAATGTTATTGTAGGCTGCCTACAAAACCTGTAATTATTTCTTTGAAATAAAAATCTCACAACCTTCTACTTTAAAATGACATCTTTATTGCCTTTAAGGTAGGACACTATGACAGGAATTTCAGTTTGTTTTACAAATGGGCCACATGCAGCACCATTTTCAGTTGCAAAACAACAATAAAGATGAGTTTTGTTTTCCATATAATAACCATATGCGTTCATAGACCAAAGATTTAGAAATGTATGTTCCTCAGTCGAGGCATTGGGAAAAGTCATTGATAAAACCATAATCATGTTGGGAAACTGCTTTTTTCCCCCTGCCAATTCTATTAATTGTCCGAAGTTTATTAGGAAAATTATGCTTTACATTACATTACAATCATGTGACTGACCTCAATCCCTGGTGCCTCAGTCCACATTCAATGAAAGACTGACACGATTTTCCACATGCATTTATTACTAGTTTTAAAACACTGTCCCTCGGTTTCACAGACAAGGCTTAAGATAGTCCTAGACTAAAATGCATGTTTGAGCTGTTTTAACTGAAAGCAACTTAAAATATGTCAGTGTCATTGTTTTGTCTCAAGATGCACACTAGTAAGGTTTTTTTCTAGTGTATATTTATAAAAGATACTTAAATATCCTAACTGAACTAAGGCCTAAGCCTTGGCTTATGCTAAGCCCTGTCTGTGAAACCGGGCCTGTGTGTTCATCAATCTGGATTAAAATAGCTGGCTAGTCAGGCCATTTAGCAATTATATTTGGAAATATATTCAGTTGGTTCAGTGGGAATTTCTGTAAGGACTACCGGATATGTTTCAAACATAATATAAGTCTCAGAAAACAAAACTACTGCTACCACTAAACCAGGGAAACAATGCAAAGCAAGCACTGCTGACCATGACACATTTTAATAACAACAACATTATAACTGGATCACGGTCACTTTAGTCATCATGTCTCTCTGGTGAAGAATAGACATGGATGGGTGGATGAATGGATGAGTGGATGGAACGGTGCAGGGATGGATGCTGGTGCTGGCTCACTCTGTAAGTGTCTTGCTTTCACAGGCAGTGCTGCTGTAGAAAAGATTATTCAGACTAGGCACAGTTTGAAAAACGTGGAATGAAATCATTTTCTGCAAGTGACTTCATAGATGCTAATAAGAGTCATTTTTCTTGTGTTGGATGTTCTGCTTTTAGAAATTATGCAATGTCAAATATTGCTCATCATTTCCTTTTTAAATAAAGTGATGATTTTGATGAACGTCAGATATTAAAAAATGTCAATGTGTTGTCTGTATCAAAACCAAATATGTAATTAATCTTTACAGGGATGGGAGTTAATCAGCGTGGTTGTTTTTTTTCCCACCCCAAAGACAATGGCAGTAAGTAACATGCAACATACATAGTCCAACACCGCATAGTCAACTTCAACACCTTTGACTTCTTGAAGCTTTTTGCTCATACCAGCTCAACACAGGCACAGTCTGCTAAAGCATGTTAGGAAAGCTATAGCTTTGTCCAAATAGTCATTGTGTGAGCCTGGATGCATCAATTAGACAAGTACTACCAGTGTTGGGGAAAGTTGATTTGAAACGTAATGCATTACAATATTGCATTACTCCCTTAAAAAGTAACTAATTGTGTTACTTAGTTACTTTTTAAGAAAAGTAATGCGTTACATTACTTTTTTCACCTGGGTTGGGCAGGATCTTTTTGTTTTGTTTTTTTTTTAAATAAAAAAAGTTATATTTTTGGTCAATAAATTGAGATTAAATGCATAAAAATATTTGTTTTATTTAACACATTTAATTATTGAAAGTTTGCATAGTATTCTGACTTTGCATTTCACTGATTTTATTCATTTTGAGGAACACTGAATTTTTCTTTTTGTGCAAGTGCACATTTAGTCCAATAACCATCATGTTCACGCACAAAGCCTCTGCACTTAAGTATTTTTTTCAGCATTTTGACAAAAGAGCTGTCAGTCAATAAATGGGAAAACAAAGTAACTTGCATTACTTATTTGAAAAAGTAATTCAGATATTTTGTTGTAAATTTTAAAAGTAATATGTTACTTCACTAGTTACTTGGAAAAGTAATCTGATTACGTAAATCATGTTACTTGTAATGCGTTATCCCCAACACTGAGTACTATCAACAACTTACACTCTTCACAGGTTAAACATCACAAAATGCTCCAGGATTTTAACTCAACACCTCGCTTTAAAAAATATATATGATTGCTTGTTTGGACAAAAAATGATTCATAAGCAATCATGCAGAGAAATGTCCCCACAGTACAATAGTCATGTAACAAACAACAACATGCCACTGATATCAAAGAAATGCTTTAGAAGTTATTAGTTTGCCCAAATGCAGCTTAATGCTGTAATACACTACATGACTTTTGTTCAGATTTTTGCCTCAATTTACAGTCTGGACAATTCAACACAAGTTGCCTGAAGTCAGAGCCAATGTGAACATTTGATTTCACAGAAAACTGCATAATGTATGATGGGCACAAACATTTTTTTTAGCGTCAGTCAGTCTATGATCCATCCAGTCAGAACATATCAAACATATTTGATTATTTGAGCCAAAATTAGATTTTTTTTTTTTTTTTTTGATAGCAAGACCATTGTTGCTGCATGTGTTATTGTGTTTGGAACGACTTTAAAGTCTGGTAGAATGTGATCCTCAGTCAGCGTTTCCCAAACTGGGTGCCGTCTGGCGAGAACAGGGGTGCTGTGTAAAAACTCCTTCAAACTTTTTTAAATTGCTAAAATGTGTAAAAAATCATTTATTATGTACCATCAATCTGTGATGTCCCAAATAAAACACACACACACACACACACACACACACACACACACACTTACAATAAAAATGCGAATCGTAAGAAAGGTTGGTCTGAATTGGTCTGAAGGGTTGCGCATGATTTCATTCCCAGTGCATACACATAAAGCCGCCTCTTTTTCATGGCTTGTTGCACTTACGGTCAAATACACACGAAAATATTGTCACTATGTATGTCTTGCCTCGTATTCACATAAACACATCGGTTGTATCCTATACGTAGTGCTGTCAACGTTAACGCATGCGATTGATTTTATCCGTTTAACGCGTTAAAAATATTTAACGCAGCATACGTTTTTTTCCTGTCATCCTTTGGCTAGCGTTACATTATATGATCACGTCTTCTTCATGCAAATGCTTTTAAACCATTCAAGAGCGACAAGACAAACGAGAACGCGCTGTCTGTGAATGTTCTGACAGACACACGACGCACAGAAAGACGCGCGCCAGAATCAAGTTTTCTTTCGCGCTTGAACGAATAACAGCACGCAAAATTATGCCAAAATGTCAGTTTTGTGTAGTATCCTCCTCATAAGAGCAGTTAAATAAGTATTAAACGAACTGGGACGCCTGCCAAATACGCGTCATGTGCAGCGGCAGCAGATCTTAAAGTGACAGCAGCCACTAATGCCGTCATCTTTAATGTTAATCATAGAACAAAGGTAACAGAGAAAATTACTCACTGATCTTGACTAAAGAGCTTCTGTAGCTTTAATAAGGATTAATATATATTTAATTTACAATTTATCTAGTGTAGACCGCTTAGACCATAGAAATTTATTCATTTTCTGTATATTTCCTGCCACAGGTAGGCCTAAATATGACATTTATTATGGGTTTATGTGAAGATTGTTTTAAGTTCACTTAAATTAAAAATTGTTTTATTTTTTGGAGCCTAATAAATTAAATTAAAATGTATAGCTTTCAATTACACTGTAGTGCTGAATGGCAATAATTCATGTTTAAAAAAAGAAAAAAAAATCAATTTCATTGAGAAGTCAGTAGCAGTGTTACTATCAGTGATACTGGCCTTCATTCATAAAAAGATGCCATTGAACAAGTAATTAAAATATACTTGTTTCTACATTAATTTGGAGATAACTGTAAAATTATTACATTATAAAATATATTAACTTAAAATAAAAACAAGCTATCAAAATTATCCCAATATAAAAACACAAATACACTGAGTGAGCAAACATTTAGGCTAGGTGAGATAGTTGTAATGGTAATTGAGCAATATTTATATATGAATAAATGCCTTAATTAAAATCTGTCATGAAAGTGATCTCTTCAGAAGAAATGACTGATTTCCTAGACTTTCAATGGATGGACAAAAAAATGGATAATATTAAAAATATCTATATGACAGTAGGCCTATATTCGGTGGTTCTTCCCTGTGGTATTGAAAATCGATAATTTTCAAGGTATTGTATCAAAGTAGTATCATCACAACACTAGCGGGGTGCCACAAATTTTTGAAAATTTTCAAAGGGTGCCGTGAATGAAAAAAGTTTGGGAAACACTGGTTTAGTGTATGATGCCCAGGTTTTTCTGTACTCATTTACAAAATTGGAAAGTGTATGTCTACTGTTTTAAAATCTGTTCACAATTAAAAAGTCATGTAGCGTTCATTCAAGTCATCCCAGCTTTTAGAGAAATTTAGTAAACTCCGAAACATAAATCCTCGAGAATCATAAAAATTTAGATATAACGGCGATAAAAATGACCTCTTACTTTGGAAACGCTCTTAAAGGGGTCATGACATGGATTTTTTTTAAAATTATTTTAATATGTTCCTTGAGGTCTGGTTATAATGTTAATAAAGCGTTTTGCACAAAAAACAATTTTATATGTTGAAAAAACAATTATTTTCATCCCTCATTCTGAACCTCTGTCTGAAATATCCTGTTTTTATAAGGCAGCTCCTTTAAGGCTTTTCTGTAAACGGCCATTGTTATGATTGGCCAACATCATTGCATAGGAAACGTTATCAACGCCCACTCACTATTGCGCACAAGTGTTTTGAAAACATTATCCATATAAAATCATCATTTACAGACAGAGCATTATAAAATTGTTTACGATTTGCAATTTTGCTGCTGTCAGATCCAATACAGCTGACTGCTTCATCTGTCAACATAAGTTTCTTTGTGAACTCTCCTTTACACTGTGCCTCATTTACAAAACAACTTGTGGTCAACTTCTCCGAACAAACATATAATCCTCCAATGTGATCCGGGACGCCATTAAAAATAACCAACCACTCATTTCTGATGCTGGGATCCTTCTGAAGTCTCTACAGAGAACAAGTCAAAGCGAACGCTCCTTTATGCTTCTATTTACTCTTCCATTTGTCCGCTTGTTGACAGAGTCAAGCGCATACAGTAAAGTGACCCGTTCACTGTAGTGAACTGTATTCACTGTAGACAGCTTCAGTGATTATAATGGGTTCTATTTGCTTTTGACGCAACGCTTGCGGTGTAGGTACATGCAAATGCATTTGCCGTCACAAGTCCCCCAATATCCAAATCCAGATTAAATAAATGCTTTGTTAATTAGGAGGAGGATGTTTTAAGTTCTGAAACTTGCATGATGTTTTAATGGTATAAAGACCTCTTAAATGTCAAAAAATCAAGGTAAATTTAATTTTTCATGTCAGGACCCCTTTAAATAGTATACTTTTGCCAAACAAATAAAATGAGAGCGTCTTGTCATTTTTCTAATTTCACAAAATTAGAAATCACAAAATGCCATTAATAAACATGAATTGACGTTCAAATTGTACAGATGCAACTGACTAGCCATCAGCTCTGAAAAAAGTGTGAAACAACACAAAGCTGATTCTGTCATCATATAATTTTTTTCTTCTGTGGAACACACACACACACACACAAAAAAAATGTCTCTCTGTTTTTGTTCATACAATGGTCAAAAATGGAAGTCAACGGTAACCAAACTGTTTGGCTTTTTTGTTCCACAGAAGAAATTGTAATACAGGTTTGAAAGAACGTAAGAGTGAGTAAAGCAATAATTTGTACCTTAACACCAACCCTGCCAATCAGATGAGATGCTTGTTGACATCAATGAGGCTGGGAGAACTTTGTATTGTGTAAATATACATCAGTACGGTGATTTGTGATTTAAATGTTGTTGCAAGCAGCAAAAGAAAACAGCAAACATACACAGCTGGGTTACAATCAGTAGGGCTGGGATCCTCTTTAATAGTGTACATTTTGGACTTAAAGAAATATTTTGGATAATACTTCACATTGCACTATGAAGAATTTTCAATTAAAAATAGAATGCTGAGAAATCCAACCTCATTCTAGTTTTCCACTTCATTAACTTAATGCAAATCCATCTTCTGGTAACGTCAAATAGGGGAACTTGAGTTTGTATTAGACAGGATGCAATGACTGTAATATTTGATGTTGCAAAATTTCATTTGAATTCATTGTTTTCTTTGTCAAATTTATGAGATTGTGTAGGGGAATTCAAAAGAGGATGCTGATCAAAACAGTCTTAATACTCATGCTGACATTGTTATGCTACACGATCTGTCTACGCATATTTGTTACACATTTCTACCATCCATATACTGACACATGGCTTATACAATCTCACATTTAGATTCAGACAAATGGATCAATTTCCCTGAAAGCAGCATTTGTTTAGTACCAAACAGAGAATCCCAACCCTAATTTGGTATTAAGCTTTTGTTTTCAAGTTGGAAAACGTAATAATAAGATCATACAATCGTGTGCAAAGGTTAAAAAAGGAACAAAGTAGGTGAGTACTTCACTCCTTAATGTGTGTGCCTATATTTTTAGGGACTCATGATAGGAGTTTGTCCATGATTTGGGGTTTAGGAGAGTAGGGGAAGGGGGGCTGCACTACCTGTGGACAGGCAGATGCAGCCCGTTGAGGGGGGGTAAAGGCGGGTGGTACTCCAGCTGAGCCAGGAGGGAAAAGTGATCAGAGGGGATGTGCGGGTGTGGACAGCCGGTTATGTTGTTGTCCTTCAGCCACTGAGTCTCCAGTGGACCCAGAACACCCAAAACACTCATATGTGTCTTAGAGAAGAAGATGTAGTCAATCACACCCTTCAAAAAAAAAAGAAAAAAAAAAAAAAAAAAAAAGGAGGAAGCAGGTTTTAAAAAGGGGTACAAATCTCAATATGCAGCATGCATCTAGACTGTGACAAAAATGGTAAATTGTAAATGCAAAAAATAAAAATTTGCGCTAATAATTTAAACTCAGGAGCCCAACAGCAGCCCAACAGTGCCCTGGTTTCCATGCACTACAGTAACAAAGAGTCACGATTCACTAATGAATGACTCCTACGAACCAAGTCTTTTTAATGAGCCTGTCAAAATATCTCAAATTTGCTCATGAGTTAGCGCTTGAATCATTACTGACTCTCTCAACGTGAACCAGGAACATTTATTGTGATGTATACTTTAGGTTTGTGAGACTTACATCAGCCTATTTACTGACTTGATATTCATATGACAATTAAAGATACATATTTATAGAGTTTTGTTGTGATAAATTAAAAACAGTATGCTATAATAAATAATGGCATTCTAAAGATAACAAGCAAGAAGCTATGAACTCAATGAACTGAAACACTTCTGAACAAACTCTCTGACCTAATTCCTCAATTTGTCAATAAAAAAAAGTTGTTTCTCTAAAATGTTTCATTTTTGGAGCAGATTGATCCCAAGTCATTTTTTTGCCATGTCTGGAGCCCTGATATAAAATTCCCAAGACCCTATATGATCTCTATTCTAATTCTGACTAAAAAAAAAAAATCTCTGAATTATGCATCTCCTCACCTTGAAATCATAAGTGTAATTGGTGTAGGGCATGAGATTCCCCTCGTAGGCACTCTTCAGCTGGAAACTGTGTGTGATACTGCCATCCGGCTTGCCGTTTTTGCCGTTGCAACTGAAGTTGGTTAAACAATCGCTGTAACGCAGTTCTTTAAAGTCTTTGTGATTTTCCGCAACTCCACCATTACTCAGATATTCCACCACACCTGTGAGAAAAAACGAGGAAACCTAGTGATGCTGAGACAAGGGCTTCATAACAAATCTAACTGAATCAAAAATTGATGTCAATATTTTTCATAGGACTGACATTAAAAGGGACAGTTCACCCAAAAATGTAATCATCATTTACTCACCTTTATGTCATTCCAAACCTGTATGACTGTTTTTCTGTGGAACTTAAAAGATGGTATTTTTTTTTGTCAGTACAATGGAAGTCAATGGTGACTAAGATTCTTCAAAATATCTGTATATCACACAGATTTGCATGAAGTGGAGTAAATGATGACAGAATTCTCATTTTGGGTGAACTATCCCTTTAATATTGTAGCAGGTGGATGTAGTTTTAACCTAATGTAAGGAAAGGAAAAGTCAATTTCCCCCCATCCACTCCATGGGCGCTATTTTATGGCTTCTGTGGTGGTAGTTGTACTTATATAACATTAAAAAAAATTCTGTGTGCTGGGCTAAATGTGCTCGTTGTATGGTTGTACATATGATGGTATTTTTACCAGATGATAACTTGTGAAGAGCTTAGAAAGTGTGTAATAGAGTCAAAACAGCACCAGGAATTCCTCTGTCAGAGATGGTGTTTCCAATGTCTGTAATGAACGATGAACTGTAACTGTCTATGACTAGAAAACCCAGGTACTGTATGCTTGAGAACTTTTTAGGGTCGCATCTTGTGACATCACATCCTGTTTTGGTTCATTTAGATGTCTTTGGTCCATGTTGCATTCATATTTCAGTCGAGCCGCACCAGAGTTTGTTTGGAAGACCCACCTTTTTAACAGTTCACACTTATCACTTATTCAAATAAACTGCACTAACATAGCAATTCATAGCTTTCACATGACGTCACACACTTTTAGGAATGCCCACCTGGACGGCAAAACGAGGCTTTCCTCCATTGCCCGCCAGTGATTTTTACCAGGTTTGTACAAAGTACTAATGAAGTAAGACAGTAATATTAAAAGACCGAATTGAATATACACCTTGTTGATGATGCATACTATGTACCGGCAAGCAGATGAACCCAGAATATAAACGCAACACACAATTATTATAAAGAAAACACTTAACCATTTAACATATTGTGTTCATATTCTGGGTTCATCTCGCTTGTATATAGTATTCATCATCAATAAGGTGTATACTTAATTTGTCTTTTAATATCACTGTTTTAGTACATTAAGGCACTTTTTTTGTTTTTCACGCTAAGCGTTTTTAGAACAACTCACAGGTGTTGGATATGGATCATGGGTGCCCAAAACTTGCATTTTAATTCACATATTTTTATTTTTCTTCTTTTAAGATGTAAAATTGACAGGCCTGTAATGCAGTTCTATGGATGTTTTGCCCGCTCGGTCTCCGTGCCAGTCACATGACTGAAAACTATGAATAGCACCAGAGTTCAAACCAAACATGAACACACCCTTAGTAAGAACTTACACAATACAGATTTCCATGTGGGTTCCCCATTTTTTCTAATGTTTTTTCTTTAATAAGCAGTTCCAAATATCACTCACCAGAGTCGGGGAGGGAGTTTAGGTCAGCACACAGGACGATAGGGATGGAGCTGGTGTCTGACGTGGGAGAGGCAGAGCTGATAGATCCCGAGGCCCTCTCAGCAATGCTTTTTAGCTCAGACAGGAACATCATGGTCTGGATGAGCTTCACGTCTGAGTATTCTGGATCCCAGTGCATGTGGGCATTAGCTACCAGCAGATGCTGTTTCTCTGGAGGCTGCTTTAAACCTGCAATATAACACCACTAAAGCAAATGGGACGAAATTATTTCAATAAAGAGGAGGAAATGGAGCTGCCTCCTTTTATTTCTGAGATTTATAACTACAATTGACTATGTAATATAAGATTCACTGGTAACACTTTATAATAACTGCACACTATGAAGAATTAGTTAAGCATTAGTAAACAGTCAATTCATCATTTATAAAGCATTAATAGACATTAATAAGTTGTTCTTGATTCATGAGCATATCTATAATGTGTTTAATAATTGTATTTTCATACCTTATTAATGATCAATTTATCATTTCTAAATTAAGTATTACAATATTTATAAACCAGTTATTTAGGAGTTGTCAGTGGTTCATAAGATCATTTAGAAAATGTAAGTAAATGATTAATAAACTATTTAAACGTACATTTATACATCTTATTATTTAGACATATAGTAATAGTTACTCAGTGTTAATAAATGCTTTATTAATACATATTCCTACTGTAATTCATAATTAATTTGGGTAGTTATAAAACATTTAGAAGTGGTCAGTTAACTATTTTTGTGAGCTCATCTAAAGTGAGGACTATTCATGCCTTGTAAAGCATAATGTAAAGAGTATGTTATGTTATGTTTTCTGGAGGAGTACAGGGATTTTTATTTTCTTTGAAATTGCAGAGGTTTACTTTTAATCAAGTTACATATCGTAAAGTTTCATTTTTTTTCCTTAAAATAAACATTATGTTCTGTATCTCCTTTATAAAAGCTTTACAAGGCATGAATAGTCCTCACTATGAGCTCACAAAAATAGTTAACTGACAACTACTAAATGTTTTATAACTACCTGAATTAATCATGAATTGCAGTAGAAATATGTGTTAATAAAGCATTTATTAACACACAGAGTAACTATTACTATATGTCTAAACAATAAGATGCATAAATGTACATTTAAATAGTTTATTAATCATTTACTTACACTTTATAAATGATCTTATGAACCACTGACAACTCCTAAATAACTGGTTTGTAAATAATGTAATACTTAATTTAGAAATGACAAATTGATCATTAATAAAGTATGAAAATACATTTATTAAACACATTATAGATATGCTTATAAATCAAGAACAAAGCATTTACAGGTGTATTTATAAACTGCTTACTAATGTCTATTAATGCTTTATAAATGATGAACTAACTATTTACTAATGCTTAACTAATGCTTCATAGCGTGAGTTATTCTAAAGTGTTACCGATTCACTATGTATAAGATATTTTATTATCAAGGTCATTGAAACAGGGTAAACTCTATGAAAACAGGAAACTGTTTTGAAAGTGCAATCTTTTACACAAAATATTGTAAATTGATTCCACTGAAAAAGATGACTATGCTGAGAAAGAAGAAATAAAGCAGAACCGGGGTCTTATCTGAATTACTGCTGACAAAAGTATTTTGATGACTAACTGAAAACCTTACATGGCAGACCAAGAGACGGTAAAATTCGTCATATCATTTCAAAACTGTGAAAGCTGAAGAAATTTTATTCAGCTGTATTCAGGCATCTTCAAGGTCATGTAAAGTGTTATCACTGAAATCCAACCCAGTATTAAATTCAACCATAGAATGTAATTCTATGTATCAGATCGTATCATAACCCAAAATTTTGACTGCCATTATTGTTTTATTTAATTAAATTGAATTTAAATGTTTTACCTTCTAAAACATTGAGGACAAATGTGATTGTTGATGTTCTTTTTAAGGTGTTTAACATCTAGGCATCAATCAATGTCTTAATTTGCCACACATAGCAAAAAATGTACATACAGACAGACAGATAGACAGACAGACAAACAGACAAACAAACTCAGACAGACAGACAGACAGACAGACAGACAGATAGACAGACTCAGACAGACAGACAGACTCAGATAGACAGACAGACAGACTCAGACAGACAGACAGATAGACACACTCAGACAGATAGACACACTCAGACAGATAGACTCAGACAGATAGACAGACAGACAGACTCAGACAGACAGACAGACAGACAGACTCAGACAGATAGACGCACTCAGACAGACAGATAGACAGACACACTCAGACAGACAAACAGATACACTCAGACAAACAGACACTCAGACAGACAGACAGACAGACAGACTCAGACAGACAGACTCAGACAGACAGACTCAGACAGACAGACTCAGACAGACTCAGACAGACAGACTCAGACAGACAGACTCAGACAGACTCAGACAGATAGACACACTCAGAACAGACAGATAAACAGATACACTCAGATAGACAAGCTCAGACAGATGGATAAACAGATACACTCAGACAGACAGACTCAGACAGACAGACAGACTCAGACAGACAGACAGACTCAGACAGACAGACTCAGATAGACAGACTCAGACAGATGGATAAACAGATACACTCAGACAGACAGACAGACTCAGACAGACAGACTCAGACAGACAGACAGACAGACAGACAGACTCAGACAGATAGACACACTCAGACAGATAGACACACTCAGACAGATAGACAGACAGACTCAGACAGACAGACAGACAGACAGACTCAGACAGACTCAGACAGACAGACTCAGACAGACTCAGACAGACTCAGACAGATAGACACACTCAGACAGACAGATAGACAGACTCAGACAGACACACTCAGACAGACAGATAAACAGATACACTCAGACAAACAGACACTCAGACAGACAGACAGACAAGCTCAGACAGATGGATAAACAGATACACTCAGACAGACAGACAGACAGACTCAGACAGACAGACTCAGATAGACAGACTCAGACAGATGGATAAACTGATACACTCAGACAGACAGACAGACTCAGACAGACAGACAGACAGACTCAGACAGACAGACAGACAGACAGACTCAGACAGACAGACTCAGACAGACAGACAGACTCAGACAGACAGACTCAGACAGACTCAGACAGATAGACACACTCAGACAGACACACTCAGACAGACAGACTCAGATAGACAAGCTCAGACAGATGGATAAACAGATACACTCAGACAGACAGACAGACAGACTCAGACAGACAGACAGACTCAGACAGACAGACTCAGATAGACAGACTCAGACAGATGGATAAACAGATACACTCAGACAGACAGACAGACTCAGACAGACAGACAGACAGACTCAGACAGACAGACAGACAGACTCAGACAGACACACTCAGACAGACTCAGACAGACAGACAGACTCAGATAGACAAGCTCAGACAGATGGATAAACAGATACACTCAGACAGACAGACACACTCAGACAGACACACTCAGACAGACTCA
The DNA here is from genome assembly GCF_019924925.1 of Ctenopharyngodon idella. Lineage (NCBI taxonomy): Eukaryota > Metazoa > Chordata > Actinopteri > Cypriniformes > Xenocyprididae > Ctenopharyngodon > Ctenopharyngodon idella. The sequence continues at coordinate 21,718,515 of NC_067224.1, read as the reverse complement.
GACAGACAGACACACTCAGACAGACTCAGATAGACAGACAGACAGACTCAGACAGACAGACTCAGATAGACAGACTCAGACAGATGGATAAACAGATACACTCAGACAGACAGACAGACTCAGACAGACAGACAGACAGACTCAGACAGACAGATAAACAGATACACTCAGACAAACAGACACTCAGACAGACTCAGACAGACAGACAGACTCAGACAGACACACTCAGACAGACACACTCAGACAGACAGATAAACAGATACACTCAGACAAACAGACACTCAGACAGACAGACAGACTCAGACAGACACACTCAGACAGACACACTCAGACAGACAGATAAACAGATACACTCAGACAAACAGACACTCAGACAGACAGACAGACTCAGATAGACAAGCTCAGACAGATGGATAAACAGATACACTCAGACAGACAGACAGACAGACAGACTCAGACAGACAGACAGACTCAGACAGACACACTCAGACAGACACACTCAGACAGACAGATAAACAGATACACTCAGACAGACAGATAAACAGATACACTCAGACAAACAGACACTCAGACAGACAGACAGACTCAGATAGACAAGCTCAGACAAATGGATAAACAGATACACTCAGACAGACAGACAGACAGACTCAGACAGACAGACAGACTCAGACAGACACACTCAGACAGACACACTCAGACAGACACACTCAGACAGACAGATAAACAGATACACTCAGACAAACAGACACTCAGACAGACAGACAGACTCAGATAGACAAGCTCAGACAGATGGATAAACAGATACACTCAGACAGACAGACAGACAGACAGACTCAGACAGACAGACAGACAGACAGACAGACTCAGACAGACAGACAGACTCAGACAGACAGACAGACTCAGACAGACAGACAGACTCAGACAGACACACTCAGACAGACACACTCAGACAGACACACTCAGACAGACAGATAAACAGATACACTCAGACAAACAGACACTCAGACAGACAGACAGACTCAGATAGACAAGCTCAGACAGATGGATAAACAGATACACTCAGACAGACAGACAGACAGACAGACTCAGACAGACAGACAGACAGACAGACAGACTCAGACAGACAGACAGACTCAGACAGACAGACAGACTCAGACAGACTCAGACAGACAGACAGACACACTCAGACAGACACACTCAGACAGACAGATAAACAGATACACTCAGACAAACAGACACTCAGACAGACAGACACACTCAGACAGATGGATAAACAGATACACTCAGACAGACAGACTCAGACAGATAGACTCAGACAGATAGACTCAGACAGACAGACACACTCAGACAGACACACTCAGACAGACAGACACACTCAGACACACTCAGACAGACACACTCAGACAGACACACTCAGACAGACACACTCAGACAGACAGACACACTCAGACAGACACACTCAGACAGACTCAGACAGACAGACACACTCAGACAGACTCAGATAGACAGACAGACAGACTCAGACAGACAGACTCAGACAGACAGATAAACAGATACACTCAGACAGACACACTCAGACAGACACACTCAGACAGACAGACACACTCAGACACACTCAGACAGACTCAGATAGACAGACTCAGACAGACACACTCAGACAGACACACTCAGACAGACAGACACACTCAGACAGACTCAGATAGACAGACTCAGACAGACACACTCAGACAGACAGACACACTCAGACACACTCAGACAGACTCAGATAGACAGACTCAGACAGACAGACTCAGACAGACAGACTCAGACAGACACACTCAGACAGACACACTCAGACAGACACACTCAGACAGACTCAGATAGACAGACAGACAGACTCAGACAGACACACTCAGACAGACAGATAAACAGATACACTCAGACAGACACACTCAGACAGACACACTCAGACAGACACACTCAGACAGACAGACACACTCAGACACACTCAGACAGACTCAGATAGACAGACAGACAGACTCAGACAGACACACTCAGACAGACAGATAAACAGATACACTCAGACAGACACACTCAGACAGACACACTCAGACAGACACACTCAGACAGACAGACACACTCAGACACACTCAGACAGACTCAGATAGACAGACTCAGACAGACAGACTCAGACAGACACACTCAGACAGACAGACACACTCAGACACACTCAGACAGACTCAGATAGACAGACTCAGATAGACAGACTCAGACAGACACACTCAGACAGACACACTCAGACAGACAGATAAACAGATACACTCAGACAGATACACTCAGACAGACACACTCAGACAGACACACTCAGACAGACACACTCAGACAGACACACTCAGACAGACAGACACACTCAGACACACTCAGACAGACTCAGACAGACAGACTCAGACAGACACACTCAGACAGACAGACACACTCAGACACACTCAGACAGACTCAGATAGACAGACTCAGATAGACAGACTCAGATAGACAGACTCAGACAGACAGACTCAGACAGACACACTCAGACAGACACACTCAGACAGACACACTCAGACAGACACACTCAGACAGACAGATAAACAGATACACTCAGACAGACACACTCAGACAGACACACTCAGACAGACTCAGATAGACAGACTCAGACAGACAGACTCAGACAGACACACTCAGACAGACACACTCAGACAGACAGACAGACACACTCAGACACACTCAGACAGACTCAGATAGACAGACTCAGACAGACACACTCAGACAGACACACTCAGACAGACAGACACACTCAGACACACTCAGACAGACTCAGATAGACAGACTCAGACAGACAGACACACTCAGATAGACAGACAGACAGACTCAGACAGACACACTCAGACAGACAGATAAACAGATACACTCAGACAGACACACTCAGACAGACACACTCAGACAGACAGACACACTCAGACACACTCAGACAGACTCAGATAGACAGACTCAGACAGACACACTCAGACAGACAGACACACTCAGACACACTCAGACAGACTCAGATAGACAGACTCAGACAGACAGACTCAGACAGACAGATAGACTCAGACAGACAAGCTCAGACAGACAGATAAACAGATACACTCAGACAGACAGACTCAGACAGACAGACACACTCAGACAGACAGACAGACAGACAGACTCAGACAGACAGATAGACTCAGACTCAGACAGACAAGCTCAGACAGACAGATAGACTCAGACTCAGACAGACAAGCTCAGACAGACAGATAAACAGATAGACTCAGATAGACAAGCTCAGACAGATGGATAAACAGATACACTCAGACAGACAGACAGACAGACTCAGACAGACAGACAGACAGACTCAGACAGACAGACAGACACACTCAGACAGACAGATAGACTCAGACAGACAGATAGACTCAGACAGACAGACAGATAGACTCAGACAGACAAACTCAGACAGACAGACAGACAGCAGGGTTCCCACTCTTTCATGAACACTTTTCAGATTCAAGGACTTTCAAGGACTTTTTAAAGCACCATTTATTTTATATCAAGCACCTATCAAATTCAAATCCCAGCATATGGAGCGTCATGAAAGACCTCTTACAGTAGGCTACTTAACATTTTAACCCTCCCATTGCATTTGCATCCATTTTAACCTGGAAGAGGTACAGAATCATTTGTACATTAATTTTGGAAATATATTAAAACCGTTTGCAGCTTCCTTATCTCTAATGTTAACAATCTTTCCACACTAGTTTTGGTTTTCATTTTTTATTAATCATTACTTGAGTAAAAACATTATAATATAGAGAGAATATTTTAAAAATAAATTTACAATTCAATAAATTCACAATTCATGATTTGATCACAAATCTTTTTCATGTTGGTTTTACTATTTTGCCATTGACTGAGCAGTACTGTCAAACTAATTTCCCTATATATTAAAAAAGTAGCCTTACAAGGTAACAAAATATAAAAGAAAAAAAGAATGACAGACTTTCAGCCCAAAGTGGATGAAGATAAAAATACTAATTTGGTTTCTTGTTAAAGCTACTGTATTAAAGAAATTTATATATATATATAAAAAAAGGAAATTCTGTCATTATTTACTCACCGTAGAAGTTGTTTTAAACCCGAATAAATTTCTTCTGTTGAACATACAAGTTTTTTTTTGAAGAATGTGGGTAACCAAACAGTTGCTGGTCCCCAGTTCCATAGTAGGAAAGAAAATACTATGGATGTCAATGGGTACTAGCAAATGTTTGGTTACCCACGTTCTTCAAAATATGTTCTTTTGTGCTCAGCACAAGACAAATTACTACAGGTTTGGATCAACTTTAGTGACAGAATTTTCATTTTTGGTTGAACTATCCCTTTAAGGACAAGTCACAGCATGTGTTGTCTGTCCCTTTAAGGCTCATGCGCGCATCTAATATATTGACACGCATTCGATTTTCTTTCAACTGCTTACTTTCACTTTACACTTAACCGATGGTGTAAACCTTGTGTGTATTTGACAGTATTAACAGAGTAAGATGCGAATGATAACTTTGTCCAGCAAATGCAGTTTTTGACAGAGTGTGCGCGCTTCGGGTGTATCCGCTCCGAAAAGCATGTGTCACTGTCAGACCAGCACGCGGATAAAATGTTTAACCGGCAAGGCTTTAAAACGCATGCAAATAATACATTTTTGTGAATAACTGCAGTGTTCCGTGAGTATAACTCTACCGCTGTGTTAACATGTTATGTGAATGTATATCGCTTTGTATTACACAGTATGTTGAGATAGAGGTGCTAGGACTGCAACTGACACAAAGCACTATAGAACAATGATATTTCTACAAAATCAGATCGTGGAGACCTTTTAATCAGTGGTGTAGTCTACGTGATACGCAGGTATACGCCGTATACCCACTAGGAAAGGTTAAGGATTTCCGTATACCCACTTAAAAAAGCGCGAGGATACGTAACCATCCAATAAATCACAATAAGATTTGTTGTTTTGTTGCTTTTGACATGAAACAAAGTCTCATATTTCAAATTCTGCCCATTTTACTACGATATAAAAAAAACCTAAATACCGTTTCGGCGCTCTTTAATGTGTCGTGACCGCTGTAGCGCCTCATCAGTTCAAGAGAAGTGGCAGCGTGACGCGCACGTGAACTGATCCTCTCCTCCGCTTTAATACCAGTTACAGCGCGAAATAAACATGAATGAACTTCTGAAGGCATGTTAAAAGATACAGTACAACTTAACGAAATCCGTATCATGTCTCGTGTATTCGTGTAATCAGTGTTTCAACCACGGAAAGACGTTAATAAAATAGCTTGTAAACAATGTCACGTAACGTCACATTTAGGCTAACATTACCTCAGAACAAACAGTGACCATAAACTCGTTAGTCAGCTAGAAAAATGAACTCTAGAGAGGAGCATTTAGCTAAATATATGCACCATATTACAAATTAATTATATTTTTTTATAGTGTTCTTCAATAGCCTATATAATGCATGTTTGAATAAATCTGTCAAGTTGACAGCCACCATTTAAATGTTTATATTTCAAAAAACGAATTGGAGTAGAAATAATTTTAAAGTTAGTAGGCCTATTACAACTTTATTATTACAAAAATTTCCTTAAGTGTAGTTTAAGTTCGTATGCAAATCAGTTCATTTTAACCTTAAATATTAATGTAGTACCAACTGATTCCCATGTATATTTTACAGTATTAGTTGAGAGATTTTTTTTCTTGAGAAAATTTGCCATGTACTGTACCTGATATACAGTATATCCAAAATAACTGATATTGAATCGAATTTCAAGTTAGTGAATTGAAATGCATAACCATGATGACAGACTGGCAGGAAATGGTGCAAAACAGAAAAAATCCAAACGGGGTGATATTGTGACATGCTGTTAATCCTCATCTTTCCATTATTGTTACACTCTAAAAAATGCTGGGTTAAAAACAACCCAAGTTGGGTTGAAAATGGACAAACCCAGCACTTGGGTTAAATGTTTGCCCAACCTGCTGGGTAGTTTTATTTAACTCAACTATTGTTTGAAAATGACTATGTGGCTGGCCAAAATTAACCCAAAATAGGTTGGAAATTAAAAATCAGACACATAATTACTATAGAAGCAACAATAATAATCAAAAGGTGATCATTTATTAATAAACAATTTAATAAATGTTTATTGTTTAATTATTATATTTAATATTAATAAATGTTAATTTCCAACATATTTTGGGTTCATTTTAAGCAAGCAATACAGCAATTTTTACACAATAGTTGGATTAAATAAAACTACCTAGCACGTTGGGCAAACATTTAACCCAACCGCTGGGTTAAAATAACCCAATCACTGGGTTTGTCCATTTTCAACCCAACTTGGGTTGTTTTTAACCCAGCATTTTGTAATAATAGTTGCAACTTGCACTGTTGAAATGTGCATTGAAACTTGCCAGCTGATAAAACCTATGATCCAGAGACCATATTCATATAACATCTAAGGCTAAATGTAGATCTTAACTGGCTGAGGTAGATGGTGATTGACACTAAACAGTAGAAAATCAGTCCAGAGTCTCTTCAGCTGTAAATGTCATTGGATGTTAAAGTCTTGTGTTGCTTAAAATAAATTGACATGTTGATAAAACACACATAAGCAGTCTTTCAGAATGCTCTCAATTACATGTAGCCTAGATCAGATACATACTATATGCATTAGCAAGTGTGGTGGTGCTTATGGGGTGTTGCTCTGGGACGGGTGAGTATGAGGCTGGGAGGGAAAAATCACAGTATACTCACTACAAAAAACTAGACTACACCACTGCTTTTAATCGTCCACGATCAAAATCGCACACCCCTATAAGAATGTTCATTTCGGACACAGTAGTGTCAGCTCAAATGTCCAAACAAGCAGGGGGAAGTACCGCAATGGAAAGCACTCGGTAACTGATTGTAAAATAATATTCCAAAACAAATAACTAGGATTAAGAGGGACATGTTATAATTTTCCCAAAATTTATTTCAAATTGAATTCAAGCACTTTCAAGGACCAATATTTGTTTTCAAGTACTTTCCAGGCCTTGAATTCATGTGTCTGAAATCCAAGTACTTTCAAGGCGCATGGGAACCTTGAGACAGACAGATACACTCAGACAAACTCAGACAGACAGATAGATAGACTCAGACAGACAGACAGATAATATGTGTTGAATGATTTTTGGCCTAAAAATTAATTCAGTCATGTAATCTAATCTAGTGTTTTGTTTGTGAACTTAAATTCATTTTCAAAGACAACAGTTATTATTGTCATATCATGTACACATTTTTAACCTTTAGATCTACTGCCATCTACAGGACAAGACTAAACAGCAGCATGTGAAGAAGAGGAAACCAGGAGCTAATTAATGTCAATTACATAGTTATCATTCAAGGTCCTTACCACTAGCAAACAGGTCTTTCTTCACCTCCAAAAGGACAGCTACTCCGATGTTATCTTTGGTCATGACTCTATTTAGCATAACCTCCGAGCCCTCTGAATTTGCCATGGCAACCTGATTGAACTCCACTGTGTGTTTCTGCACCAGAGCGAATCTGGAAAGTAAAAAAGGGGCACAGGATGAGCTGGATGTCATTTCACTTTAAGCCTTGTAATGGATGGAAGGAGATACTCACTTCTCAGTCTTGAAGAAAACAGCACAGCCGTCCACATGTTTCCGCTCCTGTTCTGACACAAGTTTGGCACGAGACTTTGGACAGAAAAAGCCATCATATCCACGCTCTTTCAGTGTTTCCAGAAAGAAAGTGTAGTACTGCTCTGTTTCCACCTCCTGCACATGCAGTTGGAGAATTAGCATTGGAGCAAAGTGTAAACCACTACAGATATCAAAAGTACCATACAAATGTCAAGGGAAATCTATTGTATCAGTGCATATATAAACCACATTTTCATTAACCATATTAGAAATTACAGACATGAGAGGTACACTACTATTCAAAGGTTTGGGGTCTGTAAGATAATTAAAAAAAAAAATACTTTTATTCAGCAAAGATGAAAAAAAAGATCAAACGTGACAGTAAAGTACTTTTACAATGTTAAAAAAGATTTCTATTTCAAACAAACACTGTTCTTTTGAACTTTCTATTCCAGGAATTCTGAAAAATGTACCACGGTTTCAACAAAAATAAAGCAGCACAACTGTTTTCAACATTGACAAATAAGAAATGTTTCTTGAGCAGCAAATCAGCATATTAGAATGATTTTTGAAGGATCATGTGACACTGAAGACTGGAGTAATGATGCTGAAAATTCAGCTTTGCCATCACATGAATGCATTGCATTTTAAAATATATTCAAATACAACAGTCATGTTAAACTGCAATAACATTTCACAATATATCAGTTTCTACAGTATTTTGATCAAATAAATGCAGACTTGTGAGCATAAGTGACTTTATTTAAACAATTAAAAAAATCAGTGACCCCAAACTTTTGGACGTTCGTGTATATTTTGCTAATTTTAATTGAGATTTTGTGAGCTTCATATTGTGGAGCTTCATACCTGCAGGCTGATGATGTCAGCGTCACAGTTAGTGATCTCCTCCATGATGCCCTTCTTCCTGTACTCCCAGTTAAGAGCCCACGAGGGACAGTAGCCGTACAACTGCCTTGTTGCATACTTGTCACAGAGTACATTGTAGCACATTACTGTGAACACAGCTTGAGAACATAGACATTTAATATTAGCATTGCAGTTTCTAAATTAGGCTTTTCAAAAGCCTGTGATGGGATGCTACTAGGTACCTGTGGGCATCATCTGGTCTCGCTCCCTCAAAGTGATCCAAGGTCTTTGGGGGAGTTGTTCTGGGTGGACTAATTTTAAGATGGGAAATAGTGGAAGTAAATCAAATGAATACCTTAATTAAATGAATAACTTTTGTACTGTATTAATAAGCCGCTATGTATCTGTGTCTGTTATTACCTGCAAGATTGTCAAGCATGTAATTCAATAACTTCCTTGTTCCGTCAGGCTCCTGATACAGGTTGAGTATATCCTGGGACAATGGATTACCTGCAAAAGAAATATTGTTCTCAGGCCTAATGAAAAAAAAGTGCATGTTTGTTCTGCACATATAAACATTAAAAAAAACGCTTTACCTTTGAGGCCGAGGGTTTGCAACTGGAACAGCCGACCAAGTTCATAAGGCAAAACTCGTAAACAATTGTTGTTCAAAAGCAATTCCCTGGAAAAACAGTACAAAACATATGTTACCATGTAACAAGGTGTCTTTTCAGCATAACTGAATAAAATCGTTCAAAGTGATAATGACTACATTTTCATTTTTAGGTGAACTATCCCTTTAAATAGAATAATAAGCCCTCTGAGTCACATCCTGACTAAATTAATACATTTTCCTCCGGTTTCACAGACAAGGCTTAAGCTAGTCCTAGACTAAAATGCATATTTGAGCTGTTTTAACTGAAAGCAACTTGTACTGACATATCTTAAAATATGTCAGTGTCATTGTTTTGTCTCAAGATGCACATCAGTAATGTTTTTTTCTAGTGTACATTTATAAAAGATACATAAATATCTTAAGTGAACTAAGGCCTAATCCTGGTTTAGGCTAAGCCCTGTCTGTGAAACCGGATTTTAAATTGTTGATCAATTAGTATTAATGTTTTGTTGAAACAGCAAAACAATTTAGTGTTGTTAATGACTATAGTCTTTAAGAACTTGTGCTGAAAGGTCAAGAAAACAATTTTACTTAACTTCATTCTCACAGGAACTCGTAAAGACGGACCAATTTGTTAAAATGTACCTGAGAGTCACCATGTTGCCAAGTTCTGCTGGCAGGCTGCGCAGTTTGTTGGAGGACAGATTCAGGTAGACGAGATGGGGCAGCTTTGCGATTTCAGGAGGAATCCGGCTCAGGTTGTTGTTGTTGATGTGGAGAGCAGTCAGATGGGTCAGCGTCCATAGTGAACTGCTCAGGCTTCTGACCCGCCCTGTACCACAGAAGCACATTCAGAGTAAATATTTTTTCGCCAAATATTACAGAGAACATACATAAGGATAAATGTATAGCAGGGGTGTCCAAACTCGCTCCTGGAGGGCCACTGTCCTGTAGAGTTTAGCTCCAACTTGCCTCAACACACCTGCCTGGAAATTTCTAGTATGCCTATTAATCCTGCCTTTACATGCTATCGGAATTTGATCATTCCCACTTCTGAAATCGTGATTACGAGCTCATTGCAATGGGAGGGTGTTCATGTGCAATTTTTTACCTAGGAAACTTGTATTTACGATAATTCTGATAGCACATGAAGGCATAATACCTTGATTAGCTGGTTCAGGTGTGTTTAATTGGGGTTGGAGCTAAACTCTGCAGGACAGTGACCCTCCAGGAGCAGGACTGGACACCCCTGATGTATAGCTTCAGCACTAGAAGTGACTTTTGAAAAAAAAAAAACAATTTAGTAGTTCAGTATATGTAGGCTTTCATGTTTCACTTAAGTGATTTATTCATTAATTTCTCCCATGTCAATGTTCTTTCAGCGGCACATTTTTTTTTTTTTTAAATAAGTTTATTTTATTAGTTGAGGAAAAAGGCTGAAGAACTGAGGAATAATAATAACTAACCAGAAATCTCCAACTCGGTCCAATGTGATTTCTTCCCACTGGCCGCTTCCTCAGCTGACATGATGGTGTATAGTCTGCGTGGATCTGGAGGATCATATTTTTCCTTTGGCATGCCTGTAATTCTGAAAATTCATGCAGAAAATATATGATTCATCACCATTTCTCTTAATTACAGTATGTCACTCAGGTCATTTTCTCAAATATTTGTATGAATCATAAACTGAGAGAAAGTTGAAAGCCTGATCTTTGAGTCAGCTGGCAGTGTAACTGTAATTGTAATGGTCAGTTCAGGAATGCCGTGAGCGTGACTGCCTCTAAGGCCTCAGACCAAGCCGGACCGCCCTTGGACACACTAACATTATGTAAACATGATGTAAATCAGACAACAAACAAGCCCTTGTACTTGAATTTAAAATAAAGCTTAAGAAAAACACTACGTGGCACTAATTAAGGGTGTAAAATATCAACATATCATATACACTACAGTTAAACATCGGAAAGATTTTTTAAATATTATTTTTATTTAATATTTTTCTTATTCTCACCAAAGGTAAAACACAATATTGTGAAATACTATTACAAATTAAAACAGGGTCATTTCATGTTTACTTTAGCAATATGCCGTGCCGTCTGTTTACTTTAGCAATTAAGATTGCTAAACTAAACAGGTTTAACTAATAGACGTACCAATCTATGTGTAAAAATAAAATAATGATGCTGCCATCTTTTTAAAGTCATTTTTACACCCCTATAATTTGGCTCCAAATCTCAGGTGAAAATTGTCATTTTGACCCCCCATCTATAGTGGATTACTCAGTAAATATACATCCATGACATTTAATATTTGGCTTTAATATTTGGCCCTGGTAAAAAGTACTTACTTATGTAATTCTTCAGAAAAAAAATATTAACAAAATCAAAAATTTGAGCCGGGGAAGCTTCCTAAACTTAGTTGATTTGACACGGAATAACCCGATAACCGTTTTCAATTTTAATATTTTAAAATGTAATTTATTCCTGTGATGCAAAGCTGAATTTTCAGCATCATTAATTAAGTCTTCAGTGTCACATGATCCTTCAGAAATCATTCTAATATGCTGATTTGGTACTCAAGAAACATTTCTTATTATAAGTGTTGAAAATGATTGTGTTGCTAAACCGGGATACATTTTTTCAAGATTCTTTAATGAATAGAAAGTTCACAAGAACAGAATTTAATTGAAATAGAAATCTTTTGTAACATTATAAATGTCTTACTGTCACTTTTGATTATTTTAATGTGTCCTTAAAAGTATTAATTTCTTTCAAAAAATTAATTTCTTAATGACCCCAAACTTTTGAACAATATATTCTAAAAGCCAGCATGAGAGAGCCTGAACGCTTACTGAGAGACAGACAGCTGATGTTTACACTGAAATGTTTGAGTAGTTGATATCTCTCATGCTGAGCCAAAACATTATGGCAATCTAGGGCACTGACAGAGTTTAACTTAGTTGAACTTTGGAGACATCGCAGAACTTTCTTATCAATCCCTTTCAGCTGTAAAAAGATGAAAGCAAAACAGCACTTTCACATAAGACACTATTAATAGGTGAAGCCACCAGCAAGAACTTTTGAACAGATGACTGCCCTTATTTGTCTTGTAAAGAACACACGCCGCACTGTAATCATTCAGTCGCAGCTGTTATACACACAAAAGCTCACTGCCAAGAGCCAAACTCTAAGATCTGTTTGGGTATAACATATCCTACTTCTGAAATCTACCTTCTGAAAGTTTTTTACATGCAGAACTTCAGATACTTTATTAATTCTACTAGACTCTGGACTAGATATCATATTCATGTCAGTGTGTCACTCAGACCATCATATTGCACAGCAACCTTGTCTCACTTCTCATCAACACTGTGCATTGCTACTGTCAGTACTCTGCACGTATAGTGTAGATTTCATATAGTGATATATAATTTCATAAATTGTGTACATTATGTGTGTTCTGTTCAGTGTGTATTGTGTATTCTGTCGCTGTGTGTATATAGTCGTGTGCACATGAAAAGTTATTTGACTGAACACTATGGCGTACAATATGCAAACAAACGCTGGGTCACGATAATGACAGCTGAGGCGTTACGTAACCCGCTCTTTGAAGTTACTAAGTAACTTCTATGAACAAAAAAAAACACAAGTTCAGAACTGAATCTTACATGCAGTTAGTGTTAAAACGCCTTCAAAAACGTCGTGGTGTTTCGCATTACAGGTAACAGCGAGACAACGACTCATATAGTTGTCAGCTACTCAAACGGCGGGGTTTGTTATGTAAGGCTATTATTATTAGCTATTCTTGCTATGTCAAAAAAAGTTGTGGCCTGGGTGATTTACATAAAATAAGTTTTGTTGGAGAGCTGACAACCACAACATAAAAAGCAGGAGCAGATTTGGCCGTGCCACCAGGTCAGACGTTCCTCGTCATCACCAAATACGGTCATCTATAAATCAGGAGAAACTATGTGGCGTGTAATAGGTTGTAACACTGTTCTCTCGTGTTTATTAAGTTACAGAACACACCCTCTCCTTGTCTGATCTTCTTGAGGTAGTGCTGGAGACGTCAGGCGTACGTTATATGACACCCAACAATAAACAACACAAAAAGAGCACGCTGGAATGCAGTACGTATAGTCTTACCTGCATTCGGGAGGTGGGAGAGGAGCTGCTGGTGTGATATGATCAGAGACATACAGACAAACTGTGACCGATCCTCATCCTGAGAGTCGGGCAGAAGGAAGGACAACACTCTGAGCTTCCGCTCCAGTCCACGGTCCTCTTAGGAAGTCCGATTCATTTCTGCGAATCGGTTCTTTCGAACAGTTATTTTTAAAAGAACCGGTTCAAACAACAAATTTGGCTATTATTTTACGACATTACGTAATTGCGTCATGGTCCCAACTTCACACATTCCATATTAAAAAAAAAAAAACATCCCATTAAGTCATAACGAGGGCACATATGGTTGTTTATTTATTTTCTATGAAGTGCATTAGCCTAGTGTTTGTAATTTCATGTGTCCCAGTTCATTTTGTTGCAGCCATTCAGCGTATATAAAAAAGTTTAATTCGTTTACATCAAATTTTTGTATTACAATGTTATAATTTATTTCGTATGTGTTGATGTCGTAATCAAGTCGTATAGGCATATATTTGCTGCTAATTTTTAACGATTCGTAAACGAATAGTTCGGATCAATAGATTCATTGAAAAGATCCGATTTAAGAGAACGATTCGTGCAATTTTACCTCTCTAAAAATTCATCTTACCTGGAGTGGAGACCACTGTGCTCCTGCAATAAGACGCTGTATACAGCTCTGTTTTATTATAGTATGCCTTTAAATATAGGGTATACTTATTCATACAGGAAACAGTTTATAATAAACCTGCTAAATTGAACTTATTACAGAAGAACTTGCTGCCGCATTTTTTTACCTTTAATGTGCAACTTTTGTATATTTCATGCAGGGTTGTTGGATTATTTTTATAAATGGGGCAAATAACACGCATTATGTTGATGGTGGACAAGAATGCAAATTATGTAACGGGCACATTAGTTGTTTGTTGTCGTATATAAAAATATAGCGTATGTATAGAAATTAATTTATAGTATGTACAATATTTTTACCAAAGCTAGATGGGCACGAAACAATCATAACGATATTTATGAGTGGGAACGCTTAACGGTGGTTGATGATTTAGACGGGAAATTTAAGTGTAACACAAAATTCTGTCAACATGGCTGCCCCTTCGAGGAGTGTTTTAAAAGGTCAGTTTCAATCATTACACATTATTTTACTTATATTCTGTTTATTCCAATGTATTTTCAGAGATTAATAACATGCAAGCTGCCATGTGCAGAATACTCGAGCTGATATCTTAAAGACGTCGCGTTGTGCATCTACACAAGCTAACAGCTTTCACCACGATTTCTTATATGTATATTATAATATATTATATTAGTTGCATTATTTTGGATTGAGTAAGCAAAATAGTGCCACAATATATTTAAATTGTTACATAGTAACCCATAATTGACGGCAGCAATGGCTATTCAGTGTCTCACAGTGACAACTACTGTAGTAACTATGGTATTTTGAATGAAACTTTGGCTACCATGGTACATTTTTGCAAGAAAGTGCCTATTGGGTTACCCTTTAGACCCACTACCTTCAGTCTCTTTACTACTAAGTAGTTAGTTGTAATGTAACCATTAATATATATCATTTGAACAAATCATTTTAATTCTATTATGCTCATGTGTCTTGTTTCATACACAGTATTACCCAGATGTCAGAGTCTGTTCACATGCAGAGCTCATTCTGTCTCACTGACTGCACACAGACAGCAGCCTGTAAGATCCTATGCTGCTACAAAGTAAGTTCTGTTTACATTATTTAGCCTTTACCTTGGTAAAAAGGTTGTCTAATAAAGTTATTTTTTTAAAGAAACCATGCAAAAATAATATATGCAAAGAGGAATCATGTTCTTCATGATCAAAACTCTTTTTTTGTAGGCCAAAAGAGAAGAAAGAGGAGAAGGTTCAAGAAAAGGTGGTGAAAGAGAAAAAAAAGGTTGATGACAAAGATAGGCATAAACCGTATGGACTCACAGCCTGGGCTCCAGTAGACGATGTGTACATGGTGAGGTACTATCCAAAACCTGTCTATGAGACACCTGTGGCCATTGACATGCTGAAGAGCTTTCAGAAGCTGGACTTCAGTCCTGAAAACCAGCCTGTGTACATTAATCTACGTCTGGACATGAAGCTGGAGAAAAAGGTACTTTTTAGGTGGTTGTTTTCTGAAGCCAAGTAATGTTTGCTTAAAATAATAAATTTACTTTTGCTTTTAAATTTAAGAGAAATGTTTTGGACTACCGTTCAAAAGTTTGGTGTCGGTGGTAAGATTTTTGGAATGATTCGAAATTATTCACTTATGCTTACCAAGATTAGGTAAAAATGTAGAATTGTGAAATAATATTACAATTTGTATATCTAGTTTGTATTTCTAATCTTTTCTAAGTTCTAGTAGGATTAATAAAATGTAAATTAATGAATTTGAGTAGTTGCAAAAACTATTACGCTACACTACTGTTCAAATTTTTGTGGATAAATTGTGTTTGAAAGAAGACCTGTGCTTGCCAAAGTTGAATTTATTTAATCAAAATACAGTAAAAATAGTAATATTTTTGTAGTAATGTTAAAATCTTCCCTCTCACTCTTGATCAATATAATGCATCCTTGCTGAATAAAATTAATTTCTTTAAAAAAAAAAAAAAACACTGACCCTAAAACTTTTAACGGTAGTGTATTCAGTGTAATCACTAAAACCAGTATTACATTTGCAAAACTGGAGTGACTAATCCTGAATTAATAAAAGAGATTTGTTAGTTTGCTGGAAATATGTTCCAGGAATCCACAAGAGCTTTCCCGTGCTTAAGTTGCAGTTGTCAGAGACAAATTAAAGCTGTTATGGAGCTGTTCTTGCTTCAAGAAAGCTTAAATGCATCAAGTTCTACACCATAGCACAGTAATTCTTGAAGTTCCTTGACCTTGTATTTTGTTTTTGTTTTTAAAAAAAATTAATTGCTGCTGAACCATTGCTTAAATACAATAATGAATTGTGGTATTGAAACCCGTCTCATATGTGGCTAATGCAAAAGTCTGTCTTTTCTTGTGATGGTTCACTTTAAATTAAATATGTTCAATGAACTAGAAACAATGTTATTTTGAGTTAACTGGATGAACAATGCTCTTGCCGGTTGAGTACATTTTCTCCCTGGCACAGTTAGAAACATTTCAGTACTATAACTGCAACAAACAATTATGTTTGAACAGAACATTAAACCTTAATGAAATTCCATTTGTTTTGTTTTCAGAAAAAAGTGGATCCATTTGTTAGCACAATGCATTTACCACATCCCTTCAAATCGGACGACAACAGAATAGTGGTTTTCACTGAGGTGGGAGCTTCACTCTGCATCACTTATTACATTAAACATTACAAGTGTCATTGACTGAACTGATTTGATAAGAATTTACAGCTCCATTTCAGGAGGCTGTTCAGTTTACATACATTAATTCTAGAATTATGGCTTTACAGAATCCAGATCAAGCCAGAATAGCAATGGAGAATGGAGCAACAGTTGCAGGTGGATCAGAACTGATTGACAAGGTAAAGCTCATGAGAACTTGTTGGCGGAGAAGGTTAACTCCTACATATGATGTTTAAGTGTCTCTTTTGTGTGTGTGTTCAAACAAAAAAGGGCCCAGTTACCCTGAATTCAACCTACGTTTTGGCTATCACATAGTAATCATTTATTGAAAAGAGTATTGTTTTTTTTGTTTTTGGCAATTGCCCATTTACTTTGTGGTAATTACAGATTTTAGCTGATGAGATCACAGCAGATTTCTACTTGGCTGAGCCAGACATTTTACAAAAGTTGCTTCCTCTGAAGAACAAGCTGAGGAAGAAGTTTCCCAAGAGCAAGAGAGGTCAGTGATTTTCCATGTCATGTATCAGGCATGTTCTATTAATGGACAGCTAAATAGTGGTTAAATTGAATTATTGTGTTCTTTGCATCAGGATCAGTTGGAATAAATATACCCAAAATGCTTGCATTGTTCAAGAACGGTCATGAATATATGGTGGAGGACATCTATGTTAACACACAAGTTGCAACAGTAAGTCAAATTGAACTGCTTTGAGACAGACATTTCTATATATACAGTATATAATAAAGTAAGAGTGAGCAGGGTGGTATCTGCTTATTTTCACACCCATTAGTTATTTTTTTTTCCATTTGATAACTCAGTTTGGTTTGTTAAACAGCTGGACATGCCAAAGGAGTGTATTTTGGAAAACATCCATGCTATTGTAAAAGATGTGGCAAGCCATAAACCAGCAGAATTTGGTAAGTAATTTATGTATTAAGTATAAGTTTAATTTATTCTAACCACCTCACAAACTGTGAGCAAATGCCAAGGCTGAATTCCTTTGAACATTTAAAAACTACAGAATTATGATGAATACATGTTTGTTAGCATGTCAATGCTCTCAATAAGTAGATTTAACATTGGTGGAAATTCTTCTCATATTCTTTGACATGAATAAAATGTCTTTTCTTCCAGGTCCACTTATTGACCGAGCAATTATCTGCAGTAGGTCGAGTGAAAGCTTGAACATCAAAATCGAGGAATTGTTACCACAGGAAGAGAAAAAGGCATGAGTTATGCTTTGTGTATATATTTGTATTGTACAAAACTGCAATAAAATGGTAAATGTGATCATGTTTTACGGTGTGATTATTCTGCAGCCAGTTTTTACAGCAGAAGCATATTTTAGTAGGGATATGGCAGAGTGGGGGGGAATTGTGGTTCTTACAAGGGTACTTGTGAACTTACAAGGGTAGATAAAGAACTGGTTGTTTCAATAAATACTGTACAGTGCTTTCTTTACTCTTTACTTTAAAAACTATGCCTATAAAGGGTAGTATATTATGTATTTAAGGTTTGAGATGTGGGAACGGTGAAGAAAGAGAGGGCAAACAGTTTGCAGTTTAGCGCAGTATTGCCGTCTATTCAGCCAATACCGCCTTAAATAGCGTGCATAGCACTTCATCTTTTATAACATGACCCAACGTTGATTTTGGTAAAATGTTGCAACAATATGTTTTTTGGGGGTTTTTTTTTGTGAAAAATTACAGTTTTGGACATATAAGGTAAAAAAAAAAAAAAAAAAAAAACTTAAAATAACTACAAATGAGCATGTAAAGCAAATCGAAATGTAAAAAGCAAAGCGAAATGTAAAAAAAAATCAGTGCGGAGCATGCCTCCTGCCCCACGCAATGTTCTCACCTTTTTCCCCTTTACCTGTTTGCATCCCTGGTAATAGTATGGAATGCTTCAAGTTAGTGAATTTAACAGAAAATTGTTCACATTTTAATGTAGGGGTTGATTTTTAGATTTTATTTGAAAATTATTATCAGTCTTACATTTTCACAACTATTTGCATATAGTGACAAATTTTGGCTCAAATCCATTGGCTTGTCTATATCACTAAGTCCCCCTTCTTGTTGGGTAAAAATTCACTTTGTATATTCACATATTTTTAAACTATGTTTAAACATTCGTACACTTTGGGACCTGGAAAAAAGCTTGCTTTTTTCCCCCCACTGGCCCTGGCATCCCCTGCCTCTAACAGCAGGTGGCAGTAGAAACCGTCGCTCACACATTTCCAAACTAATTAAGCTCAGATTAAATGGCAATGCAGTACTTTTTATGTCTTCATTTTTGGAATTTTCAAAATATCCTTGTTAAGGGCTAAGATGGACAAAGGCAGGTTTTGTGGCAGTATGTATTTAACCATAAATATTTACTTACAATAAAGCGCTGGTCTCTTAGGAATATTGCTATTTTTATAGCCAATCTTACTGTATGTTAAGAGATTTTAAAACGACATTTGAAAATATAGCATGGTTAGAAAGGTCTGAATTTCTTTAGGCCTACAAATGTCCAAGATTTTTCTGTTTTTGTCCGTGAATGAGCGCAAACAAGGATCAGATTGCGCTGCTGCACGTGACTCAGGAATCTCTGACCGTAAAGTGTACTACTATTTTAAGTAGTATACAAATGTTTTCAAAAGTTTAATTTTAATGCACGCACAACGTTGTATAAATATAATTTCTAAGTCTGGAATGCATGTTTACACACAAATTAATTGGCCTAAAAAAAAAAAAAAAAAAAAAAAAAAACTTTTGCACATAGCATTAACAGAAGACTATCACAAAACCAAATCGTCAAAACTTCAATGGCCACAGGTTTTGTTCCCACAGTGGTAGAGGAGGAGGAGGGGGCTTCTCAACTCGTGAATGCAGCTGGTCGTGTCTCCAATAACTCACTTTTAAGAGTAGCTCGTACGCTCAGTGGTTGTTAGCGCGTGTTCCTCTGTAATTATTCGCGTTCAAGTTGTCTTTGCTATGGGCCCGTACTTTTAAGAGGAAGGATTTTCGTGTTGGAACTGCTCTCTGTGAGGAAGTTTCGCTGGAGAGCGCACTGGACTGGATCTACTCGGACTGGATGCTTCCCAGTAACGAGACCGACCGTCTGCAAGACTTCAAGCTCAGGCGCTGGTGATTGATTTGAGTCCTCGGGAAAGCAACGATGATACGTTCTAATTCACATTCAAGTTAAAGCGATTGTATTTTTGAGCATTTTGGATTAACAGTTTCTAAAGTGAATATGGGTCCTATTTGGATCCTTCTAACCGTTTTATTTGGATATATCACTATCTCGCCCGGAGCAGAAGGTTGGTGTTTCTGTTATCGTGATTTTACTGAATTCAGTTAAATGTGTTGCCTACTATAGGTAAAACTTGCAAATAATAGATTTTGAACGGTTAGTCTGAAAAAAATCGATTTACAAATGTGTATAAATCAGTTCTTCTGAAGGTGCGCATGGAAATATGCGATAAAATAGCAATGCGCAATAGAGAGAGTCCTATAATATTAAATAACTGAATGACTATGATGTCTTAGAGTGATGCTGTTTATGAAACAGCGTCCGCATCCTGTATCTCTGTATCTTCCCACATCAACTTGTGATACATTTGCATGAATTCATTATAACACTCTAGTTAGTTGTTATTGAGAAGTTGTTTGACCGTCAACATTATTGCGATTTTTTTTTTTTTTTTTTTTTTTTTTCAAAAGATTGAAGTGTTTCCTGACGGAAGCAGGCTTTCTTTAAGAAGTAAATCTTGGATATTAGACATCATAACAGTTAACTTAGTCTTTAAAAGCAATTTAATGCAGTTTCTATTATCTTAAATGCATTTGTTCTCTTGCCTGATGCCTATAAATGAATACTGTTTAGCTACAGTTTTATGCATTTAATTAGTATTTAAGTGTCTTTCAGTTCCCAGCTGTATCTGTTAACATGGCAAATAAATGTAAAACTTATAAAACAGATAAAGAAAGATTAAAACATGTTGACTGACATCCTTTTCTCTTTACAACCTTTGAGAGTAAACCGTTAAATTTCATTAATGAACTGTGTGACAATCTTTTGTGTTCTCTCACATTGGGTGACAACAAGGGCATTTATGAATGTCCAAGACATTGTCGGACACATGATTGCCATGACTGTGACATTTGTCCACAAGTAATAATGCACTTGTCAATTGGCCTGCTAGTAAATGCTGATGTATTGATCCTTTTCAACCCTTGTTCACCTCATTTTCTCCATCCACAGGAGCATGTGTCCATCAAGGTGCATTGTTTGCGGTACGTATCCATTCCCTTTTCTTGTTTTCGCTTCCTTTTATTCTGAGCATTAATGTTCTTGTGTTGAGATCTGGGGCTTTAAGCAATAATCCTGGTACATTTATGTAAGTCGGACATTGTCTTTAATTATTTAGAGGCCCATTATCACAGCACTGGCATTGAAATGAGTCGCCTGGTAAAGTATCAGTAAGAATAGGTCTCACAGTCATTACAGATGTATTTGAGGAGAAGTGCCTCATAAATAATGAACGTGCTGACTTTGTGAATGGAAATGAGGAGGAGATGGTCTAGATTGTGTACCTTGAGAAACCTTATATTCAGTTGTCTCATTTACAGCTCAATGTAAATTGTAAGACATCTCTAAGATTTCCATGCATTTTGTGACTGTGAATGATGAGATTGCCCCTTTGTTTTTCCCTTTGCAGAACTAATGGTTTGTTTGTTAACGTATGTGTGTAATTTTAAACTTCATCCATGATTACTTGCAGGAATAGTAACATTTTAAGTGCACAAACACTTTCTTGTGTCATTACAAGAGAAAATACCTGTTAGAAATGCTTCACACAAGCTTCATACATGGAACTGTGGTGCATAACAGGTTTTCTTCAGGGTTTATTGGAGAATAATGACACATCTTGGTCTCTGCTATTGTGTAATGACAGTAATTAAAAGTAGTGTAAACAAAGCAGTGGGATTCCTTCCTTCACTTCCCTGAGAACTGGGAATGGAAGTGAATGGTATGTGCGCATTATTCCCTAAAACTCCTCCTGGGATTCAAGAGGCTTTGTGGGGAAAATGGGGAGCGGGTTGGAAAGACGGTCGTGGGCAGGTGGAGACATGCTGGAGGGAGTCAGGAAGAGGCTCTTTGAAGTTCAAAAGAAAAGTCAGCCAAAACACCTGGACAAGGAGCCAAAGTGTCCTGATATAGAAAGAAGGCAGGATTTAAGTAATTATGGCTCCAAACTCTTTTCAGAAGTCGTTTTAGCAAATTAAAGCACTAGTTAAGATAACCAGTGAATGGTTAAACCCAGTCAAAATGTATGCATTAATTAGTTTCTTGTTGTATTAGAAATATTAAGTTATTTCTGTAGTACTTGTATAGCTTTCTTCACTTCAGCTATGTGTTTTGTGTTAGCTTTTTAACCCTTCGTTTGATGATAGTGATGGAAAGTGAAGGTACACACTACCTTTTAAAGGTTTGGGGTCAATAAAAGTTTTGTTTGAAGGCAAATACTTTTATTCTGAAAGGTTATTTTAAGTTGATCAAATGGAAATGTAAAGACATTTATAAAAAGAAATCTATACTTCAAATAAATGCTCTCCCTGAACTTTCTATTCATCAAAGAATGCTAAAGGCATGATGGTTTCCACAAGTATATTAAGCAGCACAACTGTTTTCAACATTGATAATAATAATAGTAATAATAATAATGTTTCTTGAGCACCAAATCATCATTTTAGAATGATTTCTGAAGGATCATGTGAAACTGAAGACTGGTTGCTGAAAATTCAGCTTTGCCATCACAGGAATAAATTACTTATTAAAATATATTAAAATAGAAAATTATTTTAAATTATAATGATATTTCACATTATTAGTTTTTTTGTACAGTATTTTTTGATCAAATAAATGCAACTTTGAAACATTAGAGACTTCTTTAAAAAACAAAAATTGTACCGACTCCAAACTTTTGAATGGTAGTGTATATTAATTTTTTTCTATTTTTTTATGGTGTCAGAAACAAACCACTTGTTTTTGTGTGTAACATTGCCATGAAGGTGAACTTGTATTTGAAGAGCCTTTTGAGAGTTATTTGGCAGTTGGTCTAAAGTTTTTCTTTCAATATTTATAACTGTGGTACTTCTACAGCCTTCGAAAACAGAGAGAGTTAAATACAACTGCAACTAAAACAGTAGGTGATATGACAGATGCGGGGACTTCTCGGGAGTGTTAATTTTGTCTTAGCAGACAATGGCAGAAAACAGGAGTTTTGTAGCAGTTTTGAAGAGTCCTTGCAATGAATACAGTATAAAGATTAATGATACCCAGTGCAATAATGCTCACCCTTTCCATTCAGCAGCACATTCTGAAATAAGGTACATCACCGCATCTAAACATATCACTCGTGCCCTGGAGCATAAATTCCTTGCATTGCAAGTAGTCCGCCTCCAAGCAATCGAAATGTAGGGCAACTCAGGAATAGAACTGTCTAAACAGACCCCTAAAATGACACAGATTTTGGTTATTTGATTGGGTTTAACTTTAAAATAAAGTATTTAGTTAATTTGAATGTATCCATAATTTACTTGGAGAGCAAGTGCACATGCAAGAATAATTGTGCAAATTGTGCAATTGTGCTGGGTTATTAAATAGAGGGAGCGTCACCAGTATCTGATGTTCATCCTGGTGCCTTCACCCATGCCACCCATGATGTTTTTCAGGATGGTAGCCATATTTTTCAAAGGATGAAGCTCTGGGCTTCATGACCTCAAGGCGCATGGAGGTTCTCCCCATTTTAAGCCTCATTATAGTGTTTTTCTGATGTTCACATACCATCTGTTTTAACGAGACGGGTCATTTAATTCTTGACCTGTTGTATTATGTCTCAATGCAACAAAATCTAAAGTTGAATCCTAATTGTGCAGACTTTTACATGGGATTGTGAAACATGCATCAAAACATGAATATGTCACAGGTATCTACTTCATAGAACTGATCTTCGCTGTTGGTAGCAGTCACAAACCTTTTTATTCACTGTTGGATTTTATTTAGTCACAGATAGGGCGGTATCATTTTCAGTAAGCAGGGCCTGATTTTATTCATGTTATGGTAATGGGTGAGGTAGTTCCACAGTTTTCCTGTTTTGGATAACTTCAAGTGGCTTTAGTGGGTAATCCAGCAGTCCTTTAGGTAACAAACTGGCTTTAACCCCCTTCTGGCCCACTGAACACATACAATTTTGTCCCACTGATCGAGCTTATGACAAACCAATTGGGTACAGAGCACAGAGGGATGTTTTAAAAAGTGGCTTAGCAGTCTTTAAATTCCTGAATCTAGGATTTATGGGATGCTCAACAGAGCACAGATTTAGAATTTTTCTTCAAGCATGTACATAGATACTTGCTTAAAACAAACACCCTGCTTGACTAGCAAACAAGCACTCTAAACAGCCTGAACTGTCTAAAACCTCCGCAAACAGCTAGTTCTTGCTTGACAGTGGCTTTTCTGAGTTGTTTGTCTGCAAGTCATCGCCTTTTGTTCCTCAGTTCATTCCAAGTGGTTATCTTACAGCTTTAAGTTGAAGCGTGTTTGCATCTTGTCTATTGCTGTGGACAGATTGGAAGTTTTAAATGGTGTGCATTCTTAAACATGACCTCACAGGAACAACTAACTTTTGTCTAATGCTTATGTTACAAATGTGGTTCTCCAAGCAATCTCTCTCTCTTGCCACCTAAAAAGTTAAACTGGACATTTTACCTTACTCATGACCATGATAGTCAAACAGATGTGTTAAAGGGATAGTTCAATTAAATTGAGGTAGCAAACAGGAATTGCCATTCAGATGGGAATGTAAGGAAGAATAATGAAAGTGAATTGAAATTCAATACACAGGAACTGTTTTTTTGTTTTGTTTTTTTTTAGGTAAAAAGTAAAGATAAAGTAAACATTCAAGTAAACATTGAATTTTGGCTTGTCAGAGGCGTTAAAGTTTTGAAAAAAGTTTAGAAGCCTTCAAAGTTTGAATGTTTATGGATATAGATATATATATAGATATGGATGGATAGATGTTTTGCTGTGTCAAAACAGCAAATGTTTCCCCAAGGCTTCTATGTGGTTTGAGTTTTGGTTTTTCTCAGATTAAAATTTTACTCTAGCTGGGGGTTCAGCATACTGTGAGATGTTGTGAGAAATCTCTTGCAATGAACTCCAGAAGATAACTCTTGAGTTTGGCTACCTGTCGCTCTCCCTTAAGTGCAGCCTCTGGCAGTCAGAATAATTCATGTTCAGACGTGATTCATTTTGACATTTAGGATTCAACACTTCATGCACTAAAATTTTATCCCATGCAGATCCACCAAAATCTGGAGGTTTCAGGAATGGAGATCTACTGTAGTGCGGGATGAACTGACAGGCCTTATTTCAAAGGTCAATTTTCGGTTGAAAGGCTCATAAAGTCTAGATGAGAAACATTTTGGGAAATCTCACGTCAGAGATTCAGCATCTCCATGTGGTTATCTGCACATCTGTGACTTCATTGCTTGCTATTGTTTCTATTGTGTTTTTGAACATGGCTCCCTCTGTGAATTCCCTGGAGACAAGTGGAGGTGAAACAACTGAGGTGCGGAAAGATGGTAGCCTGGGGAAAGACAGCCAGACGGGGCCTGTCTCTGGCTCCAGCCTTCTCTACCCTCAAGTGCCTAATTTTGGTTTTGCTCATGTTCTCCTGTTCAGTGGCAAAACAAAGCCTCCACCATGTGGCCTGCCGCACAAGACGTCGGGACTGAGTTTGCACTTGTTTTCCTAGTACAAAGAGATCTTCACACATCAATTCTACAGGTCTTGGCTAAAGTCCCAACTGATAACAAGGGATCTAACATCAAGCCTCAGCCAAGGAAACTATCTTCCAATTCCACGTTCTTTAGCAGCATTTGATAATGAACTTAACTTGAGGCAAGCCCCTGGCTGGTTCATGCAACAAAATGAATAGCTTTTATAATCAGCATAATTTCAGTCCGGGGTGGCATTTATGAGAGTAATTTAGGCGTGATTTGTGATAAAATTAAGGTGCGTGATTCTTATCTTGATTGTATCTTGGAATTTTATTACAGTGCTTCTTTTCAGAGTGTTGAATGAAAACTCCTGAGATGTTTTGTCGGTTTAAAGGGAATGCTGGTGTCGGTTGTGGAAATATATTAATCCACCTCATGAATGGCTCCTTATCATCAGTGCCCATTTTGAATGGTGGGGAATTAGAAAGCAAACACATGACAGACTCCTCAATGCTCTGTAGTTAAACTTTAATAGCAGGACTGGTCTTTAAATATAAGACTCCCCAAAATCACGACTAACAGAAGCACTGCAATCAAAAGATAAAACATCTCAGAGCCAATTATTTACATAGTTTAGTGTCATTCACATTGACTTTGCAGTGTGTTGTGATAAAAACATTGAGCGGATGCATAAGTGTGTGTGTGTGTGTGTGTGTATATATATATATATATATATATATATATATATATATATATATGGCTTTTACGAAGTACAGCTGATACTTGAAAAAGAGAAATGTGTTAAGTTTTTTTGAGCTTTTGGATTGGTTGTACCTACTGTACTTGTGACACTGTCTTAAGCATCTGAAGCGTTTTAAACGTGTTCATTGTCAATGTTCACTTGTTAGTTTGTGTTTTCTGTTATATAATGGAGTGTGGGCATTTTGGTCATTTTGTAAGAAGCCCTTTATGAAATTGGATAGAAGAAACTGAGTTGTCTTGCATTCCCTATTATTAATTTATACTACCATTCACAAGTTCTCTTATGCTCATACAGGATTTTTTTAGTTCAACAATACAGTAAAACAGTAATATTATTAATTGTTTTTTTTACAACTTAAAGTAGCCATTTTCCATTTTAATATATTTTAATATAACCACTTTAACTGGTGCTCAAGAAACAATATTACGTATATAAAACATATTAGCAGTGTTGACAACAGTTGTGTTGCTTAATATTTTTGTTGAAACCATGATATTGCTGAATAAATGTATACATTTCTTAAAAAAAGCATACTTCAAACTTTCGAACGATTGTGTATATCACAAGAAATTTAGTTTGTTTTTAAATCTATATTTATTTATTTCACGAGGAACCGTTAGACCACCTCCTCCATCAAAAAGCCCCCCAGGGTGTTATTTTAAGAGTTGGATGAGAATTAAAGAGACGTAGGGGGTTCACAACAGCACATTGGAGTAGGCGGGTTAAGTGACAGCTTTAAAGGTTAGTGACCTTTACACTATGGACCTTCTCGTAAGCAACACTATAGTGTGGGGGTCAGACCTCAACAGGAAGTGTGTAATGTGCGACTGACTGTAGCAGAAGAACGAGCTGAACTCATTTGGGAAGTGACCAGTATCATTCTCTTTGTTGTGGTTTTGTAAACTGCCTTTGGCTCACTTACTAGTTAATTGTATGGAAGTATTAATATCCATATTTTTATATGAAGATTCCTCCAGTTTTCTTTTATCTTTAAACTTTTCAAAGTTTAGGAAATTATATGCTCAGCTACACAATCTGTCTTGAAAAAAGTGAACTGAGATCAAAGCTTGTCCTCAGCTGAACTAGTTGTGCCTTGCTTGGGTTGAAGTTAGAGGGTCTTTTTAGCAGCGTGTTTCCTATTAATCCCTGAAGCCCCTGCTTCTCAGCGGTGTCTAGATGCCACAAACAAACCTGTGGGTATATTAATAGAAGGTCATTACATCTGCTCGGGGTCATGCTTCTCATGCCTTCCCTTCGGACACAGGCATTCTTTATCTTGTTTGCTGCAAATAGCAGGCGGCCTCCAGCCTCTTTCTTATGCGGAACCGAGTCAGCAAAGTGTGGTTACATTTGTAGCAGTCAGGCAAGGTAAACAAGCCCCTCCGATTCTTCACTGCCCTCCACACACAGGGATCCACAGACATCATTAATCTCATCAGTTCAAAGCTGCCATCACCTGCAAGCTCAGTTCAACAGCCAAACCCACTGGGGCTGTGTTTTTCCCCACAGTTTTCACACTTCTAATTGGATAGATAAAGTTAGACAGGTTGGAATTGTTTACACCTGGTATTTATGTATCAGTGGCCAGCCAAGACAAATTGCGCTAATACCTGGCATAAACAGCAGTATATCAGCAGTCACATTGGTGTTGGTTGTTAAATGTGAGATTATTTGTAGCTGGCCTAATTTTTTTGTCAAACACATATTAAAGTTCTCTGAATAAAAATTATATTTTTAATCCATGGAACACAGGAATTTATTCTCACATTTCCTTCATTTTTTCTTTATTTCAATGGCCAAATGATTGTTGAGTAGTAAAGAAAAATCAGTTTTTCACTGTTTATGAACGACAATCTCGTGTAGATTGATATCCAATATCGACCAATAAATTGCTTATCTGCTACCCAAAAATGAATAATTATTAGTTATCTGTATCGATTATAGAAAAAGTTGACATTATGAAACAAATAAAGTACATTTTAAGCCATTTATTGAGCAACTTAAAACATTAAACAGCATGAATTTATAATCAAGTTTTGGTGGTAAGAGTCCAACTAACAGACCAATAAACATGCTCAGTTTGACCACCGATGTGCCCTTGAATTTGTATTTTTAGTCAAAGCATGTGAATTTATGTCAAACATTTCTCATTTAGAAAGAATTAATAGATATTTTAGCTCTGTGTTTTGTTTTTGATTATATTTTGTTGTTGAAGTTATGTTTCAAGTCAGTATTAGAGTGATTTCTTCCATTGCAACGAGTATTTACAATCTATTTTGCTATAGAGAAGTAACTCTAAACTTTCTCAACAAACTGACACACAAATTAAACAAACTAAGAAAGTACTACATCAATGTTATGTAATTTTTATACTCAGCTTAACTTAAAACACAAGCTTACTGAACTTGGATCCAAAAATGTATAGTTTATAGAACATTGTTTTAAGAAAGCACATACCAACTTTAATTTTTAAGTTGATAGGACATTTTTTTCCAGATGATTTTCTCAAGCTGGTTGCCTCAGGTTTTGAGTTTTCTCAAATTCTGATTTTTATTTATTTATTTTTATTTTTTTACAGTTTAGTGTTAAAATGTCTCCTTTGACAAATTGACTGTTTTCCATCAAGGTGAACATCAAGGTCTGTAATGTAATCATAATCATAAAAGATTTATTTAATGCTGATGAGTTGTCTAGTAGTTCAGGCGACCCACTGACTAGTCATTCTCTTTCCTTTGATATTCTCTTTCTCTTTGGCACAGTTCTCTCATGATGTCTCTTGTGTTGAAAGGAATGCTCTTGTTCTTTGTGTCGCCTGTCTTTACTCTCCGGTCGAGGGTTGGCTAATGGCCAGTCGCTGTGCTATGGGATGATTTACAGGTAGACAGCGCTGTGAGACTGCTGGGCTCAATTTCTTCACGTTCCCTGTGGTTATCCCACGGCTGTCTTTGCCTCACCACCTGTCTTTTCCTCTTCTCTTCTTCTGTCATCCGTTTTAACATCAAACGAATGCTACACTTAGCCTCTCTCTGTTCATGTGTCATGACAGTTATTGTTAGCGGTGCAAAACACCTGGATAGAGTCTGCTTTGCCACTTTACGGGGAAAACTGTAATTTGCAGCGGAAAGATTGTGAAAAAAGAGAGGTACGGAAGGGGAGGGCAACGCTTCAAGGTATTTTCAGAGAGAAGTGCTGATCTGTCATTAGCTTCGGCTGTTTTGTCATTTCACAGGCATATGGGTGAAAATTACAGTTTTGTATGATCAATGCAGTAAAGGGAAGCTGGTAATGTTTATGGGAAATGTAATTCATTTATAGAAGATTTCCAATTCGGTTCCTTCACCTGCTTTAGGGCTTCATAGAGTAGTTCAAATCTTATCTTAGGGATAATGGTTGGGGACCAAAGATTCAAAACCTTGCTAGATTTTCACTTTGCTGAAGAGGTGTTTGAAGTAAAATGTTGTTGAAATGATCAATACAGTGACAGCATTCAAGCTTTCTCTCTCTGTGGTGAGTGCTGAAGAACAAGGCTTCAGCGTGAGGGGCACTTGACAGAGTCGTGAATAACTACTCTGAGCTCTTTTCTCCTGGGTGAGAGTTTGACAACACATTCACTTTGATAAGCTCGATCCAGGTGTGATCCAGATGTGTCATTCCTTTCAAATACTTTTCATGGAGCAGCTTAGTGGGTCATGTCATACATATAAGTTTGGGATCAGTAATTTTTTTTTTTTTTTGAAAGAAATTGATATTTTTGATTGATACAGCAAGAAATTGATAAAGTGACAAAGACAATTATAATGTTACAGTAGATTTCTATTTCAAATAAATAATAAGGTTCTTCTGAGCTTGACTGGAATAATGGCTGCTGAAAATTCAGCTTTGCTATCCCAGGAATAAATTACCTTTTAAAATATTTTAAAATAGAAAGAGGTATTTTAAATTGTAATAATATTTCACAATATTACTGTATATGCAGCCTTGTTAAGAGACTTCTTGTAACTCTTTCCCCGCCATTGATGGAATTTTCCAGCAATCCATGTTTTCACTGTTAAGCGGTAGGGGCAGTATTACGCATCTTCTGAAAGAGTACAGAAATTCCAGATCCAAAATCAAGTGAAGAAGAAGCAGAAACAAGCGAAAGAAGCATTGCTTACACGCATGAAATCTAACATGATCATAATTAAACAGATATAAATCAAAACTGCCTAACGTTACCAAATGAAATGTCAAACCCGTGAAGAGGTAACGACTGTGCAAGCTTTGGGGGGTTTTGAGCCAGATGAATTCTTTGACTTTTTTTTTTTCAAAATGTTGCTTTTTTTATGAAACTTACCCACATTCAAGTGTTGATAAAAAAGAAGGCATGAAGCTAAATAATTTTTTTTTTTTTTTTATAGCAGAGGCACTGTTCTTTCTTTTGATATATTGTATGTTCAGATATTCATACAACAAAATATTCTGGGAGCCATGAAAATTTTGTGAAAATGATCAAAAATGCTGGTGCTGGCAGGGAAAGAGTTAAAAACATTAAAAAACTTACCAACCTCTGACTTTTGGTAATGGTAGTGTATAGATATGCAAAACTTGCTTCTTTTTGAAATGGACATTATAACTTGCAGTTCGTTCACAACTCAGGTAATTCTGATGCTTTATATTTCTGTGGTGCTGTAGATTCAACAGCAGTGGTGCAAGAACTGACATGCTTCATTTCAGTGTGAATTTGTTGAACTTTACCTTAATATTGTAGAGATGTCTTATGTAATGTCCCTTTTTGGGTGTCCACATAAGAAATACTCTCCATTCATGGTCAAGCAGTAGTTCAGAGTTTAAATTAGTTTTAACAACCTGACAGACGTTCCACTCCCTGCCCTTAAGTCATACCATAACAAAGCCATATTAATGAGCACCAGAGGCACTCAAGATAAGCCATATATAAAAGCCTCCTCTTTTTGTTCCCCCAGAGGTAAGATTTAGCTTTTGGTTGCCTAATGTTTCTTTACTACTGTTCCATGGAAAAGGAGTGATAATGAGAGAGCAGAGCTTTCACCCGTCCCTACTTCATCCTATATTTATTTGTGAGGATCACAGAGAGTCTCTGTTGTAAAGCATGCTTGTACATTACTGCACTGATCACGTTGGAGGTTTGCCATAGAGAAGAACCCTGGTGTTGGTTATTATTGTCGAAAGTGAAAACTTTTTAACCCTAAAATGCATATGTGAGTAAAAAGACCCAGATGTCCATAGAATGAATGAAAAAAATGCATATGTATAACTAGGGTTAATTGTATTAAACATGATTCTGACTGGTTTAGCTCAGTATTTTGGGGGGAATCGTCCAACAAATCACTTATTTATAGTTGTCTGTCATGTTAAGCTGGGATATGAGAAGATTTTATCATTGAAAAATGAATAATGTGATCTTGAGATCTGTGAAGCAAAACACTACCTTACCCAGATAATAGAAGACTGACCTTTAAGAGGCCACGTTGCTGTTGCCAGTCATTCAGGAATGGGTCAGGAGGTGGACAGGTGTAAGCAGTCAAGGGGCACATTTTATTGAGCACACTCCCTCTGGAATATAAGTGTTTTACTGCATTGACTGACACTTGTTTAAAGAGAGCATAATACTTTAACAGACAAATAAGATATCCACTGTAGTGCTAAATATGTACTCAACCTAAATACACAAATCATGCAGCATTCACTTGTTTTCCTGCCCTGTTTATGGTTTGGATTGTTATATTGTAGGATCTTAGAGTCACAGGGATATGTGGTTCTGTACTCTTAACACTAATGCAGTGACATTGATAGAAACAGTAGATAAGGATCTGGAGTGACTTATCAGAAAGTCAGAAAGTTACATCTCCTAACATCAGTATTGCATCTTTGAGCAAGGCATGTAACCACAAGTTGTTCCAGGAGGACTGTCCCTGCAAAAAGTTCACTTCAATTTGCTTTTTATTAGAAAAGCTACTTTCTTTCAATATCTTTGGTACTGTTCTGACAAGTAAGTGATTGTAAATTGACAACACATTTCCAAACAGATGATCAAAAACAGTTTGAGCATGTTTCAATTGTTTCATTTAGGAATAACTTTCAATTCATGTAATAGTCTACACTACTGTAACAAATTTCATTCAGAACCTCAGTGGTAACTTTAAAAAATATATATCTTTCGTTGTTTGAGAAGAGAAATAATGCTAAAATTAGTAAATTTAAAGAAGATCATTTTAGTTTTAGTGATAAGACCAAATGTACAATGAGTTTTGAAAGTGACCACCTACTTGTGAAAATACATACATAAATGTAAATGTAAAATACATAACTATAAACTAAAAGTGAATTTAGTTTTTCTCTTCATTTTAGGATTCAAGTATTGGCAACTAAGGATTTTTTGCATTCAAAGCATTGGTATTTCATGGTATATTGTATCTTTTATGTGTTATTTCTTTTTGAATATCCACTTTGACATCAGAAATACCACCATGACATGATGGGAGTCGTGGTCAATCAGGAGCTCAGTCAAGGTTTAACAATTCCACTCCCTGCCCTAGAGTCATGCCATGACAAAGCCATATTAATGAGCACCAGAGGCATTCAAGCTAAGCCATATACAAAGGCCTTGTCTTTTGGACCCCCCAGAAGAAAGACAAGACTAAATGTTTGGTAACCAGTGTTTGAGCGCTTCCACCAGCCCTCTACTTCAGCCTGTATGCAAGGATCACTGAAAAACACCTGTTGAGTGTCCCAAGTGGAGAAAATGTAGCATATCACATGTGTATTACTTTACCAGCCCATTTTTTTGTTTGTTTTGTTTGTTTGGTGATGAACAAGAGATGGCACTTTAAATGTGTGCAATACTAGGCTGATGCCTCTGGGCAGAGGAGGTGAAAGAGGTTGTAAGACTCAAACACAACAGTATCTTTTTACATCCTTAGCTTTTCTAGGGTCGGGTCTAGGTCAACACATTGTCTTGTACCAGTTTTTTTTTATTTCAATGAGGTGTTGTAACTTGAACAAGAAGTATATTGTTCTCCAAAAAAAGAAAGTGATAAACTCCCACATGGATCAGAGAGAGCAAAACAGTGAATCACAGTATGAAAAATGTGTAAACATCTAGCCCCCCATCACACACACATACATAGGTACAGTATATTTGTTATTTATATGGATTCTTTATTTGTACCTATTAGAATCACAATAAATGTTAAAGTTAAATATTCATTCTGATAGAGGAGCATATTTAAAATGACCTAAACTGTGACCTTGTGATTCGCATTGGCTTTTTAAAAAGGACACTGCAGCGTCTATGAATTGCCATGGCATATCAAATTCCATTCTTGCTACAAGTGCCATGTTCTTATCTTTCAAAGAACCAAAACAACAAAAGCACATCCTCCAAATTAGCCAAATGTGGTGGACCAGGGCACTTTTTGTTGCCTCCATTCAGATTATTTAAATAGGGATGTGAGTGCCAGAGATGGGGGTCCCAGGGGGCAGAAAGAGGGAAAGGCTTTTGTCACCGTAAACTTACTATGCGCCCCACAAAGAGATGGCAAGGCAGAGTTATGTGCGAAATCCTGCTACAGCGAGTCGACTGGTCACCATGAATGCGTCCATTGTTAGAAACCCCTCACTGTGTTCTAAAGGAGCTGACCTTGATCAAAACCTGTGCCTCCATCCTCACGATCCACCCTGCTTGTCTTCCAAGTATTTGTGCTTTCTTCCCTTTTGCCGAGGTTCAAAGAGTTAGGGCATTCTCAGATGTGATAGCCAGGCACGTATGCCAGAGACCCATTACTTGTGTCCTCAAAGTCTGTCAATAAAAGCCAAGTCTTGATCTCCAGGACTTACTGTAAGGAAAAACTTCAAGGTTTTGGTCTACCATTGGCTCTGTCCATATTTTTGACTTGGCTTTGAATTCATTAGTTGCAGTGAGAAGGCACCATGCTTTCTCTGAATGGCTCCCTGATGAATAGTGTTTCCAAGTGCTATTTCACTCAATTGCATGATGCTTGTCCTATATAGAGTCGAGCAGTTTGTCTTACTATGAAGATTGATTTTTAGCAATTGCACATGCTTCTCTTGCTCATTCCTCAAAACAATATATTCTGTTGTTCATCACAAAAGACACATCCTCAGTGTGACACAGGCTTTCACAATATTTGGATCTGGTAGAACTCCAAACATGCTACAAAATGCCATTTGTGGCTTTTTTACTTTAATATTTAGATAGCAACAGTAATATTTAAAGGGGTGGTTGATTATTATTTCACTTTTTTAACTTTAGTTAGTGTGTAATGTTGCTGTTAGAGCATAAACAACATGTGCAAAGTCACGATGCTCAAAGTTCAATGCAAAGGGAGATATTTTCTTTTATAGAAACCGTTTTTTAAGGACTACAACAAACGGCTGGTAGGGACTACAACAAGCTTCATCCCGAGTTAGTGACATCACTAACTCTAAAATTTACATAAACCCTGTTCCCGGGAATGCACAACAAAGGGTTGAGGCCATGTTATTGCAATACAGCATGTAACACAAATGCAATAGCATGTCATAAAAGCAAGATGACAACATAAGTTATAACCGTAATTAAACTAAACTATACCTGTTCTATCTTCATGCAGCATATTCTCTGGCTCTGTAGGATCTTACAACAGTTCCCACATGAGCGATTCAAAGATTATCATGACAGAATATGCTAATCATTGACTTTAAGATATTTAACTCCACATCAGCTGCATAAATTCATCAACTAACCATTCAGAAACGTCCTGTTGCATTCTACATGTTGTCACTTCTTCTTGAGTCTCTCCATCATTGTCCAACTCCAGTTTGAATATAAAAGGCTGAACAGTTTCTGACATTTTCAGTGAGTCTGCGTGAGGTAATCGGCGCTGCTAACACAAGCTCTTGAAACTCCGCCCTCTTCTTGGGAGCAGCAGCTCATTTGCATTTAAAGGGACACACACAAAAACGGAGTGTTTTTTCTCACCCTCAAAAAGTGACAAATTTTGCATGCTATAAAAAAAGATCTGTGGGGTATTTTGAGCTAAATCTTCACATACACACTCTGGGGACATCAGAGACTTATTTTACATCTTGTAAAAGTGACATTATACGACCCCTTTAATGCAAGTATTAGTGAAAACACATAAAGACTATAATTTTATCACAAAGTAATAAAGAGCAGTAGTATCATGCATCTTTTTATTTCATTTTATTTTTAAATATAATATATTTTTAGGGGGCTCAGGTGGTATTCCTGGTTGTCTTAGTGAGATAGAAAACTACTTGGGTTTAGATGGGACTCAATCTTTAAATACATATTTTTTTTCACAAGCTAGTGATCACCATGTATTTTCATTGAGTTCTGTGAGTTTTTGAAAGTTGCATTTAAAATCTACTTGGCTCAAGGGGTCACAAGTTTCAGTTTTTGGCACAACGCTTTTCGTTGTGAGACCCATTTCTCAAGTAGAATGCAGTTATGGTCACAGTCCTAAAACTCCCCAAATCATATACAAAAACGCCAGCAGGGTTTTTTTTTTTTTTCTAACTAGTGCTGTGCTTTGATGTGTTGCCAGTGGATTGCTGTGCTCTTTTGTGTGCCTTGTCTGGGTAAGATGCCTGGAGTTCTCTGGAGGGCAGCCACTTATCCTGTGTGTATCCAGGGACTTGCCCAACTTGCGACACATGCTTGGTATCAGCAGCGCTAGTGCTGACACTTGGTGCCACGCTTCACTGCATTTCTCTGGTAGTTGTTTTTCTTTTTCTTTTTCTTTTTTTCACTTGAACTCTTTGAAAAATGCACATAAAAACATGCCTGCTTGCTCGAGGTGGATAAAAGTTTTATTTGGT
This sequence comes from Ctenopharyngodon idella, assembly GCF_019924925.1. Taxonomy (NCBI): domain Eukaryota; kingdom Metazoa; phylum Chordata; class Actinopteri; order Cypriniformes; family Xenocyprididae; genus Ctenopharyngodon; species Ctenopharyngodon idella. The sequence goes on along the minus strand of NC_067224.1, from coordinate 21,682,398 downwards.
AAGAATACATTTGAAAAAACAAACACAGTAGCTTCTCCAATGGTTGCATTTTCCATTTCATTTTCTATTCTGGGCTATTTTCCCCAGAAATGGTTATTTTGTCCTCACAGGATGGAAACGCTGTTTTATTTGCAAATTATTTTGATGATATTGTGATTTTTACAACCCAAGCTCATTATGAAACATGCCTGTGATGACACTTTTGCAAAATTATGTTAAATTGTTTCTTGAGCATTTCACGACACTTTCACAGTGAAATGTCCAGTGAGTGACGTTAAAAGCGCATTCAGTTTTATTATTTCGAAACACATGAATGCGAATCTGTCAACGTTTGTTACTTTGATCGTTGTACGGATTGCGGATCACATTTGAAAATAACGTACTACCCATTGTTAACAAAAGCAAACATGTTTGCTGAAGCAACCATGCCATTTTAGCTTGCTCCTACAAGTTTGATTTCTTGTGACTTTTTATGGGACTCGTACTTGAACGTTTACTACGTCAGAAAAGCCATACATATGGAGGTGATTATGTTATGCAAATGTAAAAATGTATTCGTTTACAAATCAGGCTCTTGTGCAAGGAACCACATGAAAGTAAGTCTTTATTAATTGGTAATCTGTCCCTGTAACCATAATTTGTGGGAAAAGGAACAAAAGTTGTGCCACTACTAGTGTTCATTTCACCAGGAAACTAAAATGAATTGAATGCATAGATACGTTTTAGGAGATTTGCAAAAATGTAGATAGAGGCATGTTTTTCCAATGAGCCTATGTTGGCTTTTTCACAGCTTGATTGGAAATACAGCTTGTGAGAGACTATAGAAGCATGATGAATAGTCCTTTATTTCTGTTAATTGTTTCTACTTCTAATCTACTGTTAACCTTTCCCTCTTTTATTGAAAGATGAGATTCATAGCTGCTTTCAGTCTTTATCTTTGTGCCCAACAGCAGCTATAGTAACTGTTCAGAACTATTTGTAGAACATCAGGTCAGGGGGATACGTACTAGCATGTGTTACATTCAGTGTTGTCTCTCTCACAGGAAGCTGATAGACCTGCTTTGTGTGAATGTTTGCTTGTCAGACTGAGTAAGCACAGAAGCAAAGACATTTCCTGGAGCCTGTCAGTTACTTTTTTCACTTCCTGAGGTTCTCTACCCTTGGGTTTTTTCTGTTTCTATTCGTTTGGACCTCCTAGTTGTAAAAAGTGTACTTTTAGCTCTAGGGACTCAGTCGGAAGAAGTGAATCCATGGGAAGGTCAGATGTTCTCTATCTTGCAGCATGAATTACTGCACACACAAAGTAATTAAGGTGCACTTTGATAAACCATGCTTGGGGAGGTCAGCTCAGATGGGCTGCGTTTTGAAAGTACATCTATCCATAGGAACAAGTTCACGTCCTGGGAACAAGTGCCTTTGAAAACAGCCTCAACTCCTTGATAGAGCTGTTAGGAACAAGAGTGCCTGTCTTATGTTTTAATCTCGAACAAAGCTTCAAAGCTTCCCCTTGAGGCCTGACTAGATTGAAAAGTTTGGCATATTAAACCAAAAACCTCATTGTCAGCTTCCGTCCCTCACAATGTTTGTTTACCAGGCGTCAAACCTTGACTTGACCAAGGTGACCTGCAGATCATTTTCATAAAGAGTGTTAATCAGTGTTTATTGTGTGTTCTTACACCTGCAATTTTCAGTATTTGATGCAATTCAGGGTTTGATGTATGAAGATATTCAGCCTCAGCACTTCAGTGAATGAATAAACGGATTCCTAATTTTTGATTATTAATTATTTTTATGAGAATATCACACTTATTGCTAAATCCTTGGAAATCAAATTAGTCTTAGTGATGGTGTCACTGTTGTAGTTTATCATTGTCCAATTCTATCTCACGACCAATTTGTACGTACTTTACGAGGTGGCTAATTCATCCGAATTCGTACGACCTCACTTGTACGATTTCATACGATTTGTCTAAACCCCGGGTAGGTTTGGGGGCGGGGTTAGGAGTAGGTCAGTTGTACGAATTCATACGAATTTGGCAACTCATAAAATACATATGATTTTAGCAAAAAACGTAGAATTTGTACGAATTAGCCACCTCGTAAAATACTTACGGATTGCTGTGTGATCTGGTTGGATTGTCTCAGTCTCTTTTAATAAAATCATACACAAAATTGGAAAGCACTTCCCAAAAAAACATTTAGTGTTAGCAAACTATAATTGCAAGTTCTATCATTACCAACAGTTTAATGATTCAGTGTTTCCCGAAAATGAACATCCGCAAACAGCATCACAAAGCTATGTGGTTGGAGCTACCACTTTTGACCTGTGGTTGGAAGCTCAGTTTCTTGTTAGTATGACATGTGGACTTGTTTTACATGTTAATCAGACGTCTTATCCTGTTTAAATGGCTTTTCGTCTCTTCTGTTTCACATGTCGTAAAGGTTTGAAACAACATACGGGTGAGGGGGATCTTTCCCTTTAGGTTTATAGTGAGATGAAATTTCATGTCCCAGAGGGTTCGAGAAGATAGAGGTCGGGGTCGTTTGTATAGTCTCAAATATGAGAAATGATTTAAAGACAACCCAAGTTTGTATTGTTTGTGTGGGCTGTTGTTCCTTCAAGTTATGCACGTTTACTTATAGTTAAGCTATAATGTCTCCTGTATGGATTTTCACCTTCACCCACTGAGCTACACTGCGTGAGGGCATGGCTTGACATTTGCAAGAGAGAATTTGTATGGTATTGCTTAAATAGTTTGTTTGATATTAATGCTAGAAGTATGATAGTGAGTATTGCTCAGACTGGATGTTAGTGCACTGTAGCCTTTGGCTCAGCTCCACCAACACATTCCCATTATTTACATCTTTAGCATTGCTAATGCTCCTAGTTCCTATTCCCTTAAGTACCTGACTATCTCTGAGGTTTTCGCTCAGGGCAAAGTAGACAGGAACTTGTCTTTCAGTGTTACACCAGAACGACATCTACTCCAGCTCTATTTTCTCCTTGTTTTCTCACAGTTTTCTGCCCTGAAAAAAATGCTTTTAGCATATTTAAGATGAGTTTCTTTTTTTAAACTAATCTCTTTGTTGGGTTATTGATTATAACACCACATACACCCTAGAAGGATTTTTATATTTGATAAGTCCTAATGTATGCTGATATTTTGGTACATGCTCTTTTTATAGCACTTCCATGTACGCAATCTCTTATTTAGAAATGCTGTTTGAAGGAAGCATGCAGTATTACTGTTGCACTGGACCCTGAATGCAGCACAAGGCATCTGAGGCATATAAGTGTTAGCTGTTTTCTTTATGGAGTCACAAATAGCTGGCCGGCAGTATCATATTTGCCTTTCAAATATAGGCCAATCCATGGCGACCTCACTACAGTCATTAGTCTGCTGGCACCCGGCAATCAATGTGTGGAATGCTGTACATGTGCTGCTGTTATTCAAAGGGCACGAGTGTTTCTGGAATGCAGTATATACAGTATGCACATATAACAATAAAACATAGTCTAACTAAAAGTACTCTATTACTTATGTATGTAGCGTAGGAATGGGGATTTAGAAAGCATTCATATTAATGCTGTATTATTTTCACCCAATATACAGTTTCAACACAGTTAAAATAGAAGCATATTTCCTGCCATGGCGCCAGGGTCAGCTGTTTTTCTGATGCATTCAAAGCCAGTATGCTAAAATAATCTCCGGATAGTAATAGGAGTATCATAGGGTTTACTAAATTCGGATGGGACTGAATTAAATATAACAGAACACCTGCTTTAGCAATCTGGACGGTGTAGGTAAAGCATCATTCCTGCAAAATGCATGTGCTCAGCTTGTGCTTTATTGTCAATATTACCGAATGGAAATTGCTAATACATTAATATATGAGAGCTACATCTTTTTTCTTTTCTTTTTTCTTTTTGCTAGCTTGGATAGGGTGTTAGGCGGTATTGATTTTGGCCTGACCTTTTAAAGACTGGGAGGGGAGAGGACTGATTGAAATAGCTGCGTTCGGCTCAGACTGTGGAGACTCAAAGCCATCTTAGAAAACATCGTCTCAAATTGTTAAACCTACCCCTCAGACTTGTAAACTTTGAGAGCAACTGGGCAGCAAGCTATAAACCATTCAGGAGATACCTTAGTCAGTTCATTCTTACATTTCCAGACTGACATATTGATTGAAACCAAACACTTCTCTGTCCATGAGGCTCTGTTCCTGCAGGATAATGCACTGTAATGGGAAGGAAATAAGTGTGCCATTCAGTGCCAGTCAAGCACGTACTTGGGCCATCATTACCCATCTAAGATTTAGAGTGTGGGAAAACTTGCTTTACTTACCTGCTATTTTCCATTCTCAGGTTAAATTAAATTGCATATTATTATTATTATTATTCCCGAGAATTAATAGTTAATGTTAATTTTTAATGCTTGAGAATGTACAACTGATTTATCATATATACTAATTTTGTTCACTCGCTTTTAATTATGTTCTATAATATTTTTTTGCAGAAAGCAGTTTTAAAGATGGCACACATTGAAACTGGTGAATTGATGTTCTTGTAATGGTATTGAAAATAAAATATGGAATTAGTCGTTAAAGGATTAGTTCACTTTCAAATGAAAATTACCCCAAGCTTTACTCACCCTCAAGCCATCCTAGGTGTATCTGATTTTCTTCTTTCTGATGAACACAGTTGTAGATATTTTTATAAATATCCTGACGCATCTGAGTTTCATAATGGCAGTGAGCAGGGGTCACGAGTATGAGCTGAAGAAAGTGCTTCCATCCACATCCATCATAAATATTCTCCACATGGCTCTGGGGGGTTAATAAAAGCCTTCTGAAGTGAAGTGATGCGTTTGTGTTAAAAAAAAAAAAAAAAAAATCCATATTTAACAAGTTATGAAGTAAAATATCTTCCGTATTCAACGTACGAAGAAAGTGTAAAACTCTTGCAGTTCAAAAAGCTTACGCTACGTCCTACGCCTGCAACGCATCAGCTTATTTGAAGTTAACTAATCCTTTAAGGGTTAATGGCAACCCTGTTCCGTTTTCTTCATTTTACATTCCTTAATCCATCTGCCTATGAACATTGGGACAGATTTACGAGGGCTCACTCAAGAACAGCCTACGGAAATCTTTAATTGTAGTTGTGTACCTGAATTCTTCAGGACCTGAGTGCACAGCTGTTGCGTTACATGCACACATACTCCTGTCACTGCAAATGCATTTGCCCCATTAAGACTGCCATCCTTGTACAATCAGGTTGGTCTATGTTCAGCATCCACAAATGCCACGGAAAGTTAAAAGAAAAGGTTCCACAATCATTTTAAACCTCCAGGAAGAAGTATAGTGAGAGGAAAAAAACTGATTACTGTGGAATACTATAGCAGAAAAATCACCAGCTCTCTGAATACCTACTCAGTTATTTATGAAATTTGTTATACGCACGCTTTTCAGGGCAAATAGCAGTAATTCCAAGTGTACATGGAACTTCTGAGGCACAAGTTCAGGGGCCTTTTGTATAAATGTTTTATATGTACAAAGCGGCCTTCAAAAAAAATGTATTCTATTTCTTTTGCACATATTTTGAAGTATAAATAACACATTTTCTTGAAAATGTGCGTATCTTCACAAACATTTGACCATGCACACATTCACTGTTGTCAGTATTTTAGCTTGCCGTGGATAGAAATGAAATAATCGAATGCCTCTGTAATGTGCAGGTCATGATCAAAAAGCAATCACAATTATAAATGTGGTCAGCAAAATTCACTGGACTCTTGTTGCAACTAAAGCACTAAAGAATTAACTGAATGTTTACTTTTGTCAATAGATATCTCTTTAATTTCATCTGTGTACAGTTAATATGCAATGTGCAAACAGATTTGACCAACATGGCTCTAAGGCATGCTGGGCTATGATTCTTACAATTTATCAGAAGATAGTGTTGGTAACTGACTTCAAACTCAAGCTGTGCGTATCATCTTTTATTCATTGAACTCTCAAATTCCAGCTCCTCACATTCAGAAAGAGCGAGAGAGAAGAAATTGCTTGCCACATATGGTGATAGAACCAGGCCAATGGCATAATGAAGCTCAATGACAATGTTTGGACTCATTGATCGTTACAATACTGTGCGGTCCTACAAAGTTTTGCCTTGTAATACTGTAATACTGGATGCAGAACTGAATAGGATCACCCAAAAAGGGACTGGTGAGGATTTTTTTAAAATTTAATTTAGTTTCTTTTTTCGTTTCATTTCTCATTTTGTTTTTCGTTTAGTTTTTCATTTCTCGTTTCGTTTTTGTTTTGTTGTTGTTTTGCTTCGTTTCACTTTTTATTTTATTTTACTGTTTTTGATTTTGTTTTGTTTTGTTTTGTTTTGTTTTGTTTTGTTTTTTGTTTTGCTTTTGTTTTGTTTTTGAACAAACTCCATAAATGTGTTGCAGACTGACAGCCTGTAACATCTTTTTGTTACACAGATTCTGCTGTAGTATGCAAACTTTTATGCATGAGGGCTTAGCTTCTAGGAGCAATACTGATTAACAATCTATTCTTGTTAGTTTTCTCTGGAACAACCTGTATTTCAGCAGTGAAAAAGTGAATTGTACCAATGACCTGGAGTACCCTTTTTAATCCCAAACATATGCTTATAATCCTCTTAGTACAGGCCTTTTTTGTAAAATGTCTAGCTCCCCTTCCAGTCCTTCTATTGAATCTGAAGGGAGCAGTTGTCCTCCAAATTTGACATCCATCTGTCTCCAGCTCTCCAGCCCTCAGTGGGGTTTGGCTCAGCCGCAGACCTCTTGAGTGTCGCTCAAAAAGTTTTTTGTGATTGACTGCAGTTTTTTCCTCACAGTCAGCCTGCTTATGACCTGCTTGCTCTGATGGGCTCCTGCTGGCCTCTAAAGCTGTCAAAGCTTTGAGCAATTTGTAATCCATACATCCTCATTTCCACCCATGGCCCAGTCTGCCCCTCAGGTATACTGTTCCAATGATAATGCGTACAGGTTGCAGTATCAACATTATTATTTTCAACTTGAGTCTAGTTTGGCAAAGGTGAAAGTCTTAAATGTTATTATAGTGGCATTGATATACAAACAGCAAAAACATATAACAGACTTTTTTTTATATGTGGCTGCAGCTCTATAAAACATTGAAGGACAACAACTTGTTCCAGAAAATATTGATTAAGTACAAATATGAAATCTTTTGATTCACAAAAATGGCAGTATACCAGATGAGAAGTAAATCGATACCCACGCACAATGTTCCTCGACAGAGCACTGTTTACACAGACCATAGTCTAAGGCTGCATTTTAGTCAATAGTCTGGGGCAGCGGAGGTCCCCAACAGAGTGTTTACTAAGGGTTTTATTTTCATTTTAGAATTTTTATTTTAATATATAATACATAAACACCCCTAACTAATACAGAATATGCTGCGCACTGTCATAGCTTGCAAAACTTTTTATATATATATATATATATATATATATATATATATATATACATTTTAAGAGCTTTGTCAGGCATTTACTTTTAAAAATAGACTTTTTTTTTTCTTTAATTGAATCTGCCATTGGCATTTCTATTGCAATTGCACACCTCTGCAAATCCAACATTTGGAATGCTTTTTAAACAGCATGGATGAGTCTCCAACATGTCCTTTTTGTTTTTTAATGCAATTAGTTTTAGTTTATTCATCCAAAACAATTCAAACGTTTGGGGACAGTAAGTGACTGACAACATTTATAATGTTACAAAAGATTTCTATATCATATAAATTGATCAAAGAATCCTGAAAAAAAAAAATGTATCATGGCTTCTACAAAAATATTGAGCAGCACAACTGTTTTCAACAATGATAATAATAATAAGAAATGCTTCTTGAGCAGCAAATCAGCATATTAAAATGATTTCTGAAGGATCATGTGACACTGAAGACTGGAGTAATGATGCTGAAAATTCAGCTTTGCCTTTACAGGAATAAATTACATTTTAAAATATATAGTAAAATAGAAAACAGTTATTTAAAATGTTTGAAAAACATTTAAAAAATTTTACATACCACAAACTTTTGAATTGTGTATGTAGGCAAAAATTATATTTGTAACTAAATTTATATTTGCAAGCAAAATAATTGACCAAGATAAGAGTAAATGGACTCCCCTGTTGGTATAAATCTGTTTGATCAACCATCCAGCACATAAATGTTAACCATTAACACACTGCCTGCATTCTTCAGTGTCAGAAACAGCAAAGCGGTTCCTTTTTCATGGCATATCTCCCACATTGTTGGACTGATCCCACCCTAAGAACAGGTTTTCCACAAAGCCAGTTTTGTAAATAATTTACCATCCCTCTTTTAGTACCTGAGCTTTCCAGAGAGCATTTTGTTTACACAGGCAGAGTGCAGGTGAACAGATTTACCTGGCTAGAGTGCAGTGGTGTTGTTTTCCCGGTCGTCTTTCAAGGTTTTTAGCATTAATAATTCAATAGGTGTGTAGGGCAGAAGTGCTCATTAAGGTGAAGTGAACTTTGATTTTTGAGAAATGTCATTGTTGTACCCTGGATGACTGAAGTGGCACAGACTTTTTGTAGTTTGTATTAAGGTTGTACAAATAATGTGAAAATCATGTAGAAATCATCTGTTAATGTAAAGCATTTCTGACAGAATAAAGCCATATTGCACTTCATTAGTGACATAGATATAGTTAAAGGTAGGGTAGGTAATGACGGGTATGGAAATACATACATTGACAGGCAGGTAGGACATTGTATCTTTGCCCTCGGACGAACATTTTATGGTCCTACGCCTTCCACAGATGACATATATATACATATAAATACATTTAGACCACTTAACTTAGTGCTTGCTATCAGGATGTGAAGAGACTTGCAACCACCATAAGAAAAAATGTTTTTGAACCAAATCACCTACCCATGTTTTAATGTTTTCACCTTAAGTTTAAGCTCATCTTTTTCATCTTTTTTTCATTAAAAATAATGAGCTGTGAGACAGAAACGGTGAATTATTGAAAAATCTGTCTGCACTGGTCATGGTGTTTGACCACATCTAGAGGAGTTTATCTCAAAATGTTTAATCGTGTTCCTTTTCCTTAATTTCCTCTGCACTTTCATTACATCATTGTCTTTTTATCTTCTAACATATACCAAACCCCTTGTGCATGTTTGAACTGCTTTAACTCAAACATATCTTATTATGTCAGTGCAATTCTTTTTCCTCAAGATGCACACCAGTAATACATTTTTCAAAGGCACATTTATAAAAAGCTACTTAAATGCCCTAATTGAACTAAGGCCTAATCGTGGCTTAATCCAAGCCTTTTCTGTGAAACCCGGGCCTTAGTGTCTCCACTTGAATCCTAATACACACCAAATATTTCAATGGCTCCATTAGTCAGCTTCCCTCTAGTAAAACTGAAATCTGCTTTCTGCAATAATGTATCGTATTATTTGAATGCAATCAACTAAAATGTCCATGAGACATCTGGCTCTGTAAATTTAAATACAGTCTTTTAAAAGTGTTGAGTTAAATTCTGAATGGCTTTTGAAATTTTCTCTTAGTTCCAAGAATCTTACAGCCAAATGTATCCATTTTTTTCTGAAAAGAATGACACTAATGATGAAATGTTGTCATTTAATGACAGTAATGCTTGTTATTTTCCTGCATCTACATATCAGGGCTGTTATCAGTGATGATTATTGTGCTCAAAAGTTTTCCAAGTCATTTACTATCGGAAATTTCCGAATGCAGTTATAGATGTGAGCGGGAATGGAGCAGCACAACATAAAGGCGAAGCTATCATTTATTGGTTTCTTTTTATGTTGGAGCTAAACTACGTACATGTCTTGACAGCCTTCGTTTTATAGTCATAATTTCTGTGTTTACAAGGGAGACCAGAAGATTTTAAACTGCACATGGAAAATTTTATTCACATCGGGTAGTGGAGATGAGGGAAGATTCATGTTCAGCTTTCCATATGAGATACACCTCTTTTCATTGCAGTAATTATCACATTTGCTTTTGAATGGACGAACAGTACAGACTTATTAAAAATAACAATGTGAGAAAAAAATTCACTCTGGGGCATTTAAAATTAGTTTTAATTTAAAAAGCAAGCATAATTAGAACATGCTATATAGTTGTATAACATCTTCCCTCAATGTTTTTAAGATGTTTCATCCTGTTTTAATTTCCCTAAACAAGATGTGACCATTTGAGCATATTTGTGCAGTGACAAATAGATACAGACATCCTTTTTTTGGCAACCTTTTAGTCTCACCGCTTACCTTGCAAGAAATTTGCATATAATAATGCTTGGCTGGCATAAGAAAGAAGTTGTGTAGAAGGCAACTGAAGTGCAGAAACAGAATACATTTGAATGTATTCAAGCCCAGATTTATGCAAAGGAACAGCAGACATAGCGCTGTGTCTTTAGCATGCCATCCTTTCCTGAAACATGGTGCCAGATGTCCTTCATGCATTTTGCATCATGTTGTTAGTAAAGAGAGGGTCACCCAGGGCTCTTTTTCACATATGCCCACTCTGCCCAGGAATGTCAGAGACGAGGTTTTGTAACAGAACACTAATGAATCTATGTTTATTTTTACTGGACTTGTGAACAACTTGCTGGGATTTTTGATCATGGTGATCCTTGATTTTTTGTTTTATGAGCACCATATTTCATGAGAGGAATTTATTTATTTATTTATTTCACAACAATAAAATAGGCAGCAAGCTGGACGTTATAAACTATCATTCAAAAGTTTGTGGTTAGGTTTCTTTTTCTGAAAAGCCACATTAAATTGATCAAAGGTGAAGACATTTATAATGTTAAAGGTTTCTATTGCAAATAAAATCTGTTCTTTTGAACTTTCTGTTCTTCAAAACGGTATCACAGTTTTCACAAAAATATTAAGCAGCAGTTTTCAAAACTGATAAGAAATGTTTCTTATGCACCAAATCAGCATATTAGAATGATTTCTGAAGGATTATGTGACACTGAAGAAGACTGGAGTAATGCTAATTATTTTAAATTGTAATAATATTTCACAATATTACTGTTTTTACTGTATTTCTTATTAAATAAACGGCACTTTGGCAGCTTTGAATGGTAGCATACATCTGCAATGAAAACAATGCAAAACATTGCAACACATTTTTTGCTGATGTTTTCAAGAGAGTAATTCGACAAAACCTCATCTACAGTTTGTTATCCAGCTAGATTATCTTGGTGGTGACAAATCAGAAGAATGTGCAGCAACAATGTGGAATACATCACAGAAAACCAAACGTTTAAGTTTGCAAGGCATAAAAAATAATGTACAGGAATGCTTATTTTGGAACAATTACAACATTTTACAGTTTCTCTAGCTGCTTTGTCATCCTTCATGACTAATATCCTCCATGTAATTGATGTAGGATGTGCTTACTTATCTTAAGATCTCTCATACTGTAGGTTAAGTTTCACTGGTTGTAACTATGGCCGTCAGCCACTGCTTTAGTGGACTCAATTGGCTGGGGACACGATTTAGCACATTCTCTAATTGAATTAGTCTTTGCAATGGTTCGGTTCTGGCTGATCTCTCACTGCCTAAATCAAGGCCAGCTCAATTTGGACTCAATTACCTTCTGCTTGCTTGGCTACTAGCATATAGAACTGAAATAGGAACATTTACACATGACCTTGAGGGTTTTAAGCTTTTAATGTGATGTTTTCACCCAGATAATTTTTAAACTCCATTTAAATAGCCACTGCTGTTATTACTTTCTTTGAGTAGAAAGTCACATGATACTTTAGAATGACACAGAAACAGAAGATAAATTGTTTTCTTCGCTATAGACAGTCTCGAATCATCTAGTGCGCACAAGAGACCATTTGTCTGTGGCTAATGGTGTGTATCTGAATTGCACCTGAGTGGTCCACCAAATATGTCTCATTACTTCCTCAGCTGATTTATCAAATATGTTCTGTCACACAAACTCTTGTGTGCCCTGGAGATTGTGCAGGTACACCTTAACCACAGTATGCTTAGCTTAGCTTAAACATGTCTGTTGGACCAGATCCAGACCTATCTTTAGCTTCACCAACAAGTGTCCTTATTTGTCGATTCTTCTCGTACGTTGTTCGAAGCGGAGCCGGGGTTTATTCAAGCTTACGTTGTGTTTTAGACAACCCAATACATCAACCAAATAGCTTTTTGACAGGGATACCCATTCTCTGATGTGTACGTGCCTGCAAAACCACCTTTAGAAAAACCTCAACTTTAGTGTTTATAAGGTTTTAAATTTAAGACAAAGTATTATCTGAATGTAAAACTTGGAAAATGTTCATTGTAACTGCACTGACTGAACTACTGCACTGAACTTGCTCTGCTAGGACTTACTATACATCGACCAGCAAAAACCTTTTCATTGCAAATATAGCTCAGAAAAGTCAATCCTGAAATGTTTTTTTTAAATGGTTTGATGTTTTGTAATATAATGCAATTAAATTCAGGCATTTTTAAGTGTCAGTCTTGGAAAATTTTGTTATAATGAGTTGAAAATTGTAAAAAAAAAAAAAAAAAAAAAAAAACTAACGTATGTCATCACATTAGTGCTTTGAGTTTGAGGCGCACTACAAATAAAATGTATTATTATTATTACATTCCAGAAAAAAAGCGTGTTTAGGAATTTATAGCTCTCATGGCGTTACATTGCTGCAACGTATATAGTTTCCAGTTATTATTGCAAATTAAAAACAAAACTGAAATGTCAGAGCTTTTCCCTCACAACTAGCTTCAATATTTAATTTCATTAGACAGTCATAGGCTGTTGTCATTTCATTTGTATTACTGTTGTGCTTGGAGCACACATTTCTGTGGCCTAAATTGTTCAGTTGACAAAAAAGTCATTATCTCAATTGTGTTGCTTGCTTAAAATGCTCTTAAAATCTGCTGGAGAAACAACAATCTCTCTGTCATTACCGAAATAAATATTTTCAAAACTTCAGGGCCTTGCTTACTCATGTAACCCATTATGCAATAGGAACATAATCTCAGTGAACAAGAAGCAGAAGTTTTGATTCTTAGTTCCACCTCAGGTGCAGACTGTTGATTCAGACTAGCTCAGACTAATTAAAGTTTATTTTGTTTTGATCGGTTTGATAAGATGTCAGGAAATAGCTGGAGTTTTATGAGTAATGTCCCACAGAGAGTTTTATCAAATTATAATTAAATTAGCAATGATAATCATAATTCTTAAGCGGTTCTTTTATAGCTGATCAAAAACACACTTTGTTAACACAATTTCTATCAAATACACTCGATATTAAGGCTCTTGGTTAAAGTTAAACCAAAAATTAAAAATTCTGTCTTTAAATTGAAGCTTGACAGCCTCAGTCCTCATTTACTTTTCTTCCATAGAAAGGAGTTACCATAATATTCTTCAAAAAGTAACTTTTGTGTTTCACAGAACAAAGAATGTTGTGTGCATGGAACAATATATATTTTCATTTTTGGATGAACTATCCCTTTAACAATTTAAAGTATATTCAATGTTTATTTTCCCCATGACATGGCTAAATTGGTCCATATTGGTGCAATGTTACATTTTCACGGTTTTAGCTGAATGTGCTGCATGCCACACATCACATGAGATGTGTTTTTAGAACGCTAACAACTGAGATTCCATCACCACTCTGGGCCTCTGGATACCATGGACAGTTTGCTGAGATATTGACTGTCCTCAGATCTCTCCGAGCTGGCCATTCAAAGCCATGCTGGGGCCATTCCCCATTAAGACATCTGTGCGGAGTGTCACTTCAGAGGCTAGGTGCTGTGCTGAAATGTGCAACCCATCAACACTTGCTCAAAATGTCAGTTTGACAAGATGGCTCCTCAGGATAGCTGTCACTGTGTGTGATTTATAATGCAACTGTACAGAATTTATGATCAGTAAGAGCAAATCAAAGTTTTGTGTATATACTGTCACGTGTATGTTCTGTTTTGGTTTCATTTTCAGTCATTGCTATTTTCCGTTTTGCCTGAGTTCCTGGTCATTGTTAGGCTGTGTTACACTGCAAGTCTTTATGCACAGATCTGATCTTTTGATTATATCAGATTTTTTCCCCCCGCCTGTTTACATTCACTTTAGACATGACTGGTATCCAATGTTTGTGTTTACATTATCCCCAACCAAAGTGATTCTGATGGTGATCGCTATATCATGTGACATTGTTGACCCTCGGGTTTTGAATGGCTGTACTAAAATTATTTTATAATTCACGTCAAGTGGCCATGATTATTTGCCAGCATGGTTAAGTTAAAAGCTGTCATGGATGTTTGCAGCACAAAATCTGACTGAGCTGATATAGATTAAAAAATAATGGTAATTTATTGTTATGGTAATGGTAGTTTATTTTAGTAGCGCGGTAAGATTTCATTTATTTGAATGAATTAATGAGAGAGAGAGAGAGAGAGAGAGAGAGAGAGAGAGAAAGAGATTGTGAATGTGAATTGCTTGTGAAATTGCTGAGAAATAGCCTATAATGTAGCTTTCAGTAGTGAAGCTGTTTTATTTTAAAAATTCACAGGACAGAGATTGAAACAGTTTTTATGCTCCTGAATGTTTCTGTGTGTGTGCTATTTCTTAACTATAAAGTTTCCACATCAGTAAAAAAAAAAGTTCCAAAGGGGAATCGGATATATGTGTTTAGACATAGGTCAGATGTCCGGATATCGGATGTGTATCTGATTTAAAACCACATTTTAAAGTGGCTCAGAACAGATGCGGAAAAATTGGATCTTGTGCGGATTTTTCGATCAGAATTCCGATCTGTGTCAGATTTGAGTAAAAAATGTATTAATTTTTTTTTTTGCCAGGGTAAATGCAGCCTTAGTTTCCCTGGTTGTTAAAGGGGTGGTTGATTATGATTTCAGTTTTTTTAACTTTAGTTAGTGTGTAATGTTGCTGTTAGAGCACAAACAACATCTGCAAAGTTAGGACGATGCTCAAGGTTTAAAGCAAAGGGAGATATTTTCTTTTAAAGAATTCTCTGTTTAAGGACTACAACAAAATGGCTGGTAGGGACTACAACAAGCTTCTTCCCGGGTTAGTGACATCACTAACCCTAAAATTTACATAATCCCCGCCCCTGAGAACACACAACAAAGGGGGTGAGGCCATGTTATTGCAATACAGTACGTAACACAAATGCAATAGCATGTCATAAAAGCAAGATGACAACATAAGTTATAACTGTAATTAAACTAAAATATATCTGTTTTATCTTCATGCAGCATATTCTCTGGCTCTGTAGGATCTTACAGCAGTTCCCACACAAGTGATTTATAGATTATCATGACAGAATATGCTAATCATTGACTTTAAGATAGTTAACTCCACATCAGCTACATAAATTTATCAACTAACCATTCAGAAACGTCCTGAGTCTCTCCATCATTGTCCAACTTCAGTTTAAATATAAAAGGCTGGACAGTTTCTGACATTTTCAGTGAGTCTGCGTGAGGTAATCGGCGCTGCTAACACAAGCTCTTGAAACTCCGCCCTCTTCTTGGGAGCAGCAGCTCATTTGCATTTAAAGAGACACACAAAAACGGAGCGTTTTTGCTCACCCTCAAAAAGTGACAAATTTTGCATGCTATAAAAAATGATCTGTGGGGTATTTTGAGCTAAAACTTCACTTACACACTCTGGGGACATCAGAGACTTATTTTACATCTTGTAAAAATAGCGTTATATGACCCCTTTAATTAGTTCTTTCACCTGTTCATACTTCCTTTTGATTATTCTCCCTGTGTATTTAAACCCTTAGTTTTTTTTAGATATCATGATTAATTTATTATAGAATACCATTACCTTAAGTTATCCAACAAAACTGTGAACATGTAACTTTATTTACACTTTGTCATTTGAACAACCAGTGAGTAAATAAACTACATTACAGAAAAGATTCTCGGTTCAGTTTGAATTGAGCACAACTGAAAATTGACTCATGATTCAGAAAGGGATTCCATTGTAAACTCCTCTGAACGATTGATTAACTGAATGAATCTGATTCAAACAACTTATGAGTGAATGTGTAGTTGTGGTGGGAAATCTTTTGACTGATTTATTAAAAATAACTTGTTCATAAGTAATTTGTGTGAGTAAACTGATCATTGCTCACACTGTGTTTGTTGTATGTAGGAAAAACTGATGTGCACTCCAGTTAGGTTACATCTAATGAAACCACTTATAAATGCATGCAGATATTTCCTAACTGTCACCAGTGGTCTTACTTTATTTTATAAATGGTTATTATTGTTGCTTTTGGTGTCAAGTTAGCATCTTGAATATAAGACTACTTTAATGTTTCATTCACCCTCACCTTTCTTGAAGTTTTTTGAAAAAAAAGAAAAAAGAAAACATGTTTGAGGACCAGTCCGAACTCCAGCATGGTTCTCTTGGATTAGCTCAGGGAAAAGGCTACATTGACATAAAGGAGGCTCCTCTGTTTTACCTATCTGTTCATCTGATACCCTTTTAAAACAGTAAGTCCCTCAGGCAAGACTGTTAATACATCTTAAAATACCAAAGCAACATCTTTTAGTCTTGTCTGTTGATGCTTTAACTTTTATTGTAGGGAATGGGGATGTCTGGGGTTAAATGCAAGATAGCTTTACTATTTCTAATGGCCTTGTTTGAATGGTTTCAGTTAGGACTTTCTAACAAATCTAACAAAAATATTCTGAAGCTGTTTTGAAAATTGATGGGAATTGATTGGGAATGTTTAGTGGGTAGGGAGAGTGTTCTTGGTATCATTATTAGAGCTTGAACTCTGATCTCTTTGACTTTTTTATGTTTTCATCTCCAGCTGTAACACTGTCAAGGCTTTACTTTTTAGTGTTGTGTCATTCCCAATGCAAGCTCCATAAACTGAGAGTTGACGACATTTGGTGTGCATGGATTTATGTCTTTGCACCTTTTTTCCTGTTATAGAACAATACATCATGGAAACCTGACACCTGTCAAGACTGCATCTGCTATAATGATATTGTCATCTGCAAACCCACTCGCTGCCGAAATCCCCAATGCGACTTTCAGAGGGTAAGAATAAAGTAATTTCTCATAGGCCATTAAAAAATGGCAATAATAGTACCTGGGTAGATGAATGCATTGTTAGCTAGGAATGAAAGTGGCCAATTAAACATTAATGCTTTTGGTGCAGTTAAAAGCAGCCAATACTAACAACCCTGTTATAAATGGTTCGAACGATGAGGGTTCTACCAAGAACTATTTATAAGAGAATTCAATGTAACCTGGTACTCAAAGGATTTTCACAACTGTTAGTACTGGTCCTCGAATTGAATGAACTAAGTGATGTTGCTGCTAGTTAAATCAGTATGCTAGTTTATGAGTTACTCATTGAATTATTCACAACTTACAATATAACAAAACCTAAAATAACACTGTTTGCAAAGGCCAATAATTTTGATACCTTATTATGTCTCATTGCTCCTGATAAAAGTTTCTCTGAAGTGTATTTTCATTCTTGAAAGCTATCTCTGGGATGCTAATGCATCTCTTGAAATGTTTCTCTGGATGTTTTCCAAGGGTGAACGCTTGAGAATCCCACCCAACAAGTGCTGTCCAGAATGTTTTGCACAGTTGCCCGGCATCTGTCACCATGAAGAAATGGTTTATGGGGTAAGTGACACTTCTTATGACACAACTCCAATGAAAGATGCTGTAAGCCTCATCCTGTCCCTTAGCCAATCTCGTGGAGCACCCGGCTCCTTGATTGCTTCGTTTTGTGCACAAAAGCGTTCTTGTTTGCGTTCCACTCTTCCCTGACAGAGCAAGCTTCTTTTTTTTGTCCCAGTCACCCCAGCTAAAGAGCCACTTGGTGCTCTGTTTAAGATTCAAGCAGTGTAACTTCCAAGTCAAGTAGCATCTACTTTGGGGAACAAGCTGTGTTGGCAGTGGGGCTCAAAACAATAAGTGATATTTGGCATATTTGCACAAATTTACAGTTAACAGTTTGTCTATTTTATGTTTTTATGAATTTATATCAACATGTCTCTTCAACCATGTCCTGATCCACCGCTCTCTCTCTTACCCACTCTCTCAGCATGACAGTCAATGGAGTAATTCCAAGTGTTCGGTGTGCACATGTTCTCATGGGAAGGTGACCTGTGGGCCACGTGATTGCCCTCCTCTTAGTTGTGGGAAAGACCAGAGTCCTTTCATCCCAGATGGAGACTGCTGTCCTGTATGTGCTCATAATGGAGGTACAGTAAGCTGCCACTTTTTTTTTAATGGGATGCTATGTTGCTTGAGAAAGTGACTGCTTTTCTCTCCCAATGTTTCTAGTTTCAGTCAGTCAGTTCATTCACATTATGAAAAAAAAAATGGTGCTATTGTATTTAAGAAATTACTTTCCTGTAGAACTCATGACATCACATATCTTTACCATTACCATTTTACTATTTATTAAATAAAACTGAATATTTTCTTTTTTGTTTTCTTTTATTTAATTTTTATAGTTAATTTTAATTTTATTTTAGTGTCTCTAGGCCAAATACACAAGATAGGCTTATTTATATCTATATTTATTTAATTGTTTATTTATTTATTTATATCTGCTCATTGATAAATGTATGTAAAAGTCAGTAAGAATCAAGTCTCTGTCTTACATTTTTTCTTTTTTGATAATCTGTATCACTCAAATGTATGTCACAATACGATACAAACTGATCTGGTGTTACTTCTGTTACATTGCAACTTTAAAGATGATGTGTGTAGTAGGGCTGGGTATTGACACAAATTCCAAAATTCAATTCGATTTCGATTAAATTTGATTAGGTTCAATATCGATTATTCTGGATATATATAAGGAGGAACAGTAGCTACATGCCAAATTTTCTCAAGGAAAAAAATCTCTCAACTAATGCTGTAAACTATACAGGGGAATCAGTTCTACATTACTATAATATTGAAGGTTAAAATTAACTGATTTGTATACAAACACTTAAATTAGTGGAAGTTATCCTTAAATCAGTAAAAGTTTTTATAATAATAAAGTTAAAATACTAACTTTACAATTATGTAATTATATTTCTACTCCAATTCGTTTTTTGAAATACATTATTTAAATGGTGGCTGTTATAAAAACTTGACGGATTTATTCAAACATGCATTAAATATTGAAGAACATTAGAAATTATAACGAATGTGTAATATGATGCATATATTTAGCAAAATGCTATTCTCTAGAGTTCAGTTTTATAGCTGACTAACGAGTTATGGTCACTGAATATGGTTTTTCTGAGGTAAATGTGATGTTACGTGACATTGTTTACAAGCTGTTTTATTGACGTCTTTCGCGTTTGAATCACTGATTGAGCTATTCCATGAGACAGGATACGGATTTCCGTAAGTTGTACTGTATCTTTCAACATACCTTTGGGTGTTCATTCATGTTTATTTCGCGCTGTAACTGGTATTAAAGCGGAGGAAATGATCAGTTCACGCGCGCTTCGTGTTGCCGCCTCTCTTGATCTGAGGCTACAGCCATCTGTCACGCCACATTAAACAGCGCCAAAACGGTTATTTTTTGAATTTCGTAATAAAATGGACAGAATTTGAAATCTGAGACTTTGTTTCATATCAAAAGTAACAAAGCACAAAGCTTATTGCCATTTATTGGATGGGAAGAGCACTACCTGTTCTGTTCATTCATCTACTGAAAACAGACTAGACTAATCGATTCTTGGGATTTAAGAATCGATATCGGTTCGTAAAAATGAGAATCGATTAAAATTAAGAAATCTATATTTTTTACCCAGCCCTAGTGTGTAGTGGTCTTAAATGCATTTGTGATCTATTTGAGTGGATATAACAGCATTGACTCAACCAATGACTGACTTGTTTTATTGTTTAAAACATGTTTGAAAACAGCCATTATTTTTTTATTTCTGTTTGGTGTCACTAGTGGCACAGAAATTGCATACTTCAGTTTTTACATGTGAGTCGTGACTTGTGAAGTTATTAGCAATCATCTGTTTGCCTCAGATCCTGTTTTCTTTGTTGAATGTTTTGCTGATTGCTTTTAAAAGGCTTTCTTTTCTTAGCTACTGTATATGGGTCCTAAGGGGGTTTATTCTGCTGTCTTAGACCAATGTTGTGTTTTTTCCTTCAGAGATTCTAGTATAATTTTGCAGTTATTAAAATCTCTCTCCTACTCCATAGCTTCATGCTCCTGGGAAGGCCGTGAGTACAGAGATGGGATGGAATGGGCTTCTAGCCCCTGTACAAAGTGTAGATGCAGAAATGGCCACACTGAATGCCTGGTTGCAGAGTGTCAGCCTGTTACATGCAAAGCGGTCAGTAACAACCCTGAACTGTCAGTTGTGCTTTGTGTTTCGATCTGTGAATAATCAAGACAAAACACAGCGCTGCATGTCTAGATGTGTAAACTACTGTTATCTTCTACTTTATCTCTAAAACTAGTTTAATTAACCCTGTTCAAATGTTATCATGTACTGAAAGAGTTGTTCTAGCTATTAAAAACAGCATGTTGATGTACTTGTTTAATATGCAGAATGAGAACCTGGTGGTCCAGCCAGGACAGTGCTGTCCTCAATGTGAGCCAAATCCCTGCATTGAGGCCGGGATTGAATACAAGGTAAGCCGGAAAACAGATTAGAGAAAGGTAAAATATACACAGAGATTTGAGGACAGAGATAGATTGAGAGTGACAGATGTGATAATGCATGTCTGTATTATGGAAGACATTTTGAGGGAGGGGATGGTAAGTGTGGGTTAAAGTGTGTTCATCATTCTTATTGTGGCAGATGGGTTGCAGGTAGAGCCGTGTCTGAGTCTGGTGTGTGTGATGTGCCTGTTTCACTCATTCATCCACATTTCTCACTTTACCTTATGTTATCTTTTGTTTCTACCTTCATTGTTCACACATAATACACATTATTCCCTCAAATAACTTTTCATCTGCTAGCTCTCTTTAAATATGCACTTTTAGTCTGCTGTATTACAGTTTTTTACAGACGCTAGGAGACATTTCTCAATACTTAGGTCACTTTTGCAAAACTCTTCACACAGTGAGCACAACAGAAGTCTATGTCTATGTCTATTGAGAGATGTAGTCAATGACTACATCTCTCAAATTTCATGAATTCTTTTCTCACTCAGACACAACAACTGCCAAAACTCTTTGTACGTACAGGCCAATTTGCACATGCTTACATACTGTTTTCAAAACTTAAACTTAAGTTCAAAACAATAACATAATACAAAACTGAATAAGACAGAAATTTGCTACATTTCTACAGTAATATAGTTATGAAATATATTCTGAATCTAAAAAATCAAATACTATCAAAACAATTAGATGAAACTGAACACCTACACAAGCATTAGTCTTTCAATTTCATTACTATCAATTCAAAAGGGGAAACTTAGGAATAATTTTGTTCTGTAATGTAAACATGGACCATGTAACATAAACTGCAGTGAATTATAAGCAGTAGAGAGTGTCATTCTTGTTTTGTAAAGAAATTTTAAACATTGTATAATGCTAACTGATGTTAGTGTTTTTAGGTCGATGTTTTATGAGTGACAAAGTGTGTTTGCTCAGTGAAAACCTTTGCTAGTGTTCTGGAAGAATGAGTTGATTTGAGACATGTATGAAGTGTTTTGTTAGATTTGGTGCATTTTGAATGTGAAGTTAACCTCTGTGCCAAGATGAAAGTTGGTTAGGAGAACTGTGTGAAGAGTTTTGAAAAAGTGACCTAAGTATTGAGAAGTGTGTCCTAGCGATTGTAAAAAACTGTAACATAATAAAACTGTAAAAAAAAATATATATATATATATATGTGAATAAACAAAAATAGTAATCATTAGCAGTAAAAATAAAGTAAAATAATAGCACAATTAAAAGTTAATCAAGTTTATATTCATACAGAACTTATATAAATTTATATTAATTAACTGTGTATTTAAGATAGATAAATTAAAGGGGACCTATTATGCAAAATTCACTTTTACATGGTGTTTGAACATAAATGTGTGTCGGCAGTGTGTGTACACAATCACTCTATAATGATAAAAATCCACCAGCTCCTTTTTTTTTTTTTAATTCCCATAAAACATCAGCGGTCTCATAGAACAAGCCGTTTTCATTTTCTGTACAAAATGTGATGTCACTTTGTACAGGCCCCGCCCACGGCGACTATTGACGGACACTGCCATATTAGCATAGACCCCGCCCTGAGCGAGTTGTACACAGTCTGCCATTATCTCGTTGCGGGAGCAGCTGTAGCGTCAAGAATGTCTCATAAGCGATTGAGGTGTTTTGTTATTTGATATAAGAGTCCTAACAGTCTTCATTTACTCCTGACATCTGAGCCACTGAAGACGCAGTGGATGAGTTTTTTTTTTTAAGGGAATGCGCCACAGAACTAATATACACATGCGATTTCTGTATCTGTTGTTTATGTTCACAGACATAACCGACTGTGTTTGTGTGTTTTCGACAACCTTGTGTGTATTTGACAGTTTAAACACAGTAAGACATGAAAGAGAAGTTAGTTTAATACTCACGAGACGTGCTGTCTGACAGCCGGCTTTCTGTGTGTGTGCTTTAGATGTGTACGCTCAGAAAACGATAAATGAGAAGTTTAAACTGATATAGCTTTACAACGCATGCAGATAATAAACTTTCATGATGAAAAAGGACTGCAATGTTCGTGATCGTGATCGCAATATGGATAATAATCACAACCAAGCAGATGTGAGCTATTAGCGTGGAAAGGGGGCGGGGAGCAGCAGCTCATTTGCATTTAAAGACACATGCACGAAAACAGCATGTTTCTGTATGCACTCAAAAATGGGTATTTACAACATGGTATAATAAATGATCTGTGAGGTATTTAGAGCTGAAACTTCTTAGACATATTCTAGGGACACCTAAGACTTAAATTACATCTTGCAAAAGGGGCATAACAGGCCCCCTTTAAAGATGAAGAATATGATTAAATGTGCTAAAAATACCATTAATGAGCAACAGTTTAGTGATGGACACACGCATGTCCTCTATAATACACTTGTCAAAGCACCAGAGCCAAGACATGGAATATCCAGACGATGGTTGAATCATATAGGGTTTTTTTAGTGATTAATCTTAAAATATTCCATTTGATCCCCTCAGCTCTGAATATGTGGTTACATCCCTGCAGTTTTAACACCTCTCTTTAGAAACACAACCATCCCCAAAATCTCTTATCAGCATGCCATTTAGGGCTGTTTCTCTCTTCTCCGTGCTCTCAGCGAACATGTCCCACTCAGCGGATTTCAGCTCTTTTGATTGCAGTGGATTGTGTGAAAGCAAAGCAAGAATTTAGGGAGGATAACATTCACCAGTCTTTTCATCTCCTTCTAGTACTTGTCTTGTTCACTACATCACTGTCTGAAATTGTCATTTAATTTAAATTAATTATGTGCAGTAATGTGTTTTACTGCTAAAGCTTTGAATAACTTTGAGATGCCATCTGAATTTTGAAATTGAATAGAGACGTTGATGGTATAGCTCACATGGGCTTTGTTGTTTTCCTGTGGGATTTGTATTTTACATGGATTTAAAAACACTGAAGCTATATATGTAGTATTGATGACATACACCAATGAGCCAAAACATTATAACCACCTGCCTAATATGCTGTTGGCCCTCTGCATGCTGCCAAAACAGAGCAGAACCGCCCACTCTATGAGTCTAATGGACTCTATAAGACCCCTGAAGGTGTCCTGTGGTATCTGGCATCAAGACGTTAGCAGCAGATCCTTCAAGTCCTGTAATTTGCGAGTTGGAGCTGCAGTGGATCAGACTTGTTGTTTTAGCTCATTCTACAGATGCTCAGTCAGGTTGAGAACTTGAAGGCCATGGCAACACCTTAAATTTTTTGACATTTTCCTCAAACCATTCCTGAAAAACATGTGCAGTGTGGCAGGGCGCATTATCCTTCTGAAAGAGGTCACTGGCATCAGGGAATACCATTGTCAGGAAGGTGTGTACCTGGTATTCAATGTACATGACATGAAAACATACGTACATGAATGGCCGGATCCACGGTTTCCCAGCTGGACATTGCCCGGAGCATCACACTCCTTCCACCAGCTGTCATTCCTCCCATATCAGCATTAAACTTTTCTGTGACTTGTGCCACAGTAGACCTTCAGTCAGTTCAGACCAGATGGGATAACCTTATTTGCCCTCATGCCAGTGAGTCTTGGATGCCCAACACCCTGTTGCCCGTTTGTGGTTTTTCCCTTCTCAGATGACTGTTGGTAAATTCTCACCACTGCTGACCGGTAGAAACCCATAAGCCATAACAATTTGGCCCTTGTCAAAGTCTCTCAGGTCTTTACTCCTGCATCCAACATGATGACTATGAGAAATGATTGTACGTTTACCATCTAATCAACCCAGACCTTGACATGTGAGCTTGTTAGGAGATGATCAACATTTGTCACTCCACTTGTGAGTGGTTATAATGTTTTGGCTCTGCAGTGTATATGTTCCATTGTCACTGAATTCTTTTATTGTGTATGTGTGTGCTTTTAGCATGGTGAGCAGTGGCAGAGGGGCAGCTGTACCACCTGTGTGTGTGATCGTGGTCAGTCCCGCTGTCAAACGGAGAAGTGCCCTCCTCTCCACTGTGATAAGGTCAGCAGAAATCCACAACACATCATGTCAAAGACAGTTAATTGACTAGCAAACTTACTGAGAACACCACAAAAGAGAAGCTGTTGGCTAACTGACTAGTATCTTTTACAATTTAGTAGAATCACACTTTGATTCTTGTGGTTTATGCTTTTTTAGCCTGAAAATGACAGATTTTTCGTCATCCAGGATTGTTTGCGCCATATATTTCGCATTTTGTCTGTTGCTCCAGGGTGTTTTCCATCTCAGTCTTTTGCTTTCATGCAAAATTTATGATCTTATGTAATTGTGCTTTATAGAATACTCAGCAGGAACAGACATTTCATTTTTATGTCTTACCTTAATAAGTGTAAAACCTTAAAGAGCGTGAAATCCTCCCATGAGACCAAAATGAGAATTTTATTGCTTTTTCATTCATATCTATGAATTAGAGTCCATCTATATGCTAAAAGTTGGCAAAATTCATTTTAGAAGTTATACAGATTTATAACTTATTGTTTTTCTCATCTAAGCTACTGGCATTTTCTTTCAAAATAGGGATGGCTCCTTCAGTAGCTCTCACCCAAACTTCCTAATTCCTAAAACTTCCAAATACGTCATCACACTTATACTCTGAGTTAAATAAAAAGTAATCTCTATTTAAAAGATATTTTTAACAATAGATTTTCTTTTGTTTTTACAAACTGAGGCACAAGTCAAAACTGTTTGATGTGCATTAACAAAGTTGTGGTATTTTATAATGCTTGCTAACATGCGTTCTTCTCAGGGTCAGACAAAGGTCAAGCGAGCCGGCCAGTGCTGTGAAGATTGTGTCACGTCTAAAGGCAGCTGCCTCTATGAGGGCATCATCCGTTACCATGGCGATATGTGGAACGGCACGGGTTGTGAGTTCTGCGTGTGTGAACGGGGTCAGGTGCTGTGCCAACGGGTCGAGTGCGCCAGATCGGAGTGCCCACGGGTATGTGTCCAAATTTCGATGCAGAGCCATCAGCAGGGACGCATGCTTGCCCTATTCATTAAAAGATACAATTAACAAGCTCAGCTGGGGGATGCCCTATATACCATCATTAAAAATGCTGAGAATTATTAGGGCAAAATATACTAGGAGATTATAAAACCTGGGGCACATTATCTTTGTGGTCATTTGTCCCAGTTATGAATTATAACTGTATTCAATCAATATATTTTCCGCTTCTCCATTAATCATAAGGAGTTTTGAAAGGTTGGGCACTGTGAAGATTCATCACTTATTAATTGTACTTTTGGCCCAAATCCGGGACAGTCACTGTAAAGGTTATTCTTTATAGAGGAAACTCTAACTTAAAAGATTTTTGAAGTCCTGTGAACTTCTCTTGGGTTCATGGTAGAGTTTATAATAGACGTTTATTGGAGTATTACTCAGTAAATTATCAGGAAAAGTTTATTTGAAAGTGGACTAATCCTTTAATAAGCAGTAAATTATATTAAAGTGTTACCAGACTTTTGTACATTTTTATAACACAAAAGAAGATATTTTTATTGTGAATAAAAGCTTAAATTAAATATGTTCATCATATGAAGCAACCATGTTTCTTCAGAAGACTTGGATTAATCATGTCTTTTTGTGTGAAAGTTTTGGTTGCATGGACATTCAATGGATGGACAAAAATAATGAAAGAATATTACAAAAATTCTTAATTTGTGTTGTGAAGATGAACAATGTGAGTGAGTAAATAATGACAGAATTTTCATTTTATTTTTATTTTTTGGATGAATTATAGCTTTAGATTTAGTTTTGTTGGTGTAAATTGAGATGTTCTCACATGAATCACATTATTAGGTTTAACATTTTTCAGTGCAGTGGTGTGAAGTCATAGTAATAGAGCATCTGATTAAACAACAGAAACACAACCGATGCTTATCTGTTGTTTTGAAAACATTGATCAAACAGTCTTTCCCTTCTGTAGCTCCATGTTACACTGACATCTGCTGATCTGCCCGTAAGACCACCATGACTTTGGTGATCAAACTGTGTTACACAGAAACAACTAAAGATTCTCTCATGAATGTAAATGACTATTGATAACAGTCCCCTATAAAGAACCTCAGAGGTAGAACTGGAAATGTGATGTAATTAGAGATTTGTGGCTCTGTGTGAGACAGCTAATCATTCCCCTGGGGGTGTTTCATCCTGAAATTAAATGAGATAATATTTTACACCTTGTGCCAGGGAGAAAAACTGGTCCATTTGCCTGGGAAGTGCTGCTCAGAGTGTAAGACAACAACCAGTTCCTGTACATATTCACAGCCAGACCAAAAGGTATGAATCTGCTGACCTTTTTTAAATCACATTCAGTGCTTTTATATCCATTTTCACATGCAAAATACATGCATTATCGTTCAAAGATATAGTAAAAACAGTAATATTGTGGAATATTATTACAATATAAAATAACTTTTTTTCTGTTTTTTCTGTTTAAAATATATTTAAAAATTATTGTAACCATTGTTGAAAACAGTTGTGCTGCTTGATATATTTGTGGAATCCGATTCTGTGCTGAATCGAAAGTTCAAAAGAAGAGCATTTGTTTGAAATAGAATTTTTTAAAGATTATAAATGTCTTTACTGTCACTTTTGATCAATTTAATGTTTCCTTGCTGAATAAAAGTATAAATGTCTTTAAACTGAACCCAACTTTTTGAACAATAGTTTACAATGAGCTTTTGATAGCAAGTAAATCAATACTGCAATCAGTCAATCTGACTGTCTTTGTCCATTTAGGGGCGGAAAGCCAATGTCAAGAGTTTTAGACGCCTCACTGTAAGTAAACATGAGAATCTGGTTTATGGTTTGCAAGATTAATAAATACTATTATAACAATTTTTTTTTTTTTTGTCCACTGTACTTGTATTTTGTCTTGTTTGAATCTTTTGTGTCTCTGGTCTCAGAACCTGGAGAGTGTCAAAGAAGGGCCGTGTCGTGAGTGCCAGTGTCAGGAGGGTCACGTGATCTGTTATCAGCACTCCTGTCCAACCTGTCCATTGGGAACCCTAACTATACCGCACCGTGAGCAATGCTGTCCGGATTGCAATCCAGGTGAGACCTGCATATATGTTTCTGTTCATTTGCCTAACAGCAATGATGAATTACAAGCTACTGTTGTTAATTACAATGCTCTCTTATGAATATGTTCTAATCAAATCAGTGAAATCGGGGTTATACTATGAATTAGAGAAAGGAAATTTAATGTATTTACATCTAAAGAACATTACATTATTATCTATTCCCAGTTTAACAGCATTTCTTTATATAATTAAAAAACATTTTTGAATTGCATTCTAAAAATCTTTCTTTATCAGTCCTCCAAGGAACAATTCCTTAGCCATAAAATAAAACATAGTTGATCTCAGTGGGGGAGAGATGAGAGCTATAGTATTAGATTATATTCTGGTTAGATAACGTGGTTATTCAGCTCTGCGGCACCCATGAGACTCGCGTCTGCTCTATATACTAAATTTCCCTGGTGACTTCAAGAGAGGCTGCGGGAAGGAACATACATCTTTCTCCTTCTCTTTCTCTTGGAAAAGACCACAGAGAGAAAAACAGAACATGTCTGTGTTTACATTTTGCTTATGTATATACAGTATCTCACAGAAGTGAGTACACCCCTCACATTTTTGTAAATATTTTATTATATCTTTTCATGTGACAACACTGAAGAAATGACACTTTGCTACAATGTAAAATAGTGAGTGTACAGCTTGTATAACAGTGTAAATTTGCTGTCCCCTCAAAATAACTCAACACACAGCCATTAATGTCTAAACCGCTGGCCACAAAAGTGATTACAGCCCTAAAGTAAAAATTTCCAAATTGGGCCCAATTAGCCATTTTCTCTCCCCGGTGTCATGTGACTCGTTAGTGTTACAAGGTCTCAGGTGTGAATGGAGAGCAGGTGTGTTAAATTTGGTGTTATCGCTCTCACTCTCTCATACTGGTCACTGGAAGTTCAACATGGCACCTCATGGCAAAGAACTCTCTGAGGATCTGAAAAAAAGAATTGTTGCTCTACACACCTCCAAGATGACCACTGCCTTGCCAAAGAATGTCTCCAGACCTAAACCCTATTGAGCATCTGTGGGACATCCTCAAACGGAAGGTGGAGGAGCGCAAGGTCTCTAACATCCACTAGCTCTGTGATGTCGTCATGGAGGAGTGGAAGAGGACTCCAGTGGCAACCTGTGAAGCTCTGGTGAACTCCATGCCCAAGAGGGTTAAGGCAGTGCTGGAAAATAATGGTGGTCACACAAAATATTGACACTTTGGGCCCAATTTGGACATTTTTACTTAGGGGTGTACTCACTTTTGTGGCCAGCGGTTTAGACATTAATGGCCGTGTGTTGAGTTATTTTGAGGGGACAGCAAATTTACACTGTTATAAAAGCTGTACACTCACTACTTTACATTGTAGCAAAGTGTCATTTCTTCAGTGTTGTCACATGAAAAGATATCATAAAATATTTACAAAAATGTGAGGGGTGTACTCACTTCTGTGAGATACTGTATATATATGTATACTGTATGTTTTTAGACAGTGCAAATTGTTTGGAGATTTATATGTGCGTGGGTTGACCATTTGGCATCTCTGTGTTTATGCTTATAAGATTATGCTAATGTAGCCTTTAAACACAGCAGTCAAATAATATATATTCTCTTACACTTTGGACAGGAATTCAGTTGTCCTGTTTTTTTAGAAGAAAAAAAACACTCTTTTCCCTTCTATATTTAACAGCACTATATTGTTAATCACATATGGTAAGCATCAGCTTGCATGGTGATAGCGTTTGTTAGCTGGTTAATGCCCAGATTTGATCATTACGGCAAAGGCAATGTGTATACGTTCACAGCCACATAACCATTTGTTAACTTGACTGCCTGTTGTGAGGAACAGAAGGAGCCCAGCATCAGTGTTTTATCAGATAGATTGTCTGAGACATAATGACTTGCAGTGTTACTGTGGGAAACGCTGTGATTCCAAAGGATTTACTTGCTAGTGACCGTATTATAATACATTTGCACTCAAAACAAGTAGATTTTTCAAATCGATGGAAAGTCTCAAAGGTCATTCTGGTAAAAAATGCTTACTTCAACTGGAAAATGGAGAGTAGGATAGTTTTTCACCAAGAGTTATTGATTCACACACACCAAAGTATTTAATTAAAAGTGATTTATGGGGGAATGTCAGAAAATAATAAAGACTTAGAGCTTTCATTTTCATTCCTCTGGATATGAGTCTAGCCTTGTGCTTGCCGTCCGCGCCAAAAATTTTGAATGACCATCAAATAAACACCACTGCACCTTTAATTGCCCTATTTCTGCCCTCATGGGCAGAGCCAGAATCCTGCAACCCAAAGTCCTTAGCAAGGGATTTACCAGCTCATTAGAGACTGTGTAATTAATTCTTGTGCCATGTAATGGTGCCAAAGGGAACTATAGTTGGAGGCTCGAGTTTCATTTGGACCATGTGGAGAAGTTATGAGTGCTTTTTTGGAACACCAAAGACTGGGTGGGAAATTTGCATAAATACAGATGAAATTACCATGACGTCACACAACAAGCAACTGCGATTTCAGGTGCTTCACGCAAGCAGCAGTTGTAATGGTTTGTTATGCATTGTATAATGTAATAATATTTGTTAATGTTTAAATTATATATATGGTTTAGAGTGAAGAAAAACATACACTACCATTCAAAAGTTTGGGATTGGTAAGATTTTTTTTTGAAAGAGATTAATATGTTTATTCAGCAAGGATGCATTAAATTGATCAAAACTGACAGTAAAGACATTTTTTAAGCTTTCTATTCATCACAGAATCCTGCAAAACATATGTCACGTTTCCACAAAAATATTAAGAAGCACAACTTTTTTCAGCATTGATAATAGTAAGAAATCAGCATATTAGAATGATTTCTGAAGAATCATGTGACACTGAAGACTGGAGTAATGATGCTGAAAATTCAGCCTTGCCATCACAGGAATAAAATTTACATTTTAAAATTTATTAAAATACAAAAAAGTTATGTAAAATTGTAATATTTTACAATAATACTATTTTTACTGTATCTTTAAAAAAATAAATGCTGATGCTGATATAGCATTGCTAATACAATGCTATATCAGATATGTACAATAACAATTGTAGAAAACAGTACAACGTCCAGAAATCAATTTCAACAGTACATCTACTATAATACAATATATTGTTAGTCCAAAGATTCTTCATGTTAGTGAATAAATACCCCACATATCTGGTGGTAGAACTTTTGTTAAGCGTGTCAGAGATTCCGGATTCTAATCTGCCCTTGTATAGTTTTTTTCTTAATTAAGATCAAAGTTGTTCATCAGTGATTGTATATCAAGAGCAGGGACGTGTTTGTGTGCATTTTGTTTTGTGATTTCACTTGAAAGAATAGAGAGTCTCTGCAGTGGAATGCAATAGACTGAATCACTCGTCTGTGTGAAGACTGCGCACAAGCCAAAAGAGAACGTAACCCAACTGATAACATTGGCAACGAACACTCAGCATGATTTTAAACACATTTTAGCGCCAGATTGCCTCTTATTTAACACAAATGAACGTCAACTGGATATGTTTCATTTGCATTAGGTATATCCGTGCAGCGAGATCAAAAAAGTGGTGGGGACAATATCGACCCTGGCAAAAAGTGGTGTGGACATGACCCACCCATCCCACCTGTAAATTACGCCTATGGTGAAGAAAAATATGTAGATAAATTTTCACACAATCCACAAAACCAGTTTTAACATACAGTATTTAAATTTGTTGGACTTGTGAGGTTGTTGAGTACTCATAATTGCTTAAATACCCTTTTGACCACATAAATAATAATAATATGATATTGGCCAAGACTTAATAACAGCATTTCTTAATTTAAAGCATACACTATCAATTTAGCCATTCATGACATTTGGGTTTGTGCGATGTCTTAGTGAAACACAAATTTATTGTCATACTGTAGCTGCAGGTTAATCGGGTCTTTCTAATAAGAGCAGAGGTGATGATAATGATGACCGAAGTCTGTGAATGATCATAATTTGTTGAAATGAGTGCTTGTAAACAGTAACTTCGTCTATCCTCTGAGGAGTTTGACTGTGCTTTTTGTGTGTGTTTGCAGGAGTGCAGTGTCACGAGGACTGTTTGACATGCTCTGGCACACCAGATCACTGTAGCAGCTGTCAGGACCCTTCCGCCCTGTTAATGAATGGACGCTGTCTGCAGTCATGTCCTGAAGGCTTTTTCGCTCAGGGCAAAGTTTGTGCAGGTATAAACAAACTTTTACCATTGTACTTCTGCAGCCTATGCTTGTTTTGTTGCTTGAATTGCTGTTCTTCATCTGACTTCCTTTCTCACTTTATCCTCCTCCTTCTATTTTACCACCAACATTCATACACTTCTGGCCTTAACATATTTTTACACCATGGTATTTTAAATCCTCAAAACGCCCTGTGCTTTGGGTAACTTCCATAAATAGCTAATCCTATAGCTTTGTTGGTGTGTGTGTGTGTGTACTGTATGTGGATGTGCATGTACATGCACTTGAGTCATGATTGTCACAGTCATTTCAACAAGTCAAAACACAGACCGGATCCAACACTGGAATTTCCGCTCACTTTGGAGGGCTATAGCATCATTTGACAAAATCCTACAGTCACTCTTTAAAAGCCGATGTAGAAACTCTCACACGCACTATTTTCAATTACAGTCTCAGTGCTTTTGTGCCCTGCTTTTGTGTAGTGTTTTACCACAAACTGTATCCCCCAACCCCTATCACCCGTCTTATTCTCTTTCTGCCAGCCTGCCAGCCGTCATGTGCCACCTGTGAGAATGACTTTGAATGCACAGCATGTGGTGGGTCCTTTCTCCTCAGTGGCAGGCAATGTGTGACCACCTGCGAAAGAGGTCTGTTCCAGGACCACACACGCTGTCTCAGTAAGTCAACTGCAGTTTACATTTCATTCACTTTTATTGTCTTGACTTTCTGTGACACTATTTACTTCTGTTGTACTTTTATGATGCTTTCTTATCAACATTAAAAAAAGTGCATGTATTGTGAAAACTTCAGCAGCTTTAATACAGTCATGTGAAAAAGTCAGGACACCCTATTGAATTCTATGGTTTTCTGTATCATAATAAAAAAATCATATGGTCCTTGGCAGGTCTTAAAAATTTGTCAAATAAATAAAACCTCAGATGCACAACAACACATGACATATCACACACTGTCATTATTTGTTTAGCAAAAATAAAGCCAAAATGGAAAAGCCATGGGTGCAAAGTTAGGACACCCTTACTGTTAACATAGGAATTTTAGAGGGTAAGTAACAGTCAGACACTGCTAATCAAATGTCTTTGATTTAACTGATCACCAGCAAGTGTGATCACCTCTATAAAAGCTGAAGTTCTGGCAGTTTGAGTGTCTGGAGCCTTCAGATGTGTGTTAACACAATACCAAGGAGGAAAAACATCAGCAATGATCTTAGAGAAGCAATTGTTGCTGCCATCAATCTGGGAAGGGTTACAAGGCCATTTCAAAACAGTTTGAAGTCCATCATTTACAGTGAGGAAGATTATTCACAAGTGGAAAACATTCAAAACAGACACCAGTCTTCTCATGAGTGGACGTCCCAGCAAATTCACCCCAAGATCAGACCGTGTAATGCTCAGAGAAATTGCAGACAGCCCAAGAACTACACCTCAGACTCTACAGGCCTCAGTTAACATGTTAAATGTTAAAGTTCATGACAGTACAATTAGAAAAAGATGGGACAAGTATGGCATGTTTGAAAGGGTTTCCAGGAGAAAGCCAATTCTCTCTAAAAAAACATGGCAGCACGGCTTAGGTTTGCAAAGTTGCTTCTGAACAAACCACAAGACTTCTGGAACAATGTCCTTTGGACAGATGAGACCAAACTAGAGATGTTTGGCCATAATGCACAGCGCCAAGTTTAGTGAAAACCAGCACAAACACCAAAAGTCAAGCATGCGGGTATAAGGCTGATGATTTTAGGCTTGTTTTTTCACTACGGGCATCTCACAGTCATTGCATTGACCATGAACTCATCTGTATACCAGAGTATTTGACCAGAGTCAAATGTGAGATCATCCATCCGACAGCTAAAGCTTGGCCAAAACTTGGTCATCCAACTGGACAATGATCTGAAAATTACCAGTAAATCTACAGAAGAATGGCTGAAAAAGAAAAGAATCAAGGTGTTGCAATGGCCCAATCGAAGTCTAGACCTCAACCCAACTGAAATGCTGTGGCGAGAGCTGTGCATAAACAAATGTCCACAAACTTCAATAAACTGGAGCAACATTGTAAAGAAGAATGGGCCAAAATTCCTCCAGAATGATGTGAGAAACTGATAAAGAACTTTTCTCATAGACAAAAAATGATTACTTCAAGTTATTGCTGCTAAAAGTGGATCTACAGGCATTCGAATCATAGGGTGTCCTAACTTTGTCACCCATGGTTTTGCCATCTTGGCTTTATTTTTGCTAAATAAATAATGACATGGTATTATATGTCATGTGTTGTTATTCATCTGAGGTTTTATTTTCCAAATTTTAAGACCTGCCAAGCACTAGATGATTTTTTTATTTTTTTTTATTATGTCCTGATATGGAAAACCATGGAATTCAGTAGGGTGTCCTAACTTTTTCACATGACTGTATATATATTAAAGAATGTTACTTTCATTATTATTATTTAAAATTTAGATAATTTATGTAAATATACACTACCTTTCAAAAGTTGATTCTTGATATTTGATACTTTTTTTTTTCTTCAGCAAGGGTGCATTAAATTGATCAAAATAAATATATATTTAGTAAAGACATTTGCAATGTTATGTAATCAGCATATTACAATGATTTCTGATTCTGAAGGATCATGTGACACTGATCATGTGACAAATTCAGCTTGACCATCACAGGAATAAATATGTTAAAATAGAAGATTTTTTTTTTTTTAATTGTATTACAGTTAGTGTTCAAGTATCATCTGCCATTTATCTCTATTGCTTTTCCTCTAGAAGATTTTCTTCTGATTCTTACAGAATTTCATCATTAAATATATATATTTTTTATTGCTAAAAAATTAAATGGGAAATGAAGTTGCATTCACTTCCTTGATCATCAAAAATGCCCCCAGATTACATTTAGGTTTGGAATTCTTGTTGTACAACATTTTGCATCATGTTAGCTTTAAAAGGTCAATTTCTTCTTTGCTATTAAAGCCAGATGGAGCATTACTGCACCTGCAGTGCATTCACTCCTTGCATAAGAATCAACCTCAAGATGTAGGTACCTGGTCTTGTCAAGATACCTGTCTATAGCAATCCAATCTGGAGGGAATCGTGCATTAGTGACCTGCTAACTGGTCTGTGACTGGGAGCACTAGACTGTACAGCAATTACCCCAGTCCACACTCTCATTCAATTTCACACTTTAATAAGCCTTTCCTTAAGATTGGACCGTATTGTTCTACAAGGGACAAGATGGAGAAGAAATATCCAGCTTAGGTTGAGCCTATTATGGTGGATATAGCAAGAATGAGTCTTACTGAGGAATTGAATGAGGAAGGTTTTCTTTTTGGTCAAGTGATAAGGATTCATTCTCTTATTTTACTCTCTGACTGAGTGCAAATGCAAATGTGTAAGAAGTTAATTAGTTATGCCAAAAAAAGAGGGAATCTCGAGGAAGCCCTCAGATGTTCCTTCTTCTTTATTTCCCTTTTCTCTCTCTCTGTCTGTGCCTTTCTCACTTTCTCTTTCTCATTTTAAATGATGCTATAATGTAGGTTACATTTTTTGTCTATTATATGTATCACATTGTTATTATAAAACAAACAAAAAACAGACAATGCCAAACACGTTTTACACGATGCCACTACTTGGATATCTTCAAATTTATCCCTTCACATCTAGAAGTCATGTAAAACCTTAATGAGTTGTGCTGACAGACATGCCCAAGTGTGCTGTTACTAATTTTTCTAGCATGCCAAGCTTTTTCCAAACCTACTAAACATGGTTAGCTACATCTCTTGTTCACACTCTGTTGTTGGCTGTCAAAATATTTTGGTCCCATTCCAGCTTCTCGGGATTCTGGGCCAGTTTGGTGCCAGTGTGTGAGTCTGTGGAGAGGTGCCATGTTGAACCATGAATGTTTCACACTGGGCGCCATGCCCAGACCCGTAGTTTAATCCTGAGCACTAGACTCACACAAAGAATGAGAGGTGTCTTGTGACCTTATTGCTGCACAAAATAATTAGAGACTGTTTTCACAGATTCTGTGGTGTTCATAACAATTTCTAATAATTAATAATTCATAAATAACAATTAAGTACAAGTATTTTAAAGGTGGGGTAAGCCATTTTTCAAAAACGCTGTTGGACATTGTTGATATTTGAAATCAACCCAAACAAACCCACCCCTCTCTTCATTGCTCCGCCTCCAAAACCCACTCTCCAATCCTAACCACCCTGCTCTGAGTCGATCTCGAACCCCGGCCCAATCGCTGCTGGCAGGCGAGGCGAGTGCGCTAACAATGATGCTAAACACCTCATTCCCTAGAGGTCGTCAGTGCGCAGTGGTTTACCTGTACAACTCTCAGATGATCAACGAACGACAAGGAAGCACAAAAAAAATGAACATACAGTACACAAGAATTAATACAAACAAGAGTTTGTTGTTAGTCGCCAATAGCACAGCAGCTCCAGACAATCAATGACACTCAAACCCAGTGTTATTCACATGTGAAGCGGAATCAAAGCAGCCTCCGCCTCTGTTTTCAGGCCTTCCCGCTTAGCTCTCTCCAGCGCTGGAAAGCTTTTCTAATATATTAGTGCTGGTTTTAAAGTGCTTGCCCAGTCATAAACCTTCATTCCAGTGATATTCTTTTGAGCTCTTTTGTATTGTGTTTCATCTCTCTTTCTGCATCTCTCTTTCTGTTTTTCTCCCTCTTGCTAGTTCTCTCTCCTCGACCGTCATACGCCCCCTAATGCTGATAGGTTACACGTTTGCTGTTGGTGTCGGCACGACTAACTTCCAAACAGTGTTTTTGAAAAATGACTTACCCAACCTTTAACATAAAATCTATTGAGACAAATTATGACACAAGGCAACATGTAAAATACAGTGTTAGATAAATGTTAATAAGTAACACTTATCTAATAAGTAAATAAGTGGTTCCTACAAACAAAAATATCAGTATTTCTAATCAAAATAATACATTTTTATATGTGACTCTTCCCTCAACATTTGAGCTGAGAACATGAATGATACTCTGAACTGTGTGACTTAATGAAAGGTATGATGTTTTAAGTAAAAGCTAAATTTTCAGCATCATTAATACAGTATTCAGTGTCACATTATCTTTCAGAAATCATACTAATATGCTGATTTGCTGCTCAAGAAACATTTCTTATTATTATCAATGATGAAAACAGTTGTGCTGCTTAATATTTTTTGTGGAAACTGTGATGCATTTTTTTTTTTTTTTTGATGAATAGAAAGTTTAAAAGAACAGCATTTATTTGAATTATAAATATTTTGTAACATTATAAATGTCTTTACAGTCAAAGTACATCAAATTAATATATCCTTGTTGAATAAAAGTATTGAAGAATAACAGACCTCTTCCTTTTTTGTTATAATGTAGCCTCAAAACCATACAGGACCAATGAAAAATGTTCTCTCTCTCTCTCTGGAAAATTAGGTGACTTAAATACTTTTGTTCATCTAATAAGTAACAAATAGTCTTTTGAACTTTCTTGTCAAGGCAACTAAGCAATGCAAGGGGCTACAATCCTTGTTCTTTCATCTCCATGTTTGATTTTCAAAGGTAATTATGTGATGTAAACATTATTTGCCTCTTAAATCTAAAGGGAAACATTTTACCCTGATAGGCAAATGTATTGCATACGAACGTTGCAATGAGGTGCACATATACCTCAACACACAAATCTCATGGTGATGATCAACTAATGTTAATTCAGTAAAAATATGAACTCTGAACCATATGACAGCTAAATGACAACAACAGCAGCAGCAGCCATAGTATACCATAGTACCATTTGTTGACCAAGTAAGGTCAACAAAACAACTTTTGTTAGCAACATGTTTAGCCTAGAGTATTCTTGTGTAGTTCACTCAAGATAATAAACAGACTCATCCTACTAAATAATCTTTGTTCAAGCTGCTTTTTTACATAGTATGACATTTTGCAAGTTGCAAGATTTTTTTTTACAGTTGTGTTCATTTGTCCCACATCTCTCTCTGTCTGAAGGGGAGATTGATGAGATTTCAAGACTTGTGTGATATATTTATGTGGATCAGTTCAGTAAATTTGCTAGAGAGATTGAGTGCCCTGATGATTCAAATTCAGGTAACTTATTTTACCAAGCAAATATCTTGTCTTATAAATTACCAGATAAAATAAGAGAATACCTCCTTCCTTATTTACCCAAAGCCCAATCAAACCTTTCCAAATTGAGTTTGGAAATTCATGGCCAGCTGGTATAAAAAATAAATCAAGGTATATTTATTAAAGGGTTAGTTCACCCAAAAATTAAAATTCTGTCATTAATTACTTACCCTCATGTCATTCCAAACCTGTAAGGCCTTTGTTCATCTTCAGAACACAAATGAAGATCTTTTTTGATGAAATCTGAGAGATTTCTGTCCCTCCATAGACAGTTACGCAACTACCACTTTCATGTTTCAAAGTTCATAAAGAGATCGTAAAACTAATCCATATGAATTGAGCGGTTTAGTCAAAATTTTCTGAAGAGACTAAATCACTTTATATGATGAAAAGATTTAATTTAGGCTTTTATTGACATATAAACATTAATCAGCGAACATAAACAAAAGCTCAACCGAACCTGCTTCATGCGTGAGAACAAACCTCTTGTGGAAACTCAAATGTGCTGCGTAACACAGGAGAATGAACATCATTGGTTCTTGCCCGTCAAAGGAACATACTTGAGCTTCCGTTTACCACAACTAATGTGTGAGTTGATGAATGTTTACATGTAAATATAAGCCTAAATTTAATCTGTTATTAAGTGTTATAAATCATATAAACTGTTATAAATCATATAAAGTGATCATGTCTATTCAGAAAAAATGAACTAAACTGCTCAATACATATGGATTACTTTTCCCATCTCAGGACAGGACAGACAGCTCTCAGATTTCATCAAAAATATCTTAATTTGTGTTCCAAAGATGAACGAAAGTCTTACAGGTGTGGAACGGCATGAGGGTGAGTAATTAATGACAGAATTTTCGTTTTTGGGTGAACTAACCCTTTAGGTGCTTAACCTTTTAAGTATAAGGAGTAGATTGCATGCATGTGGGACACACAACTGAGAGGATGATTATAAAAGAAGGCTACTGTTAATGAAATTGCACTTGTGTTATTGGTTTATATGTGTTTGAATGCACATATGCAACATCTGTATGCTTCTGTTTCTCCTTCAAATCGTGAGACTTCTTTTATATATTCAAGTGTGTTCTTGTCTTTTTTGTAGCCTTTACAAGCTCCCTCAGAAAGGTCATCTTTTGTTCTTGTCTGACTGACGTGTTTTCTCTCACAGATAAAGTAAAGTCACGTTTATTCCTCACAGAAAAGCCAACACAAGAGCAGAACATAAAGTGACCTTGTAAAGCCGGCTTATGCTGGGTTTTTTTTGTTTGTTTGTTGTTTGTGTGTGTGTGTCTTGTTTAGTTTTCTTCACTCACATTGATTTGAACATGTTATTGACTTCTCCTTTAGGTTGCCATGACTCCTGTTCATCATGCCAGGGTGCGGGGCCTCAGGATTGTTTGACCTGCTCAGACCCCTCCCACTTACTGAAGGATGGATTCTGTGTTTCAGACTGTGGCTTAGGCTTTTATGCTAGTCAAGGCAACTGTTATGGTATGATAGGCACAATTCATATCTTATTTACTCTATGTGGGTTTGTTTGTGTGCTGGTCAGTAAAACATTTTAATAGATGTTTTAATTAAACTAACGTTTGAGTGAAATATCATGCCTAGTGTTTTAAAAGCCTGTTTAGATTTTAAAAGTTGTATAGTGTATTCCAGCCTTACAGTACACTCAGTCATTTTTATATATTTAAATTTCTTTTTTATTTGAATATAAAAATGAAGTATTTTGATTTTGTATTTGGTTGATGTAGCATTTACTAGTCAGATTATTGTCTTTAATGGTCTAATTTGTTGTCATATCACTGCTAATGATAATATCCTGCTACGTAGAGACAAAAGCCTGCTTCACAAATGTCACCTCAAATACATTTAAGCTTCACCCTGACAACATGCAAATGCAGAATGACACTCTAAATGTCTGTTTTGCAGTGGGAGAACTTAAACTGCCACAGATTCAGCTTGTCTGTTTTATAATCAGAAAGAATTGTGTTGATGGGAGGAATTGTTTATTGGGTTTCTGACTATGGGTAAAAATAGCTTGTGGTTTGAGCACTTTATGTCTTGTAATGGCATGCTGACTTTGAAAATTTGAAGGCTTTTCTGCTTTCATTTATTCTGTTATGAATGCTATTGTTTCTCATTTTGATTGGGATATTTTAGTCATATGAATTTTTTACTAGATCTTCAAATAAAATGTTACACTGAAAAAATTTGGTGTAAAATTACCTTTGAAATTAATTTTCACTCAGAAATACTTACAAAGAAACAGTAAGTAACACAGTGAATTAAACGTGAAATTTCTTGCAAAACAAAACTTTGTAATCTTTGTTTTATTTCAATCATTTTTACAGTGTAGTTGCCATTATATATCTATATATCTGATATTTTATATATATTTTTATCCTGTTGTAGCTTGTGACCCTTCCTGTGCAACCTGTCAACCTAACAACCCCAGCTGCATGAGCTGTCCCCCTGAACATGCACTGCATCATGGGAAATGTATACCACAATGTCCACCACAGTATTACAAGGATGACCATGGCCGTTGCCAAGGTAAAAATGCATCTGTTTTTATATTTTGTTCAACACCTTGATATAGGTTTACTGGCAACCAAAAACTTGAAAATAAATCTTGTTTCTAGCGAATTGAAAAAACTTTCATTCTCAACCCCATTTTCATTTCTAGAGATGCTTCTTTGGAAAGTTTCCCTGTCAGTCCGCTGAAATGTCTTACCTAAATTTTCTCAGCAAAACCACATGGGTTAGAAAATTGTCATATCTTGATGTTAGTTTGATGCATGATGAGTTTTAAAATTATATATTAATACCCCGTCAAGCCTAACCCTGTGGTGTACAATCCATTTGCATTTATCTTTTTGGCAGGCGCTTTTCTTCCTAACCAGCTCATAAAGAAGTGCATACATTGTGGTAGCTAATGATTGCAGTTGAGTGCTGAAAGGACATTCTGAAGTAGTAAAACGACCACAGATATGATAAAATATTTAAAGTTACATTTTTATTAACAGACTTGATGAAATTTCCCCTGAAAGGTTATAGGTTAGAAGAGGTCCAGTTTGGTTATTATTGCTCTCATCTCATGAGATGTTTACTAAATCCCCCGTCCTGAACTATGCCTCTGTTGTTCTTCCAGCCTGCCACAGTTCGTGTGTGACCTGCTCAGGGCCAGCTGTGTCTCACTGCACCTCCTGCTCAAAGTCTCTCATTCTGAACCAAGGCCAGTGTGTGGAGTCCTGTGGAGAGGGTCTGTTCTCCAGAGAGGGACACTGTCACAGTACGACTGCATTTATACAACTCTGATATTCCCACTCCCACTGTTACATCATGATGTTGTGGAAACTGGGTCATGATAAAAGAGGATAGATCATAGATGTGCTGTCCTAAAGAGTTTGAGGTTATTACTAAACAAATATTTGATTCGACCACTCACTAAATGATGCAATGCATCATTAAATTTGAATCTTAAATTTGGTCAGAATTTTAAAGACACACAACTAAACGGAGGGACAAGTTTCATGTAGTGATAGATAGATAGATAGATAGATAGATAGATTGATTGATTGATCGAATGATTGATTGATTGATTGGTCGAATTATTGATTGATTGATTGGTCGAATGATTGATTGATTGATTAATTGATTGATTGATTGATAGATAGA
This sequence comes from Ctenopharyngodon idella, assembly GCF_019924925.1. Lineage (NCBI taxonomy): Eukaryota > Metazoa > Chordata > Actinopteri > Cypriniformes > Xenocyprididae > Ctenopharyngodon > Ctenopharyngodon idella. Next base: position 21,640,460 of record NC_067224.1, on the reverse strand, counting down.
TTGATTGATTGGTCGATTGATTAATTGATCGATTGATCACATTGTTGCATTGTAAGGTAGTGAGGAAAGGAAAGTGAGTATTTTAGTTCTGTAGGGGATATCTGTTACCTGTAGCCGTTTAGGTGTAGTTGTCCCCTGCCCTGGTATGTCAATCAGTACTGCATTGCGGGTGAGTGTGTGTGTGTGTGTGTGTGTGTGTGTGTGTGTGTGTCCTGAATACAGATAGCCTACTCTGGCTCTGTGTGGAGATTCAGACTGTTTGTTCATAGAAGTCTATGTGTTATAGACTGGATATATGTACATATAAATACATCTAGGCTGTAAAGGCTAGTGAGGCTGTAGAGAAATTTAAGAAATTGATATTTTTATTCAGCAAGGATGCGTTAAATTGATTGAAATTGAAAAGTCATTTATAATGTTACAAAAGATTTCTATTTCAAACAAAGGCTGTTCTTCAAACTTTGTTTAACAAAGAATCTGGGAAAAGAAATGGAAAAAAATCACTGTATCGCAGATTCCACAGTTTTTCTCAAATGTGATAATAATTAGAAATGGTTCTTGGGTAGCAAATCAGCTTATTAGAATAATTTCTGAAGGATCATGTGACGCTAGCTGCTAAATATTCAGCTTTGTCATCACAGTAAAAAATACAAAAAGAAAAATTCAAAAACAGTTATTAAACTGTTATTAAACTGTTACATATTTTAAATTATAATAATATTTCACAATTTTACTATTTTTACTGTTTTGTATTATTATTGTTTTTCTGTTGTTGTTGTTGTTTACTGATCCCAAACTTTTGAATGGTAGTGTACTAAAAATGCCTTAATAAAAACTGAAAAATAGATAATATCATTAGCTCAGTATAAAAACAATAGAAGTCAATGTACAAAGTCCCCACCATGGTAGAAAAACAAATGTGTGTGGATGCATGCATGAAATCTGAATATCATAAATAGAGTGGGTGTACCTCATGGTTCCCTCAAAAAAGCAGCTATAAAGTGTAAATTGTCTAATTATATTTATGAGGTATAAAATTAAATGGCTAATGTTTAGTCTAAATTAAGGTCAATGAGACATATCCACCTTGATACAAACCTGTGTGCATGTGTGTATGAACTTTATTTTTAACTCTTTTCAACACATTTCCTTCTCTATGCAGGGTGTCATGCGTCCTGTAGGGTCTGTGTGGGTCCAGACTCCTCAGACTGCATGCAGTGTGTCAAACAGGAAGAGGTTCTACAGCCTCAGAATGGACATGTCTCTCACGGGTCCTGTACGTCTGCCTGCAGGCCACAGCATTACCTTGACACAGATCAGACTTGTAGAGGTGAGCAAAAAAGAAGACATTTTCTTATATTTTTCTCTAAAGATGAAGACACATACGCTGTGATTTCTGATTCTCAGTAGCTCTCTGATTATGAAGTGATGGCAAGATAAATGCTGGAAAAATAATCTTCACGCTGTTGTGTTGAGTGACACACTGCAGGTTGTTTGCACTAGCTTTTCCCAGTGTCTTTATCCTTGATGACTGAAGATCTGCACTTCACTCCAGATACACCAGGGCTGCTGTACAGGATGTTAAACACCCTCTGGAAAACGATGTTCATTTAAAATTCAAATCCTGACCAAATCCTGCCAAAAAGGATTAAGAATGACATTTTTTGAAAATTAAAATAATAAGCTGATCTGTTGTGAGTCATCATACAGGAACACAAAAATTAATTACACTTAAACAGAATGTCAACATCTGTTTGTAGTATGTTCATCAAGAACGGCAGGCTTTCTATTTCTATAGGACCACCAATTCCTCACTTCTATAACACTGAATAACATTTACAGTTGCTTTTACAGTCACGTTGAATGGTGTGCGAATTTTGCACAGTGAATCATTTCTGTATTTATGATGTTCCCACATGCTGAGAGCTTCACAGGGATGGAGTTCTGGCTCCAGTACGTGTCAAATACGGTGCATAAAACTGACTGTGAAATGTTGTGCAGTTTTTATTTGTCTGAATATGATCAAATAACTTTCGCAATTGTGTCTGAAATTGCTTATAATGAAATATTAAATTAAATTAATTGGTAACACTTTACAATGAGATTCAATTGTTTAATGAATTTTGTGTCATGAAGCATATCATTTAAGCATTTTTTTAATCTAGGTCAGGGTGCCCAATCCTGTTCCTGGAGATGTACCTACCTGCAAAGTTCAGCTCCAACCGTGATCAAACACACCTGAACCTTCTAATTAAGATCTGCAGGAGCACTTGATAATTAAAGACATGTGTGTTTGATCAGGGTTGGATCTGAACTCTGCAGGTAGGTAGATTTCCAGGATTACAGGATTGAGCATCCCTGACCTAGATTAAAAAAATGCTTAAATTATATGCTTCATGACACCAAAAAAAAAAAAAAAAAAACCTTTAAATGTTAACAATATATTAATAGAAATTGTAGAAATTAACATTAGCCAAGATTAATAAATGCTGTAAAAGTATTGTTACTGAAGGTAGTGAGAAAGTGGCCAGCGGGGTGTTCCTTCAATGGGTCCACTGTCATGAAGCTCACTAAAATAATGACAAGTGCCTCTTTCTTCAATGAAGACCTTTGTGTCGAGCCAGCATGCTCAGACAAATGTAGAGCTTCCTCAGGGCTACTTGTCTGGAGTGTGTGTGAATGGGTGTGTGTGTGTGTGTGTGTGTGTGTGTGTGTGTGGATGTGCTGATGGATCAGATATCATGCAGAGGAAATTCCAATCTGTAAATCCCTCTAAAGTCAGTCTCTCTGCAGACCTTCTCTGTGTGTGTGTGTGTGTGTGTGTGTTAGTCTAACTCAAAAGCCATCACTCAAACCATCCTTGTTCACATTACTTAAAAACTCATGTAACTACATGAACCTAATTTAACTGAGTTGTTTCGACTGAAAATGAGTATTGTCAGCTTTACTTAATAAGTGTTTGTTCAGTCAACTTAACATTGCTGAGTGAAACGCACAAATGAATGTTGACATAACTAACTGGGCAGTGGGTCTGTAGTTCCCAGCATGCTTTGCAAGGGAATGCATTAGGAGAGTAAATTTAGGGATTAAAGTGTTATTTTATGTGTTTTTCAGTAAAGGGAAAGATGTTAGTGTTTAATGTTCAGTTGTGCTGGACATTTAGAGGAGTTTCTGTAATGTTTTTGAATTTTATGGCTACCATGCAGAAGAGTGGTGCCTGTGTTTAAGCTGTGAGCCTCATATACACATGTTTAGGATGGAATTCCTGCTCTCAGTTTAAATGAGTTTGATCAATTGGTTATTTTTTGAGTGCATTTTGTAGAGCAAATAGTTAATTTAATAAGGTAAATTAAGTCGATAAATGTGTTCACCTTATGTAATAAACATAACATTATTAAGTAAACTGCATATATATATATATATATATATATATATATATATATATTATGTTACAGTGACAAATTCAAATGATTTGTATTTACTCAAAGAAATGTTGTCAGCTTTACTTGAATTTCTTTTGTTCATACAACTAAATTGTTATTTGTACAAATTACTCAATATAGTTGCGTGGAACCACTTCACACTGCTTTTTTAAGTAAATCCAACAATTCATTTTATTGAGTGAATATGGTGCTTTACAGTTCCATGCATTTAAATAGTTAGAAATATCATGAAATGTTGATTCATACATTTTCATATACTGCAACCTCAAGAAGTATTTGGATGCTTAAGTTACAATTAATAATGTGTAAATGTTTTTGTATTAAAATATGAAATCAAGTGGTTTGTTGGGGTCACTGTCTATTCATACGATAGTTTGTTAATGTCACGTTAATGAAAGTAGAAATAGTTCATGCAAGTGTAAGTAAAGGAAGTCAACATTCAAGCACAAATTCAACAGTATCCTGTCTTAGACCTTTAAACTATGATGTGTGTTTAAAAATCGATTAAAAGTGCATTAAAGAATTCAGACCATGTGAACACTAACCTCTAAAACTCATGCACCATTCCCATCTTTCTGGCTTAATTTCAAAACACACCCCATGGGCTGACATGTCTTTTAAAAGAAAAATGATCAATATGTAAGGCCTTTAGGTATGTTTATTGTGTATCTGAATTGCATTAACAGAAAGCTTATCCCTGTCTCCATTTCACTCAGTAGAATACAGATTGCCTGGGTTAGTATTTTGCACGCCTACTATTCTTCTTTGGGGAACGTACTGAATTACAGGGGTAGATAAACCCCTTTGTTCTGATTGACAATGAAACCTGGCTGAACAGACAAATAATTTGAAGACAAGCAGACAACTTTGGCCACATTGGAGCATGGCTGTTGACACCTGTGTCCTAAGGGCTTTACTCCAAATCAAGAAGATTGTCGAGGGCCTCTGCGTGTTTGTATTTTTCAGGAATTATTAATGTTTGTGTGTGTGTGTGTGTTGTCTGCATGTGTCTACCAAACGTCTCTCACATTTAATCTGGTAGAGTAGTGGAGACGAGTCCAGACTTCACACCCGTGACAGGTTCTTTTTGGAGCCCTCTGCTTTCATTCAGCCATGTGCACATGGCTCAGCTCTCTGACTGACAGCCTTTTTAGAGGAAATGCCTTTTGTCTACATACATAGCTTGAAGGCAGATTGAGCATCATGTGTACAAAACAGTTGTCCTGAGCCCTGTGATGAGGTTGGCTCACTAATTTATTGATAACTTAAGTTAATAAGTATGTGAAAGAGCACAGCTGTAAAAGTTTTATGCCTGTCAATCTTTACATTTACATAGAATTTTTTTAAACTTTTAAACTTCAAAAAAGAAGACTCACCAAGGCTGCATTTATTTTAATAAAAACAGTAAAAACAGCAATATTATGAAGTATTATTACAATTTAAAATAGCTATTTCTGTTTTAATACATTTTAAAATGTAATTTATTCCTGTGATGGCAAAGCTGATTGTAACAAAGTTCGTAGTTCAGGGAAGAAGGAGGCGGGAACCGGCAAACCTTTATCGCAAGGTTGAATCAAACAAAAATAAACAAATAACAAAACAAAATTAAAGCGACAGCCCCTCACAGATGACTGCCCAAGATTATTATTATTATTATTATTATTATTATTATGATTTAAGGGTAATTTGACTACCTAGTCAAGCAAGTCTCTGTGGTTTCCGATCCATAGTTTCAGTGTGTTCACAAATCTTTAACAATAATATCCCACCTAAAACTATCACTTTCTCCCTCCTTTCCTCTTTCAGAATGTCACACCTCATGTTCAGGCTGCACTGGTGGAAGTTTCCAGAATTGTACTTCCTGTGTACGACCCAGTATCCTTCACCAAGGGCAGTGTGTCAATAAATGTCCTCATGGTTTCCATGTTCAGGACCGTACTTGCCAAGGTATTTTTGGATGCTATTCTGTTCTGTTCCTTCAAACTCATTTCCCTGTGGATTAATACAGTTGAATAGATTCTTTTATGAATCTAATGTTGTGCTCATTATTTTCTCTCCCTTCAGCCTGTCATCCATCATGTAAGGAGTGTACGGGCCCGTCTCAGGCTGACTGTTCTGCCTGTCCAGTCCACGCCAGTCTCCATAACGGCTACTGCCGAACCAGTTGCCCTGAGGGCCAATACCTGAATGCTGTGGGCTACTGCATTGGTGAGTGAAAATTAATCTTCCCAGACCATTACCAAAACATTGTTAAAATGCTTCCAAGTGACACCTTTGATCTCAAGTCATTGCACCTGCCTGGGTTTAAGGTGTCAAATGGGCACATTTTGCCTTCAAGGGAGGATTTGGTGTTCAAAGGGCACGTCAGGTATTGTTGTAAAGCCGATGCCAAGAGCATGGAAATTGGGAAATATGTTAATTCTTTTGTTGAATGTGTGCTGAGCCAGTTGTATTCATGAAACTAGTAAAGCTGTTACCCTGTTATTTGGGTCTTAATGAAATGTGGTTGAAGTACCAGTCTCATAAAAAGAAGAGGTTTTGTGCAATAAACATCAGAAAAAAATAAAAAGCAGTAAGCAGTGAAAGTGCTTAAGAAAGTACTTCTTCCGTAGAAGATAAATGTAACTCTCTGTCAAAATAGGCACAAACGCAGTTGTATAATACTGTAGAAAGAGCAGATTGTGATATAGAAAATTTACCAATCAATTAGAAATTATTTAATTGGATTACATTTGACTTTAGGGCTGAGAGCAGTTACTTCTTACACTGTGTACTGGATTTTGTGGCCATAAAAATGGACTTTCATAGAGTTTGAAGTAAATATTTTTGTTCAGACTTGAACACAAGTAATTCCTAATTCTCTTAAGCTCAAGCAAGGACAGTAGACTTTAATAATAATAATAATAATAATAAACTTCTGATATATTATTTATATTACCTGTTTTTATTTCAATGTGTCATTGAAACAGTCTCATATTTGTATTGTGGAGAAGATTACAGCAGTGCTTTTAATGATTAAGTAATTGCTTTTCCTCACAAATCTCCATTTCTGTTTAGATCTTGTTACATGAGTCAGTAAATCATGAACTCTATATTTATAATTTAAAGAATCTGTACTGATGCCTCATAGCCCTGCATATTATCAGTCAGCCTGAGAAATAAGCCAACAGAGGATTTCATTGGCTGATAGCATCTCTTTATTATCAGTGCCCTCATGGCATTGAAGCCAGTCAACTCCCACAGCTGATAAGGAGTGAGAGAGGATATACAGATAAAAGAGTGGAGTGTTTACTTTTACACCTTTAAAACATTGTTAAGATAAGAATCTGATAAGATCTTTTTTTCCCTCCATTTCCTCTCCTCAGTTCGAGATGTTCTTATGGATATGCATCATAATAATATACGCCATCTGTCTCTTTGTTTCTCTGTCAGAGTGTGAGGAGGGATGCCAGCGGTGTGTGGCAGACCTGCAGTCAGGCTCTGGCACTGTGTGTTTGTGGTGTAAGGTTCCCAGGATGCTGCTGCTGGGAGATCGCTGTGTACCACAGTGCCCACCCAAATACTATCGGTGGCATGGAGCCTGCAAAAGTAAGTTAAAATGAGAAAAAAGTGAATTCAGAGCAAAAAATAAAGTACATTGCCACAACTGGATGCGTACAGACCCTCATGAGGCTACACATGATCCACTGCATTTTTATGCAGAACAATAGCAGATCGAGCAATAACACTAACATTTTTGTTACTCTGAAATAAGTACAACTTATTGTAAGGCCATTTATTAAATTTATATTATAATATAATTGAAATTTTTTTTGCATACAATTCTAATAATAATGTATAGGAAAAATGTGATTTGCAATGAATTTGTGATGTCAAATATGTGATATGTGTTGCCAAAAAGCTAAGATAAATGTATCAAATAATTTTTAAGTAACAATTAGCAAATTACTGTGTGAAATGACATCTACAACATCTATTTAAATGAATAATAGGGGAAATGGAGCTTTGCTGTCCTTTATTAACTGATTATACAAATCTTTTCCTGTTTTTTACAAAACTATGATTATAATGGCAATAAGATTGTCACAATATGCTTATGTGGAACCCTAATCTGCATCACACAATGATAATTTATCACATCTTTTAACATCATCTAGCTGTCTTCCTCTGAGAAAACAGTGTGCTGCTTTTTTTCCAGCATGAGTTTCATTATGTAGATTGAGCATCATCAGTCACACACAGTGTCTAATCTCAATGCCAGCTTCCTCTTTATGCACAGGTTTGTCATTCTACATGATCTCTCAATGTAATATAGCCAGAGCCTCTGTTTTCATAACCCTGATGCAATTACCTATGATGCTTTGAAAGTGGCTCCTCTGCTGACAGAGTAGATGAGACGGTGCATTTGTTTTTATTAGGGAGTGTGATGTAGTGCTCGGCTTTAATGCAAAATCTTTTAAGATGCTGATGTGATCTATAAACTATTATGACCTTCTTTAATTGCCTGGCTTTTGTGTGATATCAAGGGAGTGTGTATAATGTGCACAAATGTGTTAGTACGTGAGTGCATGTGTGTATGTCTGAATTGGCTCTATGTGCATTAAAGGCAAAAGACCATTACTGGAATTTACTTGCATTAGCAAGTGTCTGTGTCTGGTTTGAAGGTGATATGTCAAGCTGACAGCAGATTGAATGTCATATTCGTATTGCTTTTGAGTGTCTACTGTTTTTATAATACTGTTGTGGAATGTGAATATCCTTGGCAACAGTGCTCATTAAAATATCAAGATTATCTGATACATGAGTTGCTCTGTTTTCTAAGATTCTAGATTTTAACAATCATTATCTGCTTTTAACAATCATTATCTGCATCTACACAACAGCAATTTACAGTGTATATATAGTATTATATATTATTAACAGTAAGTTAATAATAAAGTAAATAACGCCTTATTCATCCCATTCATCTCTAGAGATCCTTATTTCTCATTTATTAAAGTTGAAAGATATTTGATATAATTATCTTGTCTTCATACTTACTGTCCTAATTACTAATTATCTGGTCATCGTTTTTATTGTCCTGTGCTTGTGTTCTCCAGAATGTCACTCTTCCTGTGAGGAGTGCAGTGGGGATGGTCCTCTCTCCTGTACTTCCTGTTTAGCGCCTGATGTTTTGACCCCATCAGGTCTCTGCAGCCCTCGCTGTCCAACCGGATATTACGCTGATGAAAACAGGGTGTGCCAAAGTAAGTTCATCTAAGTACTTACAGTTGTATCTATCTATCTATCTATCTGTCTGTCTGTCTGTCTGTCTGTCTTGTCTGTCTGTCTGTCTAAAGCCTGACGTGAAATAAAACTCTTATTTTTTATTGAAGTTTATTGAATCTTTACACAATGATTATCAACAAAAAAAAGCACATATGCACACTTTTTATTTTATTTTGTCTAAGTATCTAGTTTTGATACATCAGGCTTTATGGCTCTTATAATATGATATAGGAAAGTATGGATCTCATAATCGTGGAGAAAAAAAACACCTTCGTTTTATTCAGAGGCTTAAATTGAAAATATGCAATTTGGTGCAGTTGCTGATATTTATATGGCCAAAAAAAGTAAGATGAAATTCTGATGACTAGTAATATAAATATATTCATAACAGTACAGCAGACTACTTAGATAAAACGCAAATAAATATCAGTTGTCACTCTATATCTCCCAATAATTTGTCTTAGGAAGATGATATATAAATGCTTAGTTTTATGATTAAAGCTCTGTAGTTTTTGTTGTGGGGGCAAAACATATCATGCAATACAATGATGATTGATAAATGTACAAATAAATATTCCTTAAAAGCCTGATGTATCATATTTGATACATACATTTTAACACTAAAAAATAATAATAAAAACATTTTTATAAAAAAATAATAATAATAATAATAAAAAATGATGCATGGATAATCAAGTTCAACCAAGTTGTTTTTGTCCTGTAATATTATAAAAAAAAAATCAAAAAAATATTCTTGCATTTAATTTATAAAAGTCAGTAAAGCAAAAAGATTAAAAACTAATCTAAAAAGCCTTTTGCTTGCTAAAACAGCATAAACTATCAATCATGTGACAAAAGTCAAGAGTCAAGAGGCATTTATTTATCATTTGCATAGTGGAAAACTGTGCATTGAAATGCTTGTGACGAGGCTCGGACATATAGTGACAATAACAGGACCATACTTAAACCAAACATAAATAATCAAAAAGTAAATATGAACATACACAAATATAGACATAAGTAGAGGGCACTGAGATATAATATATTAATATAAGGTATGTAGGAGATTGTGTACAACAGGTTTTTCAGCAAAGTTTTATGTTGATAAATTAGAGAGGTATTGCATATGATACAGGATTAAGTATCGATTTAAATGATTATTGTGTGTGTGTTTCAGTGTGTGACACTCAGTGTCTGAGCTGTGAGATGGCGGGTGTGTGTACGTCCTGTAGAGATCCTGCTAAAGTGCTTCTGTTTGGAGAGTGTCAGTATGAGAGCTGTGCTCATCAGTACTACCTGAACACCACCACACGCACTTGCAGAGGTGAGTCACTGCATCTGCCATACATGAAATAATCACAGAGAAATATTAATTTAGACTACAAACTACTTCCTTCCTTCCTGATATATTTAGCCATTTTAAAATTGAGTTATTTTAAATGACTGATCCTGTAGTATTAAAATCAACTATTAGTTTTACTTGTCCATGAGATGGGAATCTAGTTTTAAATCTTTGATTTGTGTGTTTGTTGTATCGCCCATTATTTTTGCCTTGCTGCTCTAATACAGTTAAGTTCCTTTTTCTTCTTTTGTAGGCATTGAACATTCAATATATAACGGCTGGAATACACTACACAATGTTTTCTCAGAAAGTTGGACTCAGATTTGTTTAGGTTTATAGACTATGATTCCATCCAGCTGGAGGAAATCAAACGTCTGATATTTTGAGCCGATTTCAGAGCAAATACTGTTTTCGTTTTTCATGCGTCTCCTACTAACGAGGCCCATGTTTCTGCAGGAGTTTGTTGTGTTCAGAACAACATGAAAGTCTGGTAGTGTGTGATCCTCAGACATTTAGTGTACAATCCCCTTTTTTCTCTGTAACCATTTTTAAAGTCGGCAAGTGTATGATGCCTACTGTTTTAAAATCTGTTCAGATGTTGAAAGTTGTGTAGTGTATTCCAGCCTTAAAGAAACATCCTAAATACTCTATCAGTCCGTTATATCTAACATGCATCCTCAAAACACACAGAACAGTTGAGGAAAAGAGGATGTATCCTTTATCTAATAATTAAGGTCAAATACACGACAACGATGTACTAAAAACATTTTTGTACAGACGACAACATTATCAAAACTATCCCCGTTCACACGGATCCGTGCAAACGACTAAAAACGCTGTATTACGCATGCCAGACAAGTAGTTGGCGATGTCACTTTGTAAAGAAAGACTACGCGCCGGCACATATACGCATTCTTTCACAGAGTACTTGCCTCGTGCATGCCTATCTACCTTATTTTTACAGTTTACTGCGCTTTGATATTCTTCTCATTATTTCCCTATAGTGGATAATAAATCGGAAGTCTCGCACATTCACCGAAAACACCTTGTCTCTGCATTGAAAAATAAGGTGGAGAGACTAAACACGTAATACGCATGTGCATGCCGTCACTGTTTTCACAGATTTGTGTTTTTGCAGTTTACACAGAGATGATAACAGTGTAGTTTTCAAAAAGTTTGCATTTTCAGGCCACCAAAACGACATTGTCGGGTAAATGAACAGCCAAAACGCATAAAAAATGGTGTTGTGTAAACAGACCCTTAAAAGAGTAATGGCAGAGAAGATATTTGTTAATGTTTGTCATTTGTTAATATTTGTGAGTGTGTTCAGATCTTAATACGATGTGGTTTGGGATGTGGGTGTGAAACATAGACCCCATACAGTGAGACCTTTATTTAGTTTTGATGGGATTTACAGAGGAGATCAAAAGGAGACAGATTAGTTTTTGTCCCTTGAGTGTTTTGTGTGTGTGTGTGTGTGTGTGCGCGTGTGTGTGTGTTTGTGAATAACTGAGAGTGAAGCAGAAAGAGGGAGAATAAATGTGTTACGGGTACGTAAAGCTGTTTACTCCTGCAGTACAGTGAACAAAGGTTACCTTGACAATATACGGAGCACATCTATAATGCAGGACATCATTGTTGTTTGTGTCTTTATGGATGGATATGTGAAAGAAGAACACAGTCTAAATGTCAGACAAATGAGCTGCTTTTGAGTTGAAGCAGTAAATATGGACATCACTGACATTTGAATTGGATGTAGTGTTAAATTAAGTTAGCCACTGTTCTTTTCAGATGGATGTTTGAAATGTTTTGGCTGGGAGGATGGTTTCATTGAATAAGGGGAGAGATGATGAGGTTATATAGATAGAGCAATGGCAGAAAGAGCGTGATGGGGATTTTTAATGAGCTTAGCTGATTTAGAGAGCGGAGGTCTGGTGGTGAGTTATCAAATGGTCGGCTTGTGCACTCCTTAATAGATGATTTGAGAACTGAAACATTGTCTCTATCTTTCTTATTGTCTTAAGTCGAATGGTGTATTGAAATACTTAATATTTCTTTTTTTGTACAGGTACTATTCAAGCTTGGTTTTGCAGATAATTGAACTTTAAAATCTACCTTATAAAATGCTTATAAAAAGAAGGTTGATTCTTATTTGATGAGCTGTGTTAAAGCAGTTGTTAAATGGCAGTTGATGTACATCTGCGAAGTATTAAGTTGCTACCTTGCCAACGCTAACCATCTTGCAGATAGACTAATGAACTGTATTACTTGGCAGACAAATTGTTTATTCATTGTACATAATAAATGACAGAAAAGATCTGTCATTGTTTCTGCTACATCACAACTACAAGGGATGTTTAATCACTCCACTTTGTGTACTCTTTACTTATAGTATAATCACTGTAACACAGTCTCTCTTGGCGTATTGCTTTATTAATTAACATTTCTAGAAAGTTCTCCATTCCTTTAGGCAATAATGTTGTCAAAATTTGCATACTGAATTGAAAGTGATTGGTCTTTATCATACGCTGTTTTTTTCTTCTTCAATGAATGCAAATCTAATGCAAATCTTTCATACTCTCTCATCACTGTCTCTTGGCCTTTTTCTTTCTAATTTGCTCTTCTTCAATCACATTCCAATTTATCACATTTTCTTCTCCTTTCCCTCCCACTCACTCTCTTTCGCTCTGTTTCTCTCAGAGTGCGACTGGAGCTGTAACTCGTGCCGCGGACCCCTGCGTAGTGACTGTCTGCAGTGCATGGAGGGATACGTCCTGCAGGATGGCATTTGTGTGCCGGGTTGCTCTCCAGGATTCTACCAGCATGCTGAGAGATGTCTGAGTCAGTCATCAACAAAAATAACAACCTTCATTATGAGTCCAACCAATCAATTTTCCAGCTCAATAAACTTTGACATTTCAATCTCTCAGTCAGTTGTCACGGTCGGGGAGGGAGGGAGGGCCACTAATGTCAGCTGTATAGTGCCAACATCAGCCGCTGTGCTAGAGCCAAGGTTTAATGGCACTTTAATGGATTGATTTCAAATTAGACTGAAAGACAAGTCAATCAGTGATGCTGTAGTTATGGACCAGATTGAAGAAGCTCATGACTCTCACTTTAAATTTAACTTTCTTTGGTCTTAGATTGATATTATCCAGCATTATCTTTATAAAATTTATTTTAAATTTATTATGAATAATTTTAATAACAGTATAACATTATTAAATTTTTAAATTATAAATATACACAACCATTTTGAGGTTTAGGGTCAGTAAGATTTTTTTAAAAGAAATTAATACTTTAATTTAGCAAGGATATATTAAATTGATCAAACGTGACAGTAATGTTACAAAAGTATTCCAAATAAATGCTGTCCTGTTCTGCTGAACTTCGTCTTCATAGAATCCTGGAAAAAAACTTTTACGGTTTACATGTAAATATTACTCAACACAGCCGTTTTCAACATTGATCAGCATTTGAAAGCAGAATAATAGAATATCAACACAAAATTATCATATTAGAATGATTTCTGAAGGATCATGTGACACTGAAGACTGGAGTAATTGAGAAAATTCACCTTTGCCATCACAATAATAAATAGCATTTTAAACTGTACTGAAACGAAAAGTTATTTTAAATTGTAGTATTATTTCACAATATTACTATTTTTAATCATTTAGCATGTAAAATGATAGACAACTTGGATCTCATATAAAATATAAATCAAATTTCATGTCTTCAGTCTTTCTCTTGTTTCTTTCTATGAACAGGCTGTGATGAGCACTGCGATCAGTGCCAGACCCATGGCCGATGCCAGCGGTGCCAGCTGCCATATGCCGCGTTAAACGGGCAGTGTGTACTGGAATGTGGCAAGCGCTACTTTTTAGATGACTCGACCCGTCAGTGCACCGGTGAGTGCTGTGAATCTGGTCTGAGAGAGTGATCGTGACTGCCTAGATTTTCCATTTTGGCTTGCTTACCAACCTGCTAATTTTAGAGAAGCTCAGTATAGTGTGACGCAGTTCCCTCTCGGGTCCTACCTGAGTCTAATGACAGATTGTTTACTGTTATTTCCCAGCATGCTCAGCTGGTTGCTTGGAGTGCGTGAGTGCAGGTGAGTGTCGCGTCTGTGATGAGAGCTCCTTCCTGAAGGGTGGTCGATGCATCCCGGACTGTGGTCATGGATACTACGCTGACCGAAAAACAAGAACCTGCCACGGTAACCTGGGATTTTTGCTTCACAAATCAGATACAAAATAATATTTCTACAGACCAAAAGAAATCTTTATACTTGACCAGCATTGTCGACGCATGCTTTTAGTATGTACACTCTTAGAAGAAAAGGTTATATAGAGAGCCTTAAAGGTGCAATGTGTAAATTTTAGGAGGATCTATTGACAGAAATGCAATATAATATACATAACTATGTGAGACCTTACATAATGAACCGTTATGTTTTTATTACCTTAGAATGAGCCATTTCTATCACATACACCGCAGGTCCCCTTAGATGTTAAGTCACCATTTTGCACCGGCATGTTTCTACAGTAGCCCTAAACGGACAAACTGCTCTACAAAGCGCGTTTGCTTGACTAGCTACTCTCTTCTGTCTCAGACGCAATAGTATCCATGACATATTTGTCCTGTGTTGGCCACCGTAGCTTATCTATATTGCAATTCGCAACCTAACTGCTAGATGCCGCTAAATTTTACACACCGCACCTTTAAATGGTTCTGTCAGGCGCTTCATATATAGAACATTTTATGGATTTATTTTTATTTAATTTTGTTTTAATTCATTTTTTATTTTGATTACATTTTATGAATTCAACGGCTTGTAAACATACTTTATCACTAGAAAAAAATTAAAATAACTTTGGCAGGGTTCTTTAGAGCCTTAGGGTTCTATAAAGAACCTAATTTAACCTTTTTTTCTGAGAGTAAGAGTAAATATTATATTTTATTATATTATATTTTGTATTTGTCTATTTTAATATTTTAAATATATTTTGATTTTATGTTTTTATGAGATTTGTGGTTAAAATTCAAAGAAATTCTGTAGTTTCTTATGCCTCTATGACTGTAAGAGTATTTGGCCATCTCATCCACTTTTGTTTCTACAGCAAACAGCCGTGCTCCATCTCTTTATATCAATGGCTCTCTGCTGGTTCCTATTGGTGGAGTTAAGCCTCTGGATCTGGCTCTCCTGTCAATTAAAGATGCAGATAGCCAATCAGAGAGCATGTTGCTCCAGCTTCTTCAACCGCCCAGTAACGGCCACCTTGTGGTCCTGGAGAATGACAGAGACAGAGCACTGGGCACAGACGACATTTTCACCTTTACTCAGCTCAAACATAGAGCTGTGCGCTTCATTCACCACAAAGAGCAAACCAAGTGAGTGTGTGTTTAACATGGAGTGGTGGAAGTAATCCAGGGTCATTTTTTTCCCATTGAGAAGTCATTAGAAACATATAATTCTTAAGCAGCACAAGAGATGTGTTCTTAATCACAGATAATCATTAACAGCATTACAGTGCATCATGCTGTCTCGTATAGATTGATGAGGGAGTGAACGTATATGTGTAACGTGTGTGTCTTCAGTATGTATCAACTAGAGGATCTATGGAATTCTAAACCCATTCATTTTTTATTGTTTACTCACTGGTTATAGTTCATGTAAAAGATTTAATTTCCCATTTCCTGAAATATCACATTAGGTGACGACTCCTGTGGGAAGTGGCCTATTTCTGCTTAGGCAGACAGATTTTAGATATTTGTTGATCTTTATACACCAAAATATCCAGAGAGATGCTCTGCAGAAGTAAAACAACTTTGTATTAAGGCGAGCGGGTGTCTAGTGTGTGTGACTGAGTTTGAGTAGTCTACGCAGTCATTAGCTTTAATTACCTTGGTGAATTTGCTGAGGCATTTGACAGGACACACACACACACACCCCCCACAGTGACCATAATCCGCAGCATTTGTGTTAATCACGTGTGCCAGTCACTAAGTCAGGCTGACTGCTGACCTTCAATTTTCTCTCACCTTTCTCACAGTTTATATCTTTAATGGCTCCTCTCACTCCCCTCAGCTCTGTGGTTTAATTAACAAGTGATCTGTGTGCCCTCACACTTTCACTTCTATTTTATTCCTCATCCCTCTTTTCCCAATGTATCACTTTTTCAGTCTTAATCATTTCTCTTTAAAAGCTACTCAATCTTTTTCTCATTTTGGTCTCTGCCTTTTGCTTTTCTGGGTCTTTTAGTCATTGTGTCTTTTTCTGTTGCTTTTGTCCACTTTATACACAAACACACGTTTGTTTTTTTGTCACACTGTGAAATTGAAACTATTACTTCCATTGACTTGATACTGAGCTAGTAATTTTCATTAAGACATTATTTTGGTACAGTATGGTTATGCCAACAGTATGACATTGTTTAATATGTTTACCAAGCTGTTTTCTTTGTGTGGACTGTCCCAAACAATATAGATGATTTTAGGTTTTGTAGCAAAATATAGGCAAACACTCACTTATCCATATTATTTATATCTTTGAATCTCTTCACAGCAGTGTAATTTTGACTTGTTTTTCAGAACTGGGCAGTTCATGTTAAGGGCAGCAGATCCTCAGCTGTTCTCTCAGCCTCAGACTGTTTCTGTGCAGGCGCTGTCCCAGCAGGTACACACACACACACACACACACACACACACACACACACACACACACACACACACACACACACACATATCTTGTGAATGCTGAGTAATGGAGCTTCACTCTGTTCTTACAAGCCAAATAAAACAAAAAGGGGTCAGGAGTCTGCGAGGACAGTATGTCGTATTCACTAATAATTGCATGGATTGTTTGTACACACATGAGAACATATTAATTTGTTCTTAACCTTGTTCTTATCTCAATAAATTTTAAGAATTCTCTGATTAAATGAACCTGAGTCTGAGGTTATCCATTTGTATAAAACACGGCCAAACCATCTCCATATTAGGATTTTTTGCTCATCCCTTTCTTTACAGCCTTTCATCATTAGCTATGTTTCCATCCACCTATTTTTATGTACATTTTGGGACATTAAAAAAAATGCTGGATGGAAATGCCAAAATGTGCATAAATTCTAAAAAATTAGTTAATAAAAAAACTTATTAAAATTGAGTCGGATAAACTTTTTATCCAATAAGAAAACATACGCATAAACTACAATGGAAATACATTTACCGAATAAATTTCTTTGATGTGGGTTTAAAAAAGACTTTGGCTTTGCGATGGGATGGCATAACTGGACCAACCAGCAGACCGATCTCTTTGCACAGCATCTGAAATGCTGTTTTGGTTGTTCTGAAATGCCTGAGCAAAGTCTGTCATCAAAGTGTTTCAGTATAATTACGTCCCAGAACTGTTTCACATGACTGTGTTCCCAAACAACAGGCTTCCGCCTCTGAAAATAAGATCGCTGGCACGCTCTGAGGTGCAAGTAATTTATTATATACAAAATTATTATATACAGTGGCTTCTCCTACTGCAGCAACTTCCATTTTTCTTAGTGATATTTAGCACCAGTTTATCAGGACTTCTCTTCGGCTCACCGATGGGAACGGTGCTTTATTTGCAAATGTTTTTTGCAATATTCCAATTTTGCACATGAGTTAAATTCGCAACTTTGGATGGAAACATAGCTATTCTTGTCTCTAACATAAAGGATATTTTATGCTCTCTAAAGATGTGACAAGAGTATGTGATTTTTGCGTACCTGTGGTTTTAGTTGTTCTTACATTTTTTCATAAATTTAGAATATATATTAGTACAAAAGTTATTGGTAAATCATGATGTGTTTGTGAAAACGTTCATATGCGGATTTCAACGTTCGTATGCACGCTTAGTGAATGAGACCCACTGTGAGGAATTGTTCAATTATATATTTTGTCCACTCCTTTTCCCATATACAACCCTTTTCCAATATACAGCTTATCTGTCAGGCCTATTAATCTGCTGATATTTAGCACTGTAACTGATTAACAAAACACTGGAGTTAAATATGGAGTTTTTTTCAACTACTATGTAAAATACCTATTTTTATTTTATTGCATTTAGCACAGCATTTCAGAATTTTTGTGTACATCTTATTTACTAACATATATTTGTTTTATTATTTCACACATTTTATAATAATAATAAACTCATTGAAAACAACCATGTATTGCCCAATAAAATGGTGAACAGATTATATTTTATTATTTTATATTTTAGCCTTTTACCACTTATGCTGGGCACTTGAGTTGGCCGCTTGTCCTTCACTGTCTGCTAGAAAATAAATAAATAAAATAAGCTTTGTAAAGTGGTTCATACTTAGGTACACTTTATCTACAAAACTATATTTATTATATTTAACTTAAGATCTTAAGGACAAAACATTTTAAGGGAAAATCATTTTTCTCAACAAATATGTGTATAACACCATTCTATTCCTACCGTCGCCATATTGCGTGATCAACCACCTCTGCTTTACATTCCCTGCTTACACCCATAGTCCACATCCTTAACATAGATTGACTGCCCATTATCCTCACTCTGAGGAGGGCATTATAGCTCACACTGAAGCAGCATCTCTTCCCTTTCTCTCTCTCTCTCTCTTTCATTCCTCTGCAGCATTTTGTTACACTTCATAGATACAGCCTCCAGAGAACTGCCTGCGTCTCACTGTCAGACCTCCACCAGCCAAACACACACACAAACACACACACACACACACACACACACACACACACACAGGTTTGTTTTGCTGTCTTGGTGAGGACATTCCATAGGCGTAATGGTTTTTATACTGTACAAACTGTACATTCCCCCTACACTACCCCTACCCCTAAACCTACCCATCACAGAAAACATTCTGCATTTTTACATGTTTTAAAAAAAACATTGTTTAGTATGTTTTTAAAGCTATTTTAAATATGAGGACTCATGAAATGTCCTCGTATTTCATGGTTACGTCGTAATACCAGTGTAATACCCATGTCATTATACAAATTTGTGTCCTCATAAATCATGAAAACAAGCACACACACACACACAGAGAGAGAGAGATAGAGAGAGAGAGAGAAACCTGAGCTCCCCAACAG
Organism: Ctenopharyngodon idella; assembly: GCF_019924925.1. Classification (NCBI taxonomy): domain Eukaryota; kingdom Metazoa; phylum Chordata; class Actinopteri; order Cypriniformes; family Xenocyprididae; genus Ctenopharyngodon; species Ctenopharyngodon idella. Next base: position 21,621,278 of record NC_067224.1, on the reverse strand, counting down.
AAATCTAATGGATGTCATTGCAACAAATAACACCCAAAATACATTCTTGCCCATCATGGATTGATAACAGCAGCTCAAGAAGTCAGAGCAGAGTCTTTCTTTTGAGTGAACAGTATCTCCAAATAGAGAGAGAGAGAGAGGGGGGACAGTGAATCTATTCCTTAGAGAGGAAGAGAGTAAAAATGCAATAATCCCTCCCTGGGGGGAAAAGATTGTCTTTTGCAAATAAACCGTTTGCTCTTGTGTTCCCTGTGCTGTGTTGTGGTAAACAAAATTGGCCTGATTTTCTTCACATCTCTGTGCAACAGCAACCTAATGAATCTTCATTAGTTTGAATTGCTTTATACAAAAAGTATATTGGTAATAAAATGCTTTGGTGCTTATATGGACAACACTAATTTAAATCTTGCCTAATTCCTCTCTCTTCTTTGCCTATCAGTAAAAGTGGCCAAAAATAAAATTGGAAAATAGCGTTGATGCAGAAGGACATGTCAGAATGAAGTCATGATAGATTAAGTAATGTTGGCAGGGACCTTGAACACAAATACTCACTTTAAACACTCCTAGAACAACATCCAGTATTTTTTTCACAAAATAAAATTGGAAAAATATATGTAGATTAAAAGAATACAAAATAAGGACATTGGGGCTCCAAATTTAAACTGTAAAATCTTAAATATTTTACTGATAATATTGACTATGTCCTCTGTTTCACTAAAACTAAGTTTCAATATAATATATATATATATATTTTTTTTTACCCCTTCCACAGCCACCCTCTGTGATCACCAACCAAATACTGTACATTAACACTGGTGAGACAGCTGTCATCAGCAGGTCCAGTCTTCACATCAGTGACCTTGATAATCCACAAGACGTTTTCATCACGGTTCTGGATCCACCTCTACATGGTCACCTGACATATGTGCATGGTGATGTTCAAGTAACCCATTTTAAACTGGAAGACCTGGATCGTGAGCAGCTGCAGTATGTACATGATGGTTCAGAAGGAGACCAAGACAGACTTCTGCTGCAGGTCAATGATGGACACAGCTACCAGAACATCCTGTTTCACATCAGCATTGCACAAAAGGTACAGACATGACAGGTTTTACTTTTAAAACGATTTGCTAAGTGACAGTTCACCTGATAAAAAAGTATTCTTCATAAAACTTTTTTTATCAGACTTTTGTGAAGTGCTATTCTGCTTATCATAGGGTTTTATATTCTTTGAAATGCCGTGTGCTCTGTTTTTTTTTTTTTTAAATGTTCAGCTAAATGTTTAATTTATAATTTTTTCTGTAATTGGAAGCTTTTTTAACATCGTAAATGTGCCGTTTTTAACTAATAACTAAATACTAGATACCTTATAATTATTTATAGGCCTATCAATGTGTCATGTTATTTCACGTCAGTTTAAAAAATATTAAGTGTGAAAACACAGCAGGCCATCAGATCTTCTGCATTTTGGACATGGATCAAGGGTTTTTTTTGGCTAATTATAGATTCCTGCACCATACCTAATGCTGAAACACCTTGATGGTTGAACCTCAGGCTACCGCTGTGTTATGTCTTGATTTACGTGTTTTATGTCCACTGTCATGATGAAATCATTCAAGACTCAAGTATGAACACACACTGTTCACTGAGAAAAAAAAAAGAAAAAAAAAATGGAAAAGAAATCACTGGAAAGACCTAAATACATTTTCTCGGGGCTTTTTAACTGGAGTCTGGGGAATTCCAAAGGACTACGAGGAGGTAGTGTGTGTGTGTGTGTGTGTGTGTGTGTGTGTGTGTGTGTGTGTGTGTGTGTGTGTGTGTGTGTATGTGTGTGTGTGTTGGGGGGGTTAAGTTTAAGAATTGTTTTCATTTAAGATATTAATTAAATATTGTTCAAATTAATAACATTAACATTATTTTCAACACATCTCAATCTGATATTGTTTGGAAACTGCTCCAAGACTTAGCTGAAGATCCAAATGTGGCTTTATTGGGACAATCCAGAATCGTAATCTATATAACATGCTAAGGGTCAAACAAACGGAACCTAATCAAATTTAGGGCTGCACAATATCGCGATTTTTTGCAAATATCATCGCATGCAATTTGGCAAAGGCTGCTATTATTTTATGCGCAGCTTGTCAGAGCTGTACAGCTCTGTGATCAGTAGTAAATGCTTCTCTATCTGAAAGCCAGAGGGCGCTCTTGCACAGAAACTCCAAATATGCCCTGCCGCAGAAGTAGATAACACACATCACTCCAGGAAATTCCTATGGGCATCATACTATCGCTATAGCTGAATAAACAGAAGATTGAAATACTTTGATTGATTGACATGACTAATAAACACACGACTGCCTTTTTCTGTGTAAGAAGCCACATCATCTCACAGAAGGATGCTCAACTGCTCTGAAGTGTTTGGAATAAAAACATGTTATTAACTCTTTGACGTGTACGATCACACCGGTGTGATCAGTCTTGGCTGGCCCCAGGAGCGTACGATCACACCAGTGTGATTAGAACGTTCAGTGCCTCACGTGATCAACTTCCAAATTCAAATGTGATGGCGCGCTTTGGCTGGCGCTAAACCAGAGACGGACACACGCAGCGCTTTCATATATCACATATATGCAGTGTTTTCAACCAAATAATGTTTATTTTAGGTTTCAGACATTTAAATACACAAGTACTAAAACAATATATTTAGAGTTTGTATAATACACAGTCTATAGAAGCGTGATGCAAAAACTTGAGAAAATGAGATCCAGGCAGTCCAGCAATGATTATGTCAGAGATCAAATTTGAAAAAGGAATAACAAATTTATTGATTAAAATTTATAGAGACAAACAAATTAATTAAGTAATTAATGGTTAATAATAAAATCTAGAGTATTGTAAAATCCAGAGTGTTGTATCTAATAGATGAAGATCTGAATATACAGAAAGAAGGAACAAAATTAAGACATTTGCAGAATGAAATGAGAGATAGAAGAGAAGAAGCAGAAGAGCAAAGAAAAGCAAAGGAAAGCAAAGGGAAAACTAAACTATCAATGACTCAGTCCATTTTATACCATAAGCATAGGGAAATTTACATCCCACTCAAACTTATGTTTTGGTCTAATAAGAAAAGGTCAAATGGATTTATCCATTATGTCAAAAACTAGTCAAATGTCAAAAAAAGATAAAAATAGATATAGGGGTTGTTTTGACACCCTTAAGGGAATTTTTGCAGATTTTACATTGTCACGTCAGCAGAAACAGAAACAGACATATCTTGATATAAAAGTACATCGAGTTCAAATGAGCAACTAATTCCGAAAACATCGCTTCTGCAGTACTTGGCAGACGTCCAGTATCTAAACACAAACGTGTCAACGTGACCTGTCACATTGGAACACTTTGAAGAACAATTGAATATAGCAAGCATACACCATGGACAACAATAAGAATAACCATAAAGGAGTACATGAATATATGAAATCAAAAGTAATATTGATAAATCATAAGCCATAAATGATTAACATAAAATATGAATAAAATGCATGAATATGAATATTGACCATTTTGGATGCACCAAAGCGGAAATAACAACCCTTTCTATTATAATTAGACGACACGTTTTATTCATATCAGATACACATTGTGAAAGTAACTTTAAAGTTTACTCTATTCTTCCCTAGTTCACCAACTCACTTACTTGCATATATTTCAGAGAATTTTTCTGACAGTTTGAGACACAGTGGATAATTTCTGTCATATAGACTACAGTGCGTAAAGTGTTTTTCATGATGGTAAACACCACTTTCTCATACCTCTCTCCCACTATTGGTACATATATAATCATAACCACCCTTTTTACACTTGAAATCGCTCGTTTCTGACATGCCCTCAGCCTGCTGATGTCTAGACAGATAGCAGCACTTTATTTGCTCTTTTCAAGCTCTGTCCCCCCTCCCATACACTGTTATCCACACATCTCTCAGTAGTGTCATCCGATTACACCTGCCTTGTTCCCTGCTTCAACCTGTTATCTCCCATCCTAAGCAGCTTTTGACTAATGGAAGCCCTGTTTCAGAGTAAACACTCTGTTTTCAGATCAATAGCACATCGTTTTTATTGGTGGGATCGCAGTGAGTTATATTGGGCAGAATCGCATGAAGGCTTCATCAAGGTCTATTTCAATCACAGAAGTGGCATTGAGTGGAAAGGTCAAATTTCATCCACAACACAAGGCACTGAGAGCCAAAGTCCCTGATCTCAAAAGATCTGTAACATGTGAATTTCTGCAATGAAGGGATGAAAGAGGAAGCTGACTTTTAATTAGCCTTTTGAAGAGAAGTCCTTTGGCATTCGTAGTCCCTGATCCATGTAATTGGTCAGTACTGGTGAATGATCCTTGGTTTAATGTGGTCTGGAGACCTGAAATACCTGCATTTTCCACCACTTTGATCTCTAAATCAAGAGAAAGATAGAGAAATAAAGAAACAGAATCTTTGCAGGTATCACCTTCACTGTAGAAGATGTTTTATCAGGGAAAAAATGTTTAATGTGGTAACATCAAAATGAATTGGTTGAATTCAAGTGTTATGTAATATGAATGAATTGACAGTAGTTTACACCAGCAAAGGTCATTTTTAAGGGTTAGATCAGGTAGAAATGCACTACATGAAATGTAGCAAAACTCTCAATTAAGGGAGAATCTATCATTTTGACCCATGAGTGAACTCTTCCGTGAAACACCTTGCCTTGTAAATCCATCCCGCTCTCAGAGAGGTGATCAGGATCAGCAGGAAGGTGGTGGAAGGGTGCCAAGGTGTTTCCTCTGTGAATCAGAGCTTTCATCTCCCTGCGTCCTTGAAAGTCTTTGATTATGTGAGACAGATGATCTTATTCACCACAATGAGCTCCTCAGCTAGAGTTGGGATGCTCAGAGTCCCGTTAAGATCTAAAGATTCATGGCATAGGAATTGAAGCCTTGATGTTTCTCAATGTAAAATGCAAGGATCTTTCTGAAGTTATGAAGGTATCATGTAGCAATTAAAACTGTAGTAATGGCCGCTGAAACTTCAGCTTTACCAATACAGGAATAAAATACATTATAAAACATTTCAAAATAGAAAACAGAAATATTTCACACATTTTTATTGTATTTTTTGATCAAATAAATGCAGCCTTGGTGACATTTCTTTCAAAAACATTTTTAAAAATCTTACCGAACCCAAACTTTTGAACAGTAGTGTATAATCTATAACATTATTATGAGGCTGTAAATGCTGTTATAAGCTGAAATAAACATACCATTAATCATAATGGTGCATTATGGCTTCCCTGTAGGTTGGATTGACTCCTCATCTGCGTTCAGTGCCTAAGACCTGGGTGAGAGAGGGAGGAATGGTGCAGCTGTCTAAGAAGTGTCTCAATGCTCAGTTCCAAGGATCCAGTGACTCTGAAATCTTGTACACCATTCATTCTGAGAGTGGACAGCCTAAATACGGTATCATCAGCAGCAGCAGCACCATCATCTGTCTCTAGTATCCCATATACTCTATGCCTGTCTTTCTTTCTGAACTCAATTCAGTGCTATGAACTACAGTGAAATGCTTCTTTCTAAAGGTATCTTGTGTGTGTCTAGGAGAGATTGTGCTGGTGTCTATGCCCGCCGATGGTCCTGTGGAAGCATGGCAGGCTTTTCCAGATGGTCAGGACACCACATCCACCAGCTCATTTACACAGCAAGATGTTAATGAAGGAACTGTCTGGTACAGACACTATGGTTCCGGAACACAGAGAGATACTTTTCAGTTTCAGGTGAGACACACACACAGTGCACAATAAATTTAACCCAAGGCAAATACTGTCACTTCAGCAAGAGCCCTGCGGCTCAGTATGTAGAATCAAAGATTAACATTTAGCTTGTTAAAAAGTGTCTACTCTTACAATTCTTTGTTTGTTTTTTTCAGAAGAAAGGTGTATTATATATTGATTTGACATTTAATTGTTGGGGTTCATGTTTTAAACTGTAGAAGTACTGCTCTGTTTCACATATTTTACACATATTTAAAGTAAATCAGGATAGTAAAAATAAACACAATTTTATGTAAGTAAAATTTGTATCGAGTCACTATACAGACACTATAAGGGGCATCTTACACAATGATATGCAGGGCACATTGTGTTGATATGAATTATGATTGCTCAGGAGATGTTACTTTTTATTCACATTTATACACTGCCATTCAAAGGTTTGGACTGTACTTTTTTTTTTTTTTTTTTATAGAAAGAAAGAAAAAAAGAAATGAATTCTTTCATTTAGCAAGGATTTATTAGATTGATCAGAAATCTTGTACATTGTTACAAAAAATTATATTCAAATAAATGCTGTTCTGTTAAACTTTATATTAGAAATTCAGTTTTGCCATCACAGGAATAACGTGTTTAAATTGTAATAATATTTCACACTATTACAGTTTTTACTATATTTTTGAAAAAAAAAAAAAATCAATAAATTTAGTCTTGTTAAGCATAAGAAATTAAGCATAGCAATTGTTTTCAAAAACATAAAAAAAATCTTACTGACTTTTGAATGGTAGTGTAAATTTTTTTCTCTCTCTCTCTCTCTCACACACACACAACATCAGACTTTTAGATCAGCGTTTCTCCTGTTACAAGTGATGAACAAAGAGAACACAAACCTCTTAGGAAGATAAACACACTGTTCCCGTCTCTCGCACTATTGGACTATTTTCTCCATTTTACTTCAGCTTTGCTTCACACTCTTAGGCCAATTTGTCCATCTGTCCTACTTCTCCTTCACCAGCCTCACTGCATTACTTCGGTATAAATGAGCTAATTTGTCTTCAAATCCAGTCTCAAATCAGTGTAAGCAGCATTAAAGGACATTCAATCACATTTAATTCATCAACTCAAACCCCTAATGACTCTTGACACGACAGTTTTTTTGTCCTCCTGCAGAAAATTGCTTTCCCTTCTTGTTTGTTCTTTTCTCTTCTCGTCTTGCCTGAGGCTGCACCCTGACTTCATTAAATAAGATTTGAGTTTTAATGGTTCGACACAGTTTAATTTATGTCCTCAGGGGTGTTTTTGTGAGCATGTGTTTTTTCAACCTATTTGTGTGGTGTCTACTCAAGAATTTGTATTAGAATTGACGACAGAATAAATTAAATAGCTCAAAGATTAAGTTGTATATTGATGTTGAGAGTGATTTTGTAGTTATGAAATACATTAATGATTACCGATTATTGTCTGAGCTGCTGAGAAATGTTAGTTTTTGAGATGTTTGAGACCGCTGTGTTTAAAAAGCTGCAGCAGGAGCTTTTCTTCTTTCTTTCTTTTTTTCAGTTTTTATTTATTTATTTTTTTTCTCAGTTCAGTAACAATTATTTGGGTCCTCACAGACAATTTGGTAATTAAAAAAAAAATGGTATTTGTGGTATTTGTTTACTGTAGTTCATAGTTCATTGTTTGCTTATGCATGGGTGCATGTCATTTTGTTGGCAGGTTTCAAGTGAGGTTTATCCAGAGACTCTGAGTGATACACAGACCTTCACTATAGGAGTGATGCCTCAAAGCCCCGGCATGCCTCAGCTCTCACCTGGAGCCGACCTGCAGATTACTGTAAGATTCAAACAGCAGCACATGAAAAGATTCTCTGTCTACTTAAATTTTAGTTAATATTCAGTGTATCCAGACTTTGAACATGTGATCTGCAGACATTGTCTTCATCAATGTAAATGTTTTTGGTTGTGTGTGTGTGTGTGTGTGTGTGTGTGTGTGTGTGTGTGTGTGTGTGTGTGTGTGTGTGTGTGTGCAGGCACTGGAAGATCGCGTGACTGTGATATCTCCCTCTGCTCTCTCCTTCACTGACTCTGAGACGCCCAGCGACAAGCTTGTCTACAACATCACCAAAGCGCTCACCTCAGGCCACGGTAACTAAACCTCCATTATTGTCATAGGGGTGAGGGGAAGGACACTCATAGGCATAATGGAAGCCTGATAGTTTTGTTTTGTTCTCCTATTTGTACCATTAAATAGAGAGTGTGGAATTTCAAAGGTGGAACTTGCTGAGATGGTAATGGTAGGGTACATTTGAAGATAATTGTGAAAAGCGTCATATGTGGTTCTACAATATTTTTCAAATCCTTTTGTGGATTGGATGTTTTATTTCCAATCCAATTTCTCTCAAGTTAAAAAAAAATATGGAAAATAATGTGCGTCAGCGTGTGTTTGCAGCAAGACAAAAATAAAGAGCAGGATTTAGTTGTGGCAGTTTGTTTATTATTACAAAACTTAAAGAAACAAAACACTCAGCAAAATACTCGATAGGACACAGGAACGGAACAACCAACTAAACTTGACAAGAACGGTCAATGAACTGAACAAACACAGGATTTAAATACACAAGGCAAACTAATCAACGAAATAAACAACAGGTGCACATAATAATCAAATCAAAGAGAAACCATGAGAATGAATACAAACACAGGAAATCTTTAACTGTTACATCTCCAGTGAGAGCTGTAATTTACCCTTATGAACGAGCAGGAAGCATAATAAACCTAATTTATCCCACAATCTCTCTTTCATTATTTCTGAGCTTCTAATATTGGATTGCTTATTATATTAATATGAACATGATGATGTCACACTCCTTTTTCAGGTGCGCTGGAGCACAGGGACAGACCTTACCATCATGTGCGCCTCTTCACCCAGGCTGATGTAGACAGTGGCAAAATTATCTACAGACCCCCACAAGCACCATCCCACCTTCAGGAACTTTATCAGTACTCATTTACAGGTTAGTTATTAATTTACTACATTTTTTTTAATCAAATCAGTATATTAGGATGATTTCTGAATGATCCTGTGACAACGAAGACTGGAGTAATGATGCTCAAAATTCAGCTTTACCATCATAGGAATAAATTACATTAAAAAATAAAATAAAATGGAAATTAATTATTTTAACTTGTAATATTTTACAATATTACTATTTGTTTACTGTATTTTTTGATCAAATAAATGCAGCTTTGACGAGCATGAGAGATTAAACATTTTACTGATTAAAAACTTTTGAACAATAGTGTAGGTGAAGTGTAAATAGCTTTTGATACAACTCAAATTCATGAATTTACAGATCTTTTATAATCCAACTAGAAATTTGAATCCCAAAACATTTTTAATTGGAGAGGGTTTTTTATAGTGCTCTGCTATGAATGTAACAATAGTAGCATGCAATACTATAATGACACGTTCATTAATTTGAAATGTGTATAGTTTTTGTGGGAAGTTAATTAGCAAATGTGTCAGCGCACTGTTGATTTATTTCTAATCTGATGCTAATTGGTGCTTCTGAGCAGTCAAACCCAACGGCTGAGGCATTGTTAGCGATGCGTTTGTCTGTAAAACTCACCTCTTCAGCATTTAAATATGAAATAATCTCTCACCCTGCTTGCTAATTACTGTGATTTGTTAGCAGTTGTTTGTGAAAGTAACCACTAACAATCTTTCATTCCTACAGGTCTACCAGAGTCAGTGAGCCTCCATTTCACAGGTATATAATCACTTTTGGCCTCTGAAACCCCCTTGCGACTCTCCCTTATTCTCCCTTTCCTTACACGCTTCCAGCAGACCCAGAATTCACTGCTTCCTCTCAAATGCCATATATAGATCCCTCTGTGCCTCTGATCCTACATTCCCTGGGGTGTTGCTGTTATTTATTTATGGGACCTTCTCTCCCCTAAGAGGGAATATAATTCCCTCTCTCTTTCTGATGTCCATCCATACGCTTTATTCCGCCTGACAGCAGGATACGATTGTGCATCCATCTTCTTCTTGCAGTGCCCATGAATCAGAGCTGTGATTGCTCATGTGCCCTTCTATGTCTGGATGGAAGCAGGGCACTGTAGGGCAGACAAACTCCTTTAAGTGCTGTTAGTAATAGTGTGAAATGGATGGCGAGTAACAATAGACCGGAGAACCGCAGTGTCAGGAGTTGATGCTAAAATAACTTTTTATTCCTCTCTTATATGTATTCTTAACTGAAGAAAAACATCAAACACTGTCATAAACATAGAGAGACTCTCGGCTCAGCAGCTGATTTCTGTTTGCATCCACAGTTTAAATTTAAATACTCTGTTTGCATTTTTTTTCTTCATTGTTCTGACAGGATCAAGGTCTTTGTTTTGTCTCATTTGCATTGTAAGTATGTAAATTGTGACTGTAGTTTGGGAAACTGCTTCATTGCTTCTTCCCTTACAAAACATATTTCCACCAGCATACCATAGTAAATACTAGTTTTTGTTTGCTGTAAAATTATAATAAATGTATATAAATAATCATTTTTTGATGACAGTAGTGGTTAAAAGTGTAAGTAGTGGTGTTCTATTGTAGTAACTGTATTACATTAACAACAAAAAGACTTCTATTTTCTCTTTTGGGAAATGTAAATTCGCTGTGCAATTGTTTTGACACCTATACCATGTTTTGGTTAATGCAGTGTAAGTTAATGGGAGACTTACAAACTCTTAAAATCTTAAAATTCTTGTATTTCTAATTTAAACTATAATGTTTACAAAAACGTAACTAAATGTATAATCACATTTACCATAGTTCACTGAATTTTTGTGATTGGGAATTTCGTGTGAGGGCGAAAGATTTAGCCATGCAAATTTCACAAGTTGGTCACGCGGATTCAAAAGTGGAGGCAGATGAATGCGAGCCTCATGTTCATGCTCATATTTACACGCGCAACACAACTGTTTGAGCTCTCACGGTTACAGCGGCTAAAAGAAGCAAATTATATTAAAAGTACACTTCAGTGTTGACATTTATAGAGAAAGAAGGCATGTATTAGGCATGTTGAATAGTTGTGTGTCCCAAGCTCACATCTTATGTTATGTGTCTGGAGGATGAGGTTGAGATGATGTAGGATGTCTTTTTCTCTTTTCTGTCTGATTCATCCTCCCTGTGTCTTAGTTGTATTCATTCATCTGTGCTATATTGAGTTGAAGTGCAGAAGACAACCGCCTGAAGGTCAACAGTGTTCTTGTGCATGACTGACTTATTCTGAGTCGCTCTCTTATGTCAGTGTCTGACGGAGAACACACCACTCCAGAGATGGACTTTGCTATTCTGTTGTTGGCCAATCATCAGCAGCCACCGGTCTTTCAGATTCTGGATCCGGTGCTGGAGGTCAGCCTCGGCGGCAGGGCACCAGTGGGTAAGGACATGAGTATTGACTTAAGTGCTACAAAGTAATTAAAGTGAATAAATAAGTCTTTTAAAGGTCCAGTCAGTATGTTTTTTCCTCATTAAAAAGTTTTACACGTCATTAAAAAAGTTTTGAATGGAATTGTTCCTTGTTTAAAATCTTGTTCACCTGAGACTCCAGACACATCAGAAGCCTAATAAAAGCTATTTTATTTTACAGAGTGTCTATATACACTAAGTGCAAATAGTGTCCCTTGTTGGCAAATGCTATTTACACTAGCTCCGCCCACCAACGCCTGGTTGGGCCACTCAAGTTTTAAAGTCCCCGTGAACCGGACGTTGCAAACGACTTTTCTCCAGTGTTGTGATGTATTTCCAAGTGAAACGGAATATTGAATAGAGGGCAGGGTTTTACTTTAGCACTCCTCCTCTCTATCTCTCGCTCATAGCAGACTAACTGTTGGAGGGGAGTGGTTTAAGTGTTTTCAACCCAAGCCGTCAAACTGACGTCATCAGAGAAGGAACGCCATTCCAGACTGGAAGTAACTTTTCAGATTTTGATTAAAGATTACCACGACAAACAATTTTTTTCTGTGTATTAACTTGCATGGATTAATTGTTCAAAACAAGATTAGTAATATGCACTAGCAAAGTAAACAGGGTCAATTTTGATTTCATGACGACTTTAAGAAAAGATGCACAGAATTCAACATCTTCAGTGGCACAGCAGTAGCGTAAGGCTCGCAGACCTGGCTTTTAACGTGATAGATGCGGGTTTGAATCCGCCTTTTGCCGAGCTCGCATTTATTTTCAATAAAAATTAAAATAATGTTCTAAAAGTGGAAATAAACTGTGAACGAGTGTTTAATAATATTAAAAGTGTTTATAGGGTAGGGTTAGGGAAAGGTGTAGTGAAGGTTTTTATTCTCCCAATAAGGCAGCATCCATTTAATAATGTTATATAATCATTTACACTCTATGATATTATTGCATCCTGTTAATGTACAAAAATACTGAGGTGCAAATATTACCTGCCAAAATAAAGTATAGATAGCATCTAATTACTATTTTCTTTTATTGCAAAGAACTGATTCTTTTACATGGTGTAAATAGAATCTATCGCAATTTTCATCTAGTGTAAATAGCATATCGATAAGAAAATACTGCTATTGTCACTTAGTGTAAATAGAATATATTGCTATTTGCACTTAGTGCAAATAGCCGCTGCCTTTATTTTACATGGAGCTGGTCACCTCATGGGGCCCACCATTTTAAGATCACATGACTAGTTAAAAACTACTCACTTTTTCTCAGTTAACCCCCTGTTGTTGGACACTTTTCTACAGCACATTTCTACAATGACATTGGTAACTGAAAACATTTCCTTTCGCATGATGCTACATCCACACCACTAGGTGTCAAAATGTCAGTCAGCACAACATAAACATAAAATTTGCCCAGTTTAATCTCACATGGGCTTGTTTCCATGTAGGTGGGCGACAGTTAGCGGTGACAGATGCTGACACAGCCCCTGAAGAACTGGAGTTTGAGCTGGTGGAGGGGCCGCTACATGGGACCCTCCTGAGAGTGGACCTTGGCTCGCAGGTCCAGTTGGTCAATGGTAGGTGCAGCTTTTTTGGTTCTCCCAAGTGTGTGCTTCTTTATTGTACTTTATGCTTCAGTTTCTTTAGTTTATTTATCAAAATTCTCCTCCACCTCAGGGGACACTTTCACATCCAGTGACATCACCAGGAACGTTCTGCAGTATGAGCATGCCGGTCTCACCACCGAAGAGGACTCCATGACCTTCTCTGTGACGGATGGAATCTCAATGACCTCCATCACAGTGCAGGTCTTGGTGTCTGAGGTCAAAGGTGATGCACCCAAACGTGACCCAAAGGCCTTGCTATCCATGGAGGTGGCGGAGAAGAGCAGCACCATCATTAGGCGTTCACATTTAGCTTATATGGTGAGGAATGACATGTTCTTAGAATGACTGAAAATAAAAGTTAAATTGGTAGTTTCCAGTATGCATAAAAAGTGTTTTGTCAATGTCTTTTAGGATGATGAATCTCCAGATGAGAGAATTTTTGTGCAGTTAGTTTCTGTGCCAATGTATGGGATCCTCACCAAAAACAAGGTTGAAACAGATCATGAGGAACTTAGTGAATATTCATCCTTTACAATGGAGGACATCAACAACCACAAAATTAGGTAAATGCCCCGGCATTCAGTGGCATTGTTGTTTCATTGAGATTATAGTTTCATTAATATTTTAAATCAGTTTTTATTTTTATATTTTCTGTTTCATTTTAAAGTTTTAGCAAGTTCGTTGTATTTGTCATTGTTATTAGTTTTTGTTTTCTTTTTAAATTTGTATTTTGTGTTTGTAAGTTTTAGTTATTTTAGTGGAAGTTAAACTAAGTGAAAATGAAAATGCTGAAATAAAATAATTTTAAGGGTTTTTTTAAACATTTTATTTCAGTTAGAGATTACTTTAGTTCAAGTAACATTTTTTTTATGGTTTTAGTTAACTATAATAACCCTGCCTATTTCATATGTATTTTTATATTCTTAGCAGCTCTGTTACTCTCATGTATTTTACAATAATTCAATCGAAATAGTATTTGCTTTCATTTTTGCCAGAATTTTGCTGCATATTCATGTTGTTTTAAATATGAGGTCGGATCTTTGTCAATGTTTTTCTCAGATCATTACCAGTATTAATGTGTCATTCCTAGTTCTACTATGTTAATATTAGACTCCATAAATGAGGCATGTAAAATGTTTGGCGAGCTGAAGTGCTTGGGGAGGCACAACATGCATTACAACACAGGCTGCTTTAATTGCTTTAAATTGTTGAGCCCTGCTGAGAAATGATAAAATATAAAACCATTCTCTCGGGCGATTACGTCTTTGCCCATATTTGAGTGTTATCTCTGGTGGTTTCCTTTTTTAAACAGATAGAACATTTAACTTATGTTTTCTGCAGTTTTTCAAAACAGTTTATTGTGTTCCAGCTCTCGTTTTTATAGAATTTAAAGAAGAAGGTTATAAATAATGAGATTTTTTTTTTTGCTTTTTCAAATAGCTATGTTACGTCCTTTGAAACGGGTGACCAGCCTGTCACTGACATTTTTCACTTCGTTGTCTATGATGATGAGAACAATCGTCTGGAAAACCAGATGTTCACTATCACCATCACCTCTACCCAGAGGCAGCCACCTGTTGTCACTGTCCGCAGCGGCATTAAGGTAAGCACAGTCCCCACTTTGCCATTAAACTAGTTGTAGATCTGGTTCTTTCAGCATTTCTAAACTCCTTATGGTGTTTTCTATGGACAGGTCCAGGAAGGAGGGAGAGTCCAGCTCTCAGCCAATCACATTATTGCATCAGACCCAGACACACCCAAAAAAGACCTGCTGGTGTGGCTGATCAGCCCACCCAAGTATGGCTTTATTGAGAACACAAAGCAAGGTGAATCACTCAGCGCTCTTTCCATGTGTAATATATCACCTAGCATTATATGTTAGCTTCCTTTTCTAAATCACTTGGGGGCAGGTGTTTTTTTTTTGTTGTTGTTGTTTTTTTTTCAGTTGTTGATGGTGTAATTTTATTCATGAGCAGAGCGCCTTTTAGATGTGTGAAATTCAGATTAAAGCAGTTATCTTTATTCAGGCTTCCTGTTTGAGAGGAGAAGATGAAAGGAGGTGCAGATCATGGTAGAACATAAACACCCAATGATAGAAAATGTTGTTTTTCACTCAAAACACAGATGCAAACTCTGATGTCTGCTTTGATGTATCTACTTTAAGAACAAATACTTATTTTCATGATTTTAGGTTTGTTTTTGTTCCTCACAGCCATTTATTCATAAATATTAGCGATTTCTTATCTGGAAACTGACAGTCACTCTCATGTGTTTTGTCTAGAAAGTCGCTTGGTTGTTGTTTTTGTTCCAAGATCAATTACTTGTTTGGATATTAGGCCTAGAAATGTTGAGTAAAATGCAGTCTTTAGAACTGACTAAACTCAAGCTCAAAGTGTTGCATTTGTTTAACACATTGAGGTGTGTCCTTTGTGTGCAGCTTTGATCGGTGGATCTCGTGTGATTAGCCCTGACGTCCCCTTCACTATAGAAGACCTCACTTCAGACCATATCTTCTACGTCCAAAACATCCGCCAAGCCAGCATCCACCAGGATGTCTTCAGCTTTTACATCAGTGATGGATCAAGTCAAACTGAGGCTTTTGATGTCACCATAGACATCCAGGTATAATTGAAACACAAAAGCCCAAAGTATACTTCAGTTTTTACATGTAGACTTAGCATATGGCTACAGTTGAACGTGTTTCAACACCTTTCAAAGTTTACTCCATTTGATAGTGTGCACGAACACAGGCGGTTGACATGCGCTTTCAGTTTCATCCTTGTCCAGTGTCTGCACTATTTCTCCCCAGAATTTATGACAAATAAAAATGTCTTGGTTCTCTTTTAAATTGTAATTGGGCTGCACACAATACTTAGTGTATGCATAAAAAAATTAATAATAATTTGGGCTTAAGGCTACATGGTGTTTCTTTGATGAATTTTTTCCAGAATATTTTAGAATCCATTTTGCTGTTACTTTAAAAGACAAATGAAAAGCTCAGATGCAAAAGCTGCTAAACGCCACCTCCATCAAAAACGAGATAATGATATTGAGCGAATGCTCTCCACACATATACGTTCATCAAATACTTTCGCTTCAAATCCACTAAATCCCAGAGTCAGCCCATTCAGAAATACTGGTTCATTGGCAGAAGCCGCTAAACGCCATTTTTATCATGTTTTGTCCATCGTTACAGTGGCAATGACAGGATTTTGCGAATAGCAAGTAAACACAACAGTGTTCCTTGTGCTGCTGTAAAACTCTGAGAGAAACAGACTTGGAAGTCACTTATATCACAGCTCCCCCTACTGTGTGGATTAGTTTCTTCATTGTTACATTTTGAATTCTGCTTTCATCATTTGCAATGTTTCCAGTTGCATATGTGATTTTGCAACTGTTTACTATGTTTTGTTGTCCAAAGAGGTGGACTTAAAGGTTTTTGCGAAAAAGCACACATGGACATTGCTGTTTTTGCAGCAAAAGACAGCCAAATTTGTTAAATAACAATGAATTGATTAAAGTGACATTATTGAAAATAAGGTATTTTAATAACTGACCAGTAACCTTTTTATTGCCATTAAAGTGAAATTACTGAACCTAAACATAGGGGAATGGTAAAAACTGCTCGTTTAAAAGAAAACATGTCAGACGGACTTGGAGGTTTTTGCATCTGAACTCTTCATATGTACTTTGGTTTGTCTTCATTTCGCAGCCTCTTATAAGCATTTAATGGTTGGAGCTGCTGACTCACTTGGATGCATTTTCAAAGCAAGTCTGCAACATATCCCAATTCCCCTTTCTTTCCCGTCTCTCTTTCCTGACTTGTCAGGTTTGTATATGTTGTTTATATTATTTGATGTTGTTTATAGCACACCAAGGAGGACAGAGTCCCAATTATCTCAGTAAACAGCATCCAAGTGGAGGAGAACTCCGGTGTTGTCATCACTAACTCCTCCCTGAATGTGCTGGACCAGGACACACCTGAGAATGAGCTTCTCCTCACCATCATCAAGAAGCCTTCGTATGGTCAGTGCCTCTCTTTCTCTCTCCATTTCTCTTCATATGCTCACTCCATTCCCTAGTCTGTCGCTCATTCATGGCCATCCTTCAGCAAACATCCATTATTTGCCACATTACCTCTCAGTCTGGCTCCTGTGTGGCTGATTTATTTTCTAGTCATTGTGCCTCTGCTGTTGACTAGAGAACTGGTGGAAAGGCCACGACCCACAGGGCTTTATTGGTTAAACTTTTATTGATGCATGTCAAGGTGTTCACAGCAGTTTTATTAGGAGTCGCAAGTGAGGAATGGAGCTGACAGAACTGAAATACAGTCACCTTGTCAGAGTGTTATGTCAGCAGTGCAGCTATACAAAAAATGACATAGAGCGAATATTAGAGGTCAAATGCACATTTATTTGAAAATGTGTGTTTGATGGGGGGAAAAACATGAGAAGGAATGTACCATTAATGTCTATTTCTTTGCAATGTTTCCGTGTGTGTTCGTGTCTCCATAGGGAAGCTTCGCAGAAGGCAGTTCTACTCTCAACCTTTAGAGAATGGCAAGATTCTTCAGCAGGGATCCACCTTCACCTACCAGGACGTTCTAGACGAGCTGCTGGTCTACACCCCAGACGGACGTGGCTCTGGGACCGATGAGATCCAGTTTTCAGTAACAGATGGCATATACACAGAGATGGGCCGTCTTGAGTTCAGCATGGATATTAGGAAGAGAGAAGGCCCTAGAGTCACAATCAACAGAGGACTACAGATTGCAGCAGGTCAAGATACACCTACATTACAGTGTCATTGCACACATCCCAAACTATTTAGGATGCTTATTTTCAGTAGTCCTCATAATAGCAAACATAGTGTAGTACGGAATAATTTGTCAATCTTTAACTGCTTCTGAAATAAGTGTAAAAACAGACTCGCCACAAGGAGAGAAAGTGCTGATTTCACTTCTTCCTAGCATACAGTAATCTGTAAAAAAGAAAACAAAAAACTATTGCAGTCCCCTATACTGCCCAACCCCTCACCTTGAGCAAATCTTCTCATTTCTCAATTCTCTGTACTTAATAGTGAATAATGAAAAAATATATACAGTATATTTAAATCCTTTACATTTATTCATTGCTTTCGTCCAGAGCATCTTAAAAAAAACAAAAGCAATTTAAGAAGGCACCAGTGATATTAGTTTTGTTGAAAAACATTTTTTTCTTTTGACTTTTTGCCACTTTTTATTGAATGATGAAAACAGTTTTATTGAAGAATAAAAACACAATGAAAATTGCATGTTCTTTCTGTTTTCACAGCCTTTTGAATAATAAAAAGTTATTATTAAATAACTAATAAATTTTTTCTTTATTAAATTAATAACTTTTTGTCAGTAGGCCCACAATGTTCTTTTCATTTTCTTTATGATTTTGTTACAAAAAACATTCTAATTATAGAAAATAACTTAAATTATCCAAAAATATTTATGATACCACTTTCCAGAAGCAATATTTGGGGAATAGTTCACCTAAAAATGAAAATTCTTTATTCACTCACTCTCATATAATTTCAAACCTGTATTTTTTCATCTGTGGAACACAAAAGGAGACGGATGAGAAGCACATAAAAGTCACATAAAATAAGCACATAAAAGTCTTCTGAAGCCATACAACAGCTTTGTGTGAAAACCAGACCGAAATTATGGCATTATGCACTTTTAATCTTCCTCCGAAATTATGGCATTATGCACTTTTAATCTTCCTCTGCCAGACTTATTAGTGAACTAGAAAAGCGCCCCACACTCTGCAGTGCAGTTTCATTCATTATGATGCACTAATTTAAACACTTGATGTGAATAATTGAGGTTCATATCTAGTGCGACTGAGTTGATGTTAATAAATAACTTAAATACCTGTGTCATTTCTCTTACCATTGCTCATTCCATTCCGGCAGGTTCCTCATCTAAGATCACAGAGCAGCATCTGAAAGGAACGGACATAGATTCAGATAACCTTAGGCTGCGGTTCACCCTGACTAAAGACCTGAGCGTGGGCTCCCTGCTGCTGAATACAGGCAGAAACAAGGCTCAGATTTCTGTCAAAGGACCTGTCACCAGCTTCACCCAGGATGACATCAGCAAAGGTTTTTCCTACATTGCTCACTCTCTCTCATACATAATCATCCATAGGGAATTTCTATGCAGAGAGGCATTGTCTCATGTGGTTTTGCACCTCATGTGTCAGGACATGTGGAATACATTCATGAAAAGGGAGAAAGTGGAGGCAGCTTCTCTTTCAAGTTCAACTTGGAAGATCCCGAGGGAAACAGAGTCATTGACCAGTCTTTCTTCATTAGCGTTCTGGGTGAGCCAAGAATTTATTTTGGGACGCTTAAAGATGCATGTTCAGGAATAGAAGAAAGTTATTTTGGTACATTCCGATCTCTTTTTCTCTCTCTCAGAGGACAGACTTCCTCCCACAGTGGTGGTTAATAAGGGTTTGGTTTTGGATGAGAACACCTTGAAGAAGATCACAACACTGCAGCTCTCCTCTACAGATCAGGACAGTGAACCAGATGAACTCATTTATCGAATCACCAAACAGCCCCAGCTCGGCCATCTAGAACATTCCAGCAAACCAGGTACACAAAAACAGACAAATATACTTAACAGTGTGTGCAGTGACAAACCAAAAGTGGTGAAACTGTTAACTGAACTATATTATTCAGTTTCAAAACAGTAGCTCAGCTTTATAAATAATGTTGATTTTCCAGTAGCAAGCTACTTTGTCCAAAAGTAGAATTACCTCCGAGCAAAATTTAAAAAAAAAAAAGTGCCAAAAAGTGTTCACTATCTCATTTGTAGTGCTGAGTAGATGTAGTATAGAGAAACGTGTAATGATTATGTCATTCATTAGTGAATGTTGGTCGGACAGTTTGTGCAGTTCATTTGAAAC
This sequence comes from Ctenopharyngodon idella, assembly GCF_019924925.1. Lineage (NCBI taxonomy): Eukaryota > Metazoa > Chordata > Actinopteri > Cypriniformes > Xenocyprididae > Ctenopharyngodon > Ctenopharyngodon idella. The sequence goes on along the minus strand of NC_067224.1, from coordinate 21,601,451 downwards.
AGCTAATAGAAAACACTCATGACATGTTTGCTGCAATATTATCAGGGAAAATGATTATCAGGTCAGTATATAGTAATCTCCATCGTCAGACAAGGATTTATGAGGTTGTTTTTTTAAAAAAAAATATTTTAATATTTTACTGGGGCTTGTGTCTCAGTAAAAAGGTCTAGTGGCGCCCTTGGTTCTACATAATAAAACCGTTAGTAACTTAAAGCTTCAATGCAGTTATGTCCTTTTATGTATTATAGCTTGTGGTTTAGCTTGCTGTAGTTTAATTGAATTATGGATAGCTTGTAGCTTGGCAGCCTACAGTTTGAAAGCAGCTTCCCAAAACTATTTCTTATTTATTTTTTTTATGCCTATAGAGAACCATTTAGTTGATCTGTGGGGTTTTTGGTGGATGAGTTTACATTATTATTTAATTGCAAGTGCAGTATATGAAGTGGTGGGCTGCTGGTCACTGGGGAAGTTTCACTATTACATATAGTCTGTATTCACACAGTCACAAATCTGTCACATATTAGATTACACATACATACCTCTGCTCATCCACAAATACACATACTACAGCATCATTGTTATTCCTGTCTCTATCAAAGGTTTAATCTGAACAGCCTGAGAGGTCATAATATATATTTATAGTCTGCAGTCCTGGTGCTGCATGGGCTGTTCAACAGAGCAGTGCATTTATAAAAGCTGGCCACAACTGCCAGGAAATGCTTAGAAATTGCATGGAAGATATATAGTATGTTTCATATCTAAACATCATGTTCAAATGAATAATGAGAACTCATTAGATGAGATCGAGCCTATAGATCTCTATCAGGGTGTCATTGGTGAAGATCAGTTTTCATTTTCGTCTCTGTTCTTTGCTGTGTTTCCTGGACTGCACTCAGTGGGATTTCTGCAGTAGTGCATGTTTTATTCATCAATTTCAGTTTACCTGTGGGATATTTTTAATGGTGGCAAGTGAGTTTACATTATTATTTGATACCAAGTGTGGTATATAAAGTGTTGGACAGCTAGTCACTGGAGAATTTCGCACTGTTTGATCCTGTTGCAGGAACACGGATCAGCACGTTTACCCAGGCTGACCTGGCCTCACGCAACATTCAGTATGTCCATACCAGTGAAGAGGAGACACACTCCGATGACTTCACCTTCACTGTATCCGACGGAGGAAATGAGGTGCGTGCTCGCACATACACACACACACACACACACACACACACACACACACACACACATTTTGTATTTAATGAGGACTTTCCGTAGACATAAATTTTTATTTTTATACTGTACAAATTTTACATTCATTCCCCTAAACCTAACCTTACTGAACATTTAAAAAAACAACAACTTTTGAATGATTTATAAAGTTGTGGGGACAAAATTTTGGGATTCTGAAAAATGTAAAACAAAGAAATGTGATGTCAAGTAAATTTGTGACAATGATCATATGATTTTGTACAGATGGTCAGATGTTGTTCTTCCATTAAAGCACAAGATGCTCTTTGGATCATCTCAAATCATGCTGGAGAACATAAAAAAAAAAAAAACAGTTTTTATACAAAATTGTTGAATTCCTGCAGTTAGAGTGCTTGTCAGTGTTGTTACAGTTAACAAAAACTATTAAAACTATTGTTTTTGTTAAATGTTAAATAAGCTAAAATAAAATATAAATGCAGTATTTAAATAAGTTTAAGTTACTAAAGTTTAATATATATATATATATATATATATATAAAATAAAAGCTAATTAAAAAATATTAATAAATACTAAAATCATACTGGATGCTGGCATAAAAGTGAAAGAGGCTAAGACATTTTGAAATTCCTGTGATTTTTCAATTCATCTATTCACTCAAATTGTTTTGCTGATATAATTTGGCGTAAAAAATATACACATACTCATCCTTCACGGTAACTAACATGGATATAAACATGTACATGCCCACCTTTCTCTTTCTTTTAATCATTGCACACATGCTGAGCACACTTCCTCCCACAGTAATCCCAACCCATTCCTCTCTCCTTTTCATACTCTCTTCCTTTCTCCTCTTTTCTTTCCATTATAAACACATGCACTCCCACACACACACACTAATTAGGGCCGAAAGAGCTTGAATAAACACAGGGTGCCTAGTGAGTGTCTGAAAAAGATTAACATAGTGGAGCATTCAGGTTATCCCACAATAGGGTCTTTTCTCAGTAGGAAAAACTACGCTTCTGCCATTTTGAATGGAAAATGATTGGCAACACACTCTGTGTTTGTGCTGTGCTGCTCAATTAAAGATGCATTTTTTTTATTAATGCTGTACTATTCCATATGGCAGTCATCTTAGACTTATACTGACACCTAGTGGCGTGGATGCAAAAGCGATACTGATGCCATTATAGAAATGCTTCAGACACAGTCAGCCATGATTAATTTATCCTGTAAGCAAAAGTGTCCAGTAATCATAAGGTTACATAAATAAAGTTAGTAGTATTCACCTGGTCATGTGATTTCAACATGGCGGCCCACATGAGGTGACCTGTCAAATAACTTTATAGGCTACTGATGACTGAAGTCTTCATTTCATGTAATTTTACATTATTTTAATCATGCTTTTAAAAAGCATACCTCATATGCAAAGTACTTAGTACATTTTAAATGTACTAATTTTCTTTCCCCACTTTTATGAAGAATGAGTTTTTGCATTATTTATCTATTTCATTTTAGCTGTTAGTGGTCTGAAACTGCTTTTATTTATGCTTTCTCTCTTTCTAATCTGATTTGATAATTACATAAACCTAATTAGTGGGAGATTAGATTGTGTGCTGCAGAACAATTGAGCTCATATCTAGATTCAATTACTGAGCACTGTGTGCATTTAATTATTTCATTACTGTTGTGCTGTTGTCCTCCAGATTTCACAGACATTCTACATCACCATCCGGCCGGTGGACGACTCTCTGCCCATGCTACAGGTGCCAGGGATGAGGGTGCAGGAGGGAGTGAGGAAGACCATCACTGAGTTTGAGCTGAAGGCTACGGATGCTGACACAGAGGTATCAATGTTCACACAAGTTTATCCTGAATGTGCTTTTAATTATGCTGTGGTTGTGCTTTATTTATTTCTTTATAAAGTGTAAAAAAAAACAAAAAAAAAAACAGTAAAACTTTAAAATAACATTTTGATCATTTTAATGCATCCTTGCTGACCCCAAACATTTGAACAGTTGAACTCTCTCCTCTCAGTTATTTAATATATGTAGACAAAATTATGAACAATCATGTCATACCAGTGCAGAGAGTGAGCCAGAGCAGATGAGAAGATGGAAATGGAAGATCACTTAGAGTGAAAGAAAAATTACTGTCGCCCAGCTCGACTCATTCGTTGCAGTGAAACTTCAGTGCTCATGTACTTCTTAGTGTCAATTTAATTTAATTTCGCACCTGTTTGACAATCTCTCTATCCAATTCTCTGTTAGGAGGACTCTGTTACGTTCACTGTCGTTCAGGCTCCTCGTCATGGGACCATCGAGCGCACAAGTAATGGTCAACATTACCGTCAAACCAACACCTTCACTATGGATGACATCTATCAGAACCGCATCAGTTACAACCATGATGGCAGTAATTCCCTCAAAGACAGATTCACCTTCACTGTCGGTGATGGCACCAACATGTTCTTCATCATCGAAGAGGGTGGAAAAGAGGTCTGTAGACTTCCTGTGTTATTTGCGTTTGTCCATGTGGCCAGTTTTCATCAGTGTTATATTAATAGCTGTATGTAGAGAACCATATTTCTGAAAATTGCTTCTCAATTATAGTAAAAACACAGAGACGATTTATAGAGATTAATGGGACTCTTTTGGCCATGATCATACCCATATTATTTTCAAGAAACACCCTGAACTGTCAATCAAGAACTCAATCAAGTTCATCAAGAACTGTTTCTTGAGCACCAGATTATCATATCAGAATGCTTTCTGAAGGATCATGTGACACTGAAGCCTGGAGCAATGATGCTAAAAATTATGCTTTAACATCACAGGAATAAATAACATTTTAGATTATATTCAAATAGAAAAAAGTTATTTTAAATTGCGATAATATTTCACAATATTAACATTTTTACTGTATTTTTAACATAAAATAAATCTTACCAACCCCAAATATTGAACAGTAGTGTATGCACATAAATTTGTGGGGGGTTTTTTTCATTTGTGTATTGCTCATTTTTTTTATACTTACAAAGATATGAATATGATTTACTATATGAATCACCTAAAGGTATCGAGTCCATTTGTTTAACGTAGCCATTAAGGGAGCATGTCAGCTCTCACTCTCTCTCCCTCCATCATAATAACTCCATCCATCAGCAGTGGCTTTTCTAGCTGCGTCAGCTGGCTGTCTGCTCTTCTGGGAGGTAAATGGTCTCTCAGTGGACATTGAAAAAGGGGCCACCTCGTCTTGTCATAATATGACAAAATAGCAGTCCTATGACATTGTTTAATCAGGATAGCCTAGAACACCATTACTCAGCACTTTAGAAAGCTCGACTTCACGTTACAATTTGAATAAGTTTGATCTGGGATTGAATGGATATTAAAGTGAGCATTGTTGGTAAATGAGAAGAAATTACTCTTATGATAACACATGAAACAGGGTTTGTATCAGCCAGAAAGATTTACATTGTGTGTAAAAATTTTTTTTATTATTATTATTATTTCAATGAAATTAATGTACTATAATTTAGTTTGATAATGTTTTTTATTTAATATTTTGAGGGGATATATTTATATTTTTAGGGGATTTTATGATACTAAATGATATTTATGCTTTAGTTATAATCCATTTATTCACTTTTTTCAGCATAGACCTGAAAATGAAATTTCCAACTTAAACTGTAATAAATTTTGAATGCTTTAGAGCACAGACTTAATTTTGATCTCTTGTCAGAGACAACATTTGGCAATTATTGTTGAAGTAAAAAAAGTTTTAAAAGGTTAACTTAAAGTTACAGAATTTTATGTTTATTGTTATGAAAAATGCACAAAAATACTGTTTTCAATTTTTATATGAAATATATATTTTCAAAAACACATTTTACTCTAAAACTGCAAGAAAATCAAAGCCATAAATCTAAAAAGTTGTGTTCAAAATTTGAGCTTTATATCTCAAAAAATGAGCTTTCAGTAAGATTTTGTTTGGCCGCAGTACCAAAGGTTCTTACTAGATGAAATTAATCTCCCATTTCAAATGCAGTCATTTTTGACCACAAGGAACACAAGTGTGACTATTTTTTTCAGGACCATTTAACCTTTTAGAATCGTGTCCGTGATTTTCTTTTATGTTCACATAGCAAGTGCCAAAACTTTTACCAAGTTTTTTTACCATTCAGATGAAGTAAAAAATTCTAAAAAAAAAAAATATATAAAATATTTTGGTCAAAAATTAGAGTACCAGAGGGTTAAAATAGTATCCTTTGTTTCAGGTTGTCACTGCTGCTCCACAAAAGTTTAAAATTGACATTTCACCTGTTGATGACGGGACCCCTCGCATTGTCACCAACCTGGGCTTGCACTGGCTGGAGTACATGGAAAATAAGGTCATTTTAATAACACAGTTTTGTATGTATAATCACATAAGAGCTCAAATAATTCATGCAATCACTCAATGAGATGTTGACGTCTCAACTAACAGTACACTTCTGCCTCCTACTGGTTTTATATAGCATTAGTGCTCAACCAAAGTACTGACTAACATTTTGATGTAAATTGCTATTTTAGGCCACCAATCTTATCTCCAAGAAAGAGCTTCTCACTATTGATCCGGACACAGATGATGGACAGCTAACTTATGAAGTCACTACAGAAACTAAACACGGCTACCTGGAGAGTAAACTCAATCCTGGCAAACCTATCACCTCTTTCACGCAAGGTATCATTGACATCTCCCAAAGCCCAAGAGCACACTACAAAGTTGAAGCTATGCTGTGACAAAAACCCCCAAATGATAGGTAACACATGGACAGCCTTGTTTTAATCCTCAACTAATTAGATATGCTATTTACCCTGGCTAAAGTCCACTTAGAACCAGCAAAACATCAAACTGCTGCCCACGTCTCCACAACCACTGTCTTTATGTTTGTTTTTCCTATTCTGTGCAAAATGAACCGCAAGCCTTCCACCATATTCTTTACTGACCTTTTTTCAAGAATGAAATCTGGCGGTGAATTAGTATGAGAACGAATTTTGGGATAATAACCACAGTTGGGGAGGAGAATGATCTTGTAACTGACACACCAAGACTGTGATTCATTTTGTACAAAAACAAAAAAGTGTGCTGGCCGACAAGCTTCAGTCTGGTAGTGTGCACCTGCCGTTACATACTAAATACGCCTGCATCAAATTCAGTTTTCAGTGCAACTGAAGTGGTAAAATGTAGTCCTAATTTATTCTGTCTTCCAGCTGACATAAACCTAGGCCTTATCCGATACGTTCTGAGTGAGAACAATGTTCAAGAGACCATGGACAACTTCAAGTTCCTTGTGAAGGACAGCAAACCCAACATTGTCAGTGACAATGTGTTCCACATCCAGTGGTCTCTTATCAGCTTTGAGCACAAGAGGTGCGTTTGCCTCGAATTTTGTTCTAGATCAAGTCTTCATCCAACTAACCTGTTTATTTCACAAATTAATGAAATTCATTCTCAGTAATATGTTGTCTTCTGTCTGCAGCTACAATGTGAGTGAAAAAGATGGAACCGTGGCGGTCACAGTAAAGAGGACTGGTAATCTCAACCAGTATGCTATTGTGCTGTGTCGTACCGAGCAAGGCACTGCCACCTCCACCTCCAGCATGGGCTCTCGGGCCGGACAACAGGACTATGTTGAGTATGCTGGACAGGTATGTTCTTTATTATTTCTAAGTATTACTATATAAAAATCAAATTCCATTTCTATTTGATAGATGGATTATTAGTCTAGAACATTCAGAAGCTTTTTAATGTTCCTCAGGTTCAGTTTGATGAGAGAGAAGACACCAAGGTGTGCACCATTGTTATCAATGATGACCAAGTCTTTGAGAACATCGAGAGCTTTAATGTGGAGCTGAGTATGCCAGTGTACGCCCTGCTGGGGTCAGTGACCCGAGCTAAAGTCAATATCAATGACACGGAGGATGAACCCACCCTGCAGTTTGATAAGAAGACCTACCACGTCAATGAGAGCACAGGCTTTATATTTGCTCCTATTGAGAGAAAGGGTCAGTGGAACCAATTCCCATGATATATCGGTGCCATGTTGTTAATCAGCTTATATTGGTGATTTTTTTACTTTATCGGCATCAGTCAGTATTGCATATATTAAAAATTTGTACATTTTACATTTTTCCAAATTTTCATATTATACTTTCACTTCATTAAATAAATAAATAATTTAATGTTAATCTTAAAAACACTAATAATTAATTAAACGCTGTTAAATGTTAGCAAATCTCAAAATAAATATCCATTTTAATACTGTACATTTTAATATTATGATTCCCTAAATTCAAAATTATAAATATTGTACATTTTAATATTTGACATTTGTCGGTTACCGACCATAACGTGCAAATAAATGGCTTATCAACCAGAATTTATTTATTTAGTATTTATGTAGACAAAGTAGTATAAGTACTATATGCTAATATTGACCATTTGTTGGTTATCAACTTTAATATTAATGATTATTAATTATTGGTTTATTGGCCAGAATTTTAATATTGTTCTTTTTTTCATATTTAACCTGGAGAATTCCTTTAAAAGTGGTCAAATGGCTCAACTAAACTTGAAGTGTGCATCTGCTGTTACATACTAAATACGCCTGCATCAAATTCTGTTCAAATATAATATTTATAATATTGGATTTATTGGATATAATTTTGTGTGTATTTGTCCTCTCAAATGCAATAAGACAAGAAAGAGAACTCAATTCAGAACTGCACACTATATGAGAGGCGGCTTTCTGTGCGCTCGCTTTGGATGTGTGCGCACCACAGAAAATGGAAACTGGATGGTTTAAAATCACATTAAAATGCACACCAACAAATCAATAAGAGGAATCGAAATTTTTATTTTTAACAAGTATCTGATTCCTGACCTTGAGTATCAGATTCCAGAATCGATTTTCGATTCCAACCCTAGTGTAAACACTACTGTAAATAATAGTGTATTGATGGTAGGACTGAAAATAAGAAATTACTACTATCTTTTTAAAGTGGTCATCTTCATCATCGTGGGTTTTATGCTAAAGGTCATCTCTTGTCTTCGATTAGGTGACACCAGCAGTACAGTCTCAGCCCTCTGCTACACTGTGCCTAAGTCAGCCCGGGGCAGCAGCCTTCACGCTCTCGAATCCGGCTCTGACTATAAGACCCGCGGCATGAGCAGCGACAACAGAGTCATCTTTGGCCCAGGTGTGAGCATGTCCACCTGTGACGTAAAGCTGATTGATGACAGCGAGTATGAACTCTCTGAGGAGTTTCAGCTGGTGCTGTCGGATGCCTCAGACAATGCACGGATGGGTGATGTCACCGTGGCTAAGGTTATCATAGACGGGCCAAATGATGCCTCCACTGTCTTTCTGGGCAATGGGACCTTCACCTTCAGTGAAGATGCAGGTTGGTGGAGGTCATCTGTCGTAGGCAGTATCATGGGTGTCAGTTTTGTAATCTGTCCAATACAATACCTATGTAATATTCATAATTTGAAATATCTTCCCACAGGCACCATTGAAATCCCTGTTCTGCGGCAGGGCAGTGACCTTTCCTCAATAACCTCTGTGTGGTGTGCCACACGTCCTGCAGAACAAGATTCAGCAACACCCGGCGTTGACTACATCCCTAGTTCCAAAAAGGTGGAGTTTAAACCAGGCAAGACCGAGGAGGTAATAAAACTAGACTGTTCTCACATATGTTCTGACATACTGTAAGATGACTGGTATTTACAGGCCTCATTTCAATAAAATCAAGTAAGAAATATTTTTTTCTTGCATAGACATGCAGTTTGACCATAATGGATGACATCCAGAACCCTACAATTGAAGGGAAAGAGTCCTTCATTGTGTTTCTTAGCTCTCCTAACGGAGCGGTCCTGACTGAACCATATGAAGCCTCTGTCTACATCACGGACACCACCCAAGACAGTGCGTTTACTTGTCTATTGCAATGGATATCACTGTGATTTAGCAACCATGTAACATCATATGCTTTCTTCTTACAGTACCTAGCATGCAGTTTGAGAAGCTGGCGTATACCGTAAAGGAAAAAGATGGTGTCCTGCACATCCCCATTTTTAGGACAGGAGATCTGTCCTATAAATCTTCTGTCCGATGTTTCACACGTACAATGTCCGCCATGGTAATGGACGACTTTGAGGAGAGGAGAAATGCAGATGATTCTAGGATCACCTTCCGAAAAGGGGAGAAGGTACGATAAAATGTGTTTTGTCATTAATATTAATGTATAATCACTTCAGCAATTTTGACTTCAATTGGTCAACACAAGTGGAACAAAGTTGTTTTATTATATGCTCTTGTTTTCATATGACCTCTGTATTGAAGTTTAGGGACAATAGTTGACAAAAAAATTAAAAAACCTCTTGCTTCTGATTGACAGGTGAAGAATTGTACCGTATTGATTCAAGATGACTCAGTGTTTGAGCCTGAAGAGGAGTTTCAGGTCCACCTTGGAAGCCCACAGGGTGACCACTGGATTGGAGCCATGATAGGAGTCAATGATATTGTGACTGTGAAAATCACAAATGATGAAGATGGTGAGTAGTTATTGTGTTGCTAGCAACAGAGTTCCATTCTCAGGGTGTATTTACAATGTATAGCTTGATTGCACTGTAAGTTGCTTTGCATAAAAGTCTGTCAGATGCATAAATGTAAAATGTAAAAAAGTGCACATCATGCTTTTCAGCACCTACGATTGAGTTTGAACAAGCCTCATACCAAGTTCGTGAGCCCCCTGGTCCAGATGGAATTGAGGTTTTGAATATCAAGGTCATTCGTAAAGGAGACCTTGACCGCACCTCCAAGATCCGATGCAGCACAAGGGATGGATCGGCCCAGTCAGGTGTAGACTATAACCCCAAGAGTCGAGTCCTTAAGTTCAGCCCTGGTAAGTCATATATTTATTTTTTAGCACTTTTCATACTTTTTTTTTTTAATTTTAAGACTGTACCTTCATTCTAATCAATGATAATTCTGTTGTGTCCTCAGGTGTGGATCACATCCTGTTTAAGGTAGAGATTCTGTCCAATGAGGACAGAGAGTGGCATGAGTCTTTCTCATTGGTCCTTGGTCCAGATGATCCTGTTGAAGCCGTGCTTGGAGAGATTACCATGGCAACAGTCACAATCCTAGATCAGGAAGCTGCAGGAAGTCTCATCCTTCCAGCCCCACCCATTGTAAGAGATGTACAGTAGATGCTTGTACTGATATTTAGTATATCAAATTCTGAATACTTGTCAGTTCGATTAAAATGTTAAATTGAGTTGAATCATATTAATTAGTCAAATTAATTACACACTTCCGTTGAATTTTTTTTTTTAAAGAAGTCTCTTACTTTCACCAAGGCTGCATTTATTTAATCAAAAAATACAGTCAAAAAAGTAATATTGCTAAATGTAATTAATTTTTTCCCCAATTAAATATATTTTAAAATGCAATGTATTCCTGTGATGGTAAAGCTGAATTTTCAGCATCATTACTCCAGTCTTCAGTGTCACATGATCCTTCAGAAATCAGACTAATATGCTGATTTGATGCCCGAGAAACATTTCATATTATTATCGTTGTTGAAAATGGATGTGCTGCTTATTATTTTTGTGGAATCTGTTATTCAATTTTTTTTTTCTCCATTATTTTTGATTAATTGAAAAAGAAAAGCGTTTACTTGAAATAGAAATATTTTGTAACATTGTAAATACATTTACTGTCACTTCTGGTTAATTTAATGCATCCTCGTTGAATAAAAGTTTTAATAAAAAAAAATATTGAACCTAAATAATTTTTTTCCCTCAAGTTTTTTGAGAAAAGTATGGAAATTTAAGACATTTGCCTACAATATTCTGAAAGATCAGTAAATCACTGCATACTATAGATGTCACAAAAGTCACTTTAGAAATCAGTAAATTATTCCAATATCATTGAATATTCATTTTTATTATATTTAATTGTACTAATTTATTTATATTTGTCTTGATCCATAAATCTAATATTATAGCTGTGAGATCTCAGAAGTCTTGTTAAAGTTCATTTGTTTTCCTCACAGGTGGTGTCTCTGTCAGACTATGACTATGTCCAGGAGGTCACTAAAGAGGGCAGTAAGAAGTCTCCATCTCCTGGATATCCTCTGGTCTGTGTGACTCCCTGCGACCCCCATTACCCCAAATACTCAGTCATGAGAGAGCGCTGTGAGGAGGCAGGCATCAACCAGACCTCTGTCCACTTCAGCTGGGAGGTCGCAACTCCCACGGACACCAGTGGAGCACGGTCACCCTTTGAGACAGTGACAGATAACACACCTTACACCACAGTCAATCACATGGTTAGTCTATTATTTTGTTTACAATCGTTTGTCGTAGATAGAATGTTACAATTGTTTTTAATCTACTATAATTTATTTAATTACTGCAATCAGCCATGTGGTTTGTCATATTTAATATGCATATGTTCATATGTAATATGATCTGGAAGCATTTTCACTTTTTGCAGCTTTTAAGTTCCTGGGGTTAAATAAATGTTTTTGCTACACAGGTTCTGGACAGTATCTATTTCAGCAGACGCTTCCATGTGCGTTGTGTAGCTCAGGCCAGAGATAAAGCCGGGCATTTGGGAACTCCACTGAGGAGCAACATTGTTACTATTGGCACTGAGGGGTCGATATGCCACACCCCCGTCACCACGGGAACCGCTCGAGGCTTCCAGGCTCAGTCCTTTATAGCCACTCTGAAATATCTGGATGTCAAACACAAAGAGCATCCAAACAGGTCAGAAGAGACTTTTTGTAAGCAAATGATTTAGTACAGTCAGTCAGACGTAGAAGTCTTTTAATGGGTTAACAGACAGATCCCAGTAAAGTTTTGTTAGGTTTGCAGAGCACTACATAATTTTTGCCTCTAGGCAAAGCAAGATCAAAATGAATTTATGTGTTTGAAGAAACAGGAAAAAATAAAACTGCAGATCCAAAACAATACATTTCCCAACCAATATTCAGTACTTTGAAGAAGAAAATAGCATTTTATACAGTAAGTGTTTCTCTTTTCTCCGAACAGGATCCATATCTCAGTGCAGATCCCTCATCAGGATGGAATGCTTCCATTGGTGTCCACCATGCCTCTGCATAACCTACACTTCCTGCTGTCCGAGTCTATTTACCGCCAGCAGCACGTCTGCTCCAACCTGGTCACACTTAAAGACCTACATGGCATCTCTGGTGAGAGTAGCTGCATACTACAGTAGATCAGATCAGATCAAAGCAAGCTCAAACAAACCAGTCTTATCCACCTTTTTTAATAAAAGAATGGATGCAACCATCTTTAACTTGAAAGTCCAAGGCTTCCGGGATCTGCCGCTTCCAATTATGTTATGCTGCTTATGATGCTTGATGTTGCCAACTGGTATTTGTATTCATATTATTTTAATTTAGTATCGTAACCATAAATACCCTGGTTTGTAGTGGAATTAGTTTACTGTTTACTGTGGTTTGTTATTCTTCTAGTTATTTACTAATGAATCAAAAGTCTCACACATTCACAGGAAACAGTTTACTTCTGTGTTGAAAAATAAGGTTAATATTCTACATGAATTAGTTGGCAAAATTGCCTTCTCTATTTATGTAGAATTATTGGAATAATCTTTACAGGAGATTGCTTTATTATGGAATTAAATGTTAAATATAAGGACTTTAAAACATTGCTGAACAGACGTTTTGGGAATGCAATTATATTTTACAACTCTGAAAACACGTTTTAAATTCTCCCCCAGAAACCGGTTTCTTGGATGATGTGTCATATGATAGCATATCCCTGGGCCCTGGATATGATCGTCCATACCAATTCAACCCCACTGTTCGAGAACCCAGAACCATCCAGCTATACAAGCATCTCAATCTGAAGAGCTGCATATGGACATTTGATGCATATTATGACATGACAGAGCTTATCGATGTATGTGGAGGATCAGTAACTGCTGACTTTCAGGTTCGTTTGAACATGATTTGCATCCCATCACAATTTATGTATAAATTTATTCCTGTCTAGTCGAAATCTGATGTGGTATATTTAGTCCATACATCAATTCAAATGAGCGTGTGGTTGCATTTTTGCAGGTCAGAGACTCGGCTCAGTCGTTCCTGACAGTGCAGGTGCCGCTCTATGTGTCCTACATCTATGTGACGGCTCCTCGTGGATGGGCCTCTCTGGAGCACCACACTGAGATGGAGTTCTCCTTCTTCTATGACACAGTCTTATGGAGAACAGGTACATGTAGTTTCATCACCAGACCCAAAGCCAATGGACAAACTCAGGCACAATCTGTGTTGTATAACCTGCTGTCATCACCTAAATGTCGCAGCTGATTTTGACTGATTGCTTATGAACGTTTCTTTACTCCAGGCATTCAGACAGACAGCGTGCTGTCAGCTAGATTACAGATCATTCGGATCTTCATTAGAGATGACGGACGACTGGTGATTGAGTTCAAAACCCATGCCAAGTTCAGAGGTCTGTGTTTTTAGCTATTTGTTCTCATTTCATTGTATTTGTAAACATAACCTGCCCCCAAATTGTATTTGGACACAATTGGACATTTAAAAATGAATGAATGTCATTGCATTTGTGCAGGGTTTTCCAAATAAGGGAACAGTAGGGAAATGTTGATGAATAGCTGAGTGTGACTATCAAATCAAATGCTGCGATTTATATAAATAAGTATATAGTCTGTTGGGCTGTGTGTGTGTGTCAAAGAGTAAAAAGAGAGAGAAAACTTCCTTTAAAAATGTGTATTGTAATTGAACAGATGGAAACAGATGTAGATAGTTAAACTGTGATAAAATAAACACTTAAATGTATATTTTGGATTTTTTTCCCACTTAAAGTCTCAGGGGGTACTTCAAGTAAATATGTTACATCTAAAAGGCCGTTCACACAGAATGTGTTTTTCCACTCCACTGCACTACTTTTCCATTGTTTTTCTAGACGGATGTGTTTTACCATTGCGCTCACGTCTTTTGCAGTGTCTCGTGCATGGTGCACCATTCTAAAAAGTTTAAACTAGTTCAACTTTTAAAAAATGTATCTCAAGAGCATGACTTTTGTGTGTGTGTGTGTGTGTCTCTGTGTAAACCGGCCCTAAGGGGTTCAGCTGACAAAAAAGTTTGGGAACACCTGCATTAGAATATTATACCACGTGGCAGTTTGAAGTGCGACATAAGTGTACAAATAATTTTTGGGGCACTACATACACTGAATCCTTCCTTACTGGAATCTTGAGTGAGTGATAAAATTTTCATCTCCCTCTAGGTCAGTTTGTCCCTGAACATCACACCCTCCCTGGACAGAAGTCTCATCTGATGGCTCCAGATCACTTGGGAGGCATTGAATTTGACCTGCAGCTGGTGTGGAGCGCACAGTCCTTTGATTCACCCTACCAGCTCTGGAGAGCCACAAGCTCCTACAGCAGGTGAGCGGCGTGAAGTCTAATGCTGTCACATCAACAAAGTCTATCTACCTTAATTACACTGACCGTGTGCTTGCTGTTGTGCTTTAGGAAAGACTACTCTGGGGAGTACACAGTTTTCCTCATCCCCTGCACAGTACAGCCAACACAGGCATGGGTTGACTCTGGAGATAAGCCTCTTTCCTGCACGGCCCATGCTCCAGAGAAGTATGTTACCATGGAGCTTTTCCATTGATAACTCCTTGAGGACTCTTAAATGACTTTTTGTGTTGGAGATGTTTTTTTCTGAGAAGAGCCAGCAGGGTTGAAAGATATTGCAGTTGTCATCCACTTTTAGTGGTCCTGTTTTACTGGTTTCATCAGATGCAGACTGAGTTTTTATGAGTCAACAAGAGTATTCAACAACATGCAAGGGCTTGTAACACTCTCTTTCAATCAATAGATTCCTGCTGCCCATCGCCTTCCAGCAGACCAACCGCCCTGTTCCTGTAGTCTACTCGCTGAATACTGAGTTCCAGCTTTGTAATAACGAGAAAGTCTTTCTAATGGATCCTGCTCTCGCGGACATGTCCGTGGCTGAGATGGACTACAAAGGAGCCTTTTCGATGGGTAAAATTAGCAAATGAATGAAAAAATACGGTTACTGCCACCATTACGCTTTCCTTCATTCATTGTTTGATATTACGCAGGTCAAACGCTTTATGGTAGAGTACTGTGGAATCCTGATCAGAACCTGAATTCAGCCTACAAGCTGCAGCTGGAGAAAGTATATTTGTGTACTGGGCGGGATGGCTATGTGCCCTTCTTCGACCCCACAGGAACCCTGTATAACGAAGGCCCTCAGTATGGCTGCATTCAACCGAACAAGCACCTCAAACACAGGTTCCTGCTTCTGGTAGGTGTCTATTGTAACAAGCCCAGACCAGTTTCACCGGTCTAACAAGATTCACTAGTAGGTGTGGTTATGTTTTAACTGAAATACTTTTGTGGATGGAAATGTTCAAATGGTATTTTGAAGATCAAACTTTTTGTATAACTTGGAACTAATATTGAGACGACAGCTGTAATATGATTTTACAGCAGAAAGTTTTAAAGATGCAATGAAAATGATAAGTGAAAAGGTGGAAAAATTATGGCAACGATTAATTCTTAATTAAGAGAAAATGTACAGTTATCCATTTTCAGTAAGCCCAGACAGGGTGATCAGAAACCCAGACGCCAACCATATACATAACATGTATAATTTAAATGACTGTATATTATATATTATAATGTGTATTATAAATTACAGTGGGTAAGATACTCTCCATGGCTGCATTTATTTTAAATACAGAAAAATCTATAATATTGTGAAATAATATTACAATTTAAAATAACTGCTTTCTACTTTAATATATTTTAAAATTTAAATTATTTCTGTAATGGCAAAGCTGAATTTTCAGCATCATTACTCCAGTCTTCTGTCACATTATTCTTCAGAAATCATTCTAATATGCTGATTTGCTGCTCAAAAAATATTTCCTATTATATCAATGTTGAAAACAGTTGTGCTGCCTAATATTTTTGAGATATATTTTTTTCAGGATTCTTTGATGAATAGAAAGTTCAGCATCAGAACAGCATTTATATGAAATAGAAATCTTTTGTAACAATATAAAAGTCTTTACTGTCATTTTTGATCAATTTAATACATCCTTGTTGAATAAAAGTATTCATTTATTAAAACAATTGTACTGACCCCAAATTTTTGAGCAGTGAATTATATTATCTTAAAGCTTTCACTAAGAAAAACAATCGGCCAAGACCAACATGGCTACAACATGACAATAATATTAACACAGTTCCGGTTGAGCAGTCAGATATATAGCATTGCCATAGGTGATGGTGAATATCAGAATGAAATATTCCAGAGAGCCATGTAATAATTGTAAATAATGTATCACATAGGACCGAAAGCAGCCTGATGTTTGCGACCGCTACTTCCACGATGTTCCCTTTGAGGCCAGCTTTGCATCTGACATTCCTGATCTCCAGTCCTTGTCTGCGACGCCAGGTGTAGACGGCTTCACAATGAAGGTCGATGCCCTTTATAAGGTCAGTGGCTGCAAGATTCTCCCAAAAAGTCAAGCTGTTAAACAGACCTTCTCTTTGACACATACTAGAAATCTTGGCAAATGTCAGAGCCAAAGCTATTCAATTGTACCCTTCAGGGAAATGCCTTAATCTGTTTGTTTAGGAATAGATGCCAGGCTAACAGTCTGCCATGACTATAGGGAACTTGACTAAAGGACAAGACCTTTTTTGTTGCATTTATAAAAAATCCCATTTGGTGCATTTACTCTTCTTTAGGTTGAGGCTGGGCACCAATGGTACCTCCAGGTCATCTATGTCATTGGACCCGAGTCCATATCTGCTCCCAGAGTCCAACGTTCAGTCACCTATGAGCTCAAGCGGAGTCGGCGAGATCTGGTGGACCGTTCAGGTCGTCTAACGCTAGATGAATCCCTGATCTATGACAATGAAGGTGACCAGGTGAAGAATGGCACCAACATGAAGACCTTGAAGCTTGAGGTGGAACCATCAGGCACCTTCAATCCCCAAATGGGAGGATCCATTGGGGGTGGCGTGGCAGCCTTCGTCCTACTTTTCTTGGTCCTTCTAGCCTTCTGTCTCATTGTCAGGAAGTGCCGCAGGGTTGTAAAAAAGAGGCCTGAGAAGGTAGTGGAGGATTATCCTCTGAACACGAAGGTGGAGGTGTGCATAGAACGTCTGGAGAAAAACCTCAACAGCAAGCACTGCTCTGTAAGAAACGTCAACGTCCTCAACAAGAACCCCGAGACCTACAAGGTCAATGGGGTCAAGGTCAAACAGGTCAATTTGGAGGTCAAACTCCACAACAACCTGAATGACGGCACTGAAGTCTGACCTTCTAGAGTATTTAATGAGAAGAAAAGAAACATTTTCTATGAATATTTGTAATAATGACATATGATGTTAATGTATTTTTGTATGACCATGAGGAGAAAAGGGAAAGTATGCTTGCCAGCTATGCAGTGTAAATCATTTCACAACTGAGCTACCTCAAGCATAATTGAACAACGCATAATGGTGTCATCTTATGTTTCCAATCTCAGTTTCAAATCATTGCTCTGTATGAGGATCATACAATGGCTCAGTGGTAGCTCAGCCACTTTGTTTAAATGAATGGAGAGTTTGTATCGCTGCACCTGCTATTTTATCATATCTGTAAAAACACATGAAAGTATTAAAGGAAGGATGAGTGCCAACGCTTTGGACCGGGTGAGTGATGTAAATACGTTTATTAAGTGCAATTATTGGATGACATGGTCGTCCCTGTATTTTGATCTGGTTTTGATGCTCTGCCTCATTGTGTAATTTACTTTTGGCCTGATCACCGGTGTGCCATGCTGAAATTTGTCAAGTGCGATTTATTTAATTCCAAATCTGAATAGACTGCCCAAAGTGATGCATTTGTTAGTTTTGTGTAAACCTTCGGTACTTGCAGACAAGAAACCAAGTGTTTCGATTATCTGTATGATTATATAGATCATAGATTTGATAACCACTATTGATTTGCTGTCAGTCTGCTGACTCCATTAAAATGCTGTAGCATCTATTATTTTTTGCAACACTGGACAACAAAATGTATTTTTGTTTTATATGACTGCTCTCTGTACTGATATAACCAAACACTACCAAAAATCTTCACTTTTTTTTTTTAAGATTATTCACCTCATGTTATCTTGGATTATTTAGTCTTGTATTAATGTCACATCATGTATTAAGTAAGGCACATGTATTTGATTTTATTCACGGTATAGTTTGTACAAAAAAAAATTGTAATTTTGTATTAAGTCATTCAATGTCACATGGTGCTAATTTGATCAAGAATATCCAGAATCTTTAAAGCACTGGGTGTAGTGTGGGAACTGCTATTATTATTATTTCATGGTGAGTCATGTCTCTCTCTCTCTGTTTCTTTCCCTGTATTTGTGGTTTTGTTAAGTTTTGTCCATTACTAAGTGTCTAAGTGAGTGCCTGTCAGACAAAGGAAAGTTTTGGAGATATCAGTTTTTGGTGCTATCATTTATGGTGAAAAAATCAACATGTTGCCTGTACTTGTGCCTTTTTAGCAATAAAATAAATGAATAAACCTATTCCTAAACTGTGTCACACTTTGCTCAAATCAAATATATGATTATTGAATTTATCATAAATTTTAATTTTAGGAGACTTTATATATATATATATATATATATATATATATATATATATATATATATATATATATAGGAGACTGAGTTTATATATATATATATATATATATATATATATAATATATACACTACCAGTCAAAAGTTTGGAAACATTACTATTTTTAATGTTTTTGAACAAAGTCTCTTATGCTCATTAAGGCTGCATTTATTTCATAATAAATACAGAAAAAACAATAATATTGTGAAATATTATTACCATTTAAAATTATCGTTTTCTATTTTAATATACTTTAATATGCAAAGCTGAATTTTCAGCATCATTACTCCAGTCTTCAGTGTCACATGATCTTTCAGCAATCATTCTAATATGCTGATTTGATACTCAGTTATTATCAATGTTGAAAACAGTTGCTTAATGTTTTTTTGGAACCTGTGATACTTCTTTCAGGATTCATTGATGAATAAAAGGTTAAAAAGAACAGCATTTATTAAAAATATAAATCTTTTCTAACAATATAAATCTTTACTATCACTTTTTATCAATTTAACACATCCGTGCTGAATAAAAGTATTAATTTCTTTCAAAAAAAAAGAAAGAAAAAAAATTACTGACCCCAAACTTTTGAACGGTAGTGTATATTGTTACAAAAGATTTCTATTTTATTTTTTAACTTTTAATTCATCAATGAATCCTGAAAAAGTATCACAGGTTATAAAATAATATTAAGCAGCACAACTGTTTCCAACATTGATAATAAATCAGCATATTACAATGATTTCTGAATGATCATGTGACACTGAAGACTGGAGTAATGATGCTGCTTTGCATCAGCTTTGCATCACGGAAATAAATTATATTTTAAAGTATATTAAAATAGAAAACCATAATTTTAAATTGTAATAATATTTCACAATATTATTGTTTTTTCTGTATTTATTATGAAATAAATGCAGCCTTAATGAGCATAAGAGACTTCGCTCAAAAACGTTAAAAATAGTAATGTTTCCAAACTTTTGACTGGTAGTGTATATATATATATATATATGTCATTTTAGTGGTAATAAAATAGTTTTGAATGCATTTTAAATGTTATTGGCTTTTTGAGAACAAAATAAAATATTTTTTTGCCTTTTGAATTATGTGTAAAATTCATAACCGCATGTTACTCACGAAGGGAGAGGCTCAGTAAGAATGCATATCTTTGGAGACCATGACATCATGTCTCTCACGCCCTTAGAAAACAGGTGAGGAGAACAGGAGACGTTAAACCAGACAGAGGGCCACGTTGTTTAATACTTTGTATTACGAAGGTAAGAGCAAAGACGATTTCTAAGTATACAAAAACTGTAAGTTGCACTAATGCTAAATGTTGGTTTAATTAATAGAGCACATGCTTTGGATATGCAACCCATATGCCCCACGATGTTAAAAGAAAAGTTCTTCAAACTAATCGCTGCCGTTAGTCAGGGTTCAGTCATAATATGACAGCCTTTGTCAAAACTTGTTTATTGCTGAGATTTTAAAACCTAATTCAGTCGTTACCTTTCCTTTTTTGTTTAGTTAAAAAGAAAGTGAAAGAGAGAAAAGCAAATGTGAATGAAATGGATACTTGTACATGCGTATTGCTTGACTGTGTATCTGCTAATCGATGAAAAGATTTGAATTATGAAAATGTTTGTTTATAGAATCTTCCCAATCAAAAATGGCAGACTTGTGGGTAAGTACAGTATACTTTTGCAGCATAGAATATTGCTGATTACAAATTTGTTGAGATTTAATTTCTTGTATTGCAGGATGACTTAGAGAGCTTTGCGAATGCTTCCTCTTCTTTCACCGCAGTGGTAAATAAACTTGTTTTAGATATTCTTGGTTGTATATATCATTTCATATGAAATTCATTTATGTTTTACCAGTGCTAGTTGTCACACTTTGGGTTCCACAAAATATTTATCAGGGCAGGTCTGTATTTTAAAGGCAATGTATTAATACAAACAATTAAAAATGTACCTATAAGTGGACTTTTGACACAAAACAGTTACTAAGATATAGAATTTGTTACAACTTACATATGTGACAACTATAGCCTCCAGTACCCAGAAGCATTTAGATTTTTGTCTTCTTCTTCTTCAGCCAGGAGAGAGGGGTACCATTAAAGCTAAAGCTAACTTCAACGTCAGTGAAGATGTTGCAGCTCTTTGTAAAGCAATTGAAGGCATAGGTACATAATCTACATAGTACAGTATATTCTAAAAACAGATTTCTTTACAGTATTGTTTGTCAACTCTGTTACTGTCACTTCTGATACATACTGTCAACATTGTTACTTTACCTTTGTAACAGATGTATGTATGTATGTATGTATAAACATCACCAATTTTACTTAACAGGTACAACTGAGAAAACGTTGATAGAGATACTGACCCACAGGAGCAGCAGTCAAAAGCAGGCTATTTCAAAGGCATACCAAGAAACCACAAAGAGGGTAAAATCTGTCTTCTTGCACATATGTATGTGTGTTTTTGTGTGCACATGAAAATTTTGCAAGTCTTGTAATTCTTAAAAAATGTTGTTTGTCTAGATTCTTGTTAATGACTTGAAAGGCGACACTCAGGGCAAGTTAGAAGAAGTGCTTGTTGCACTCGCAAGACCTCCTGCAGTCAATGATGCTAAATGGTTAATCGAAGCAATCAAAGTAAATTATATTTCCTAATTTTCCTTTGTGAATACTTATTTTTTATTTTCTCCCTGTACAGTGTTTTAAGGCAAACTTCAGCTGTTTATGTGAGCATATTGAATGTAATGTTTGTGGATATTTTTCATTGTTTTCCTAATACATTCATGAATTGTTTTCCAGGGGGCTGGAACGGACAACAGTATCCTGATAGAAATTCTTTCCTCACGGACAAATAAACAAATCAAGGAGCTGTCTGCAGCATATTCTGAGGGTGAGATGAGGAATCTATTGTAGTAACAAGTAAGTTACAAAAAGTTGTTATAATTGCTTCTCTTCCCGTTGCGCTATAGAAACAAAGAAAACACTGATACAGAGCCTAAAGACCGAAGTTTCGAGAGATTTTGGCAAAGCCATCCTTTTGCTTGCTGAGGTGATTAAATACACATGTATAGCAGTTTATTCTAATGAATGCAATTGATACTCTGGAAATTAAAGATATTTCATTTGTCTCTCATTGTAAGGGGGCGAGGGACGAGAGCACCAATGTGAATGCAGACCAGGCTAGAGAGGATGCAAAGGTACAGAAATCTCAGAAAAGTTTCCACTTTTATATAATTAGTCCCACCATGATGGACAGCTGTTGAAGATGTTGAAGATTATGTTTTCTATGATTAGATGTGAGTATCTGTTCTCTGTTTTCTCCATAGGCCCTCTATAATGCGGGCGAGAAAAAACTGGGAACTGATGAGTCCAAGTTCATTGAGATCCTCTGTAAAAGGAGCATCCCTCACCTGAGACAAAGTAATCAACATAATCATCTGTATAAACACAAGCGTTTCATATAGGAACTGAAATTGCAGGTGTGTTTTAAATATAACTTGACATGTCCTTTTGCAGCAATATTGGAATATAAAAACATCAGTGGCAAGACTTTGCAGAAGAGCATCGAGAAGGAAATTTCTGGAAGCCTGGAGGAGCTGCTGGTTGCTATTGGTATATTTCTAATTTTAATGCAAATACACAATAAGTATATATATATATATATATATATATATATATATATTTACACACACAGTGCTCAGCGTAAATGAGTACACCCCCTTTGAAAAGTAACATTTTAAACAACATCTCAATGAACACAAAAACAATTTCCAAAATGTTGACAAGACTAAGTTTTATATAACATCTGTTTAACTTATAACACGAAAGTAAGGTTAATAATATAACTTAGAGAACAAAATTTTCAATTTTACTCAAATTAGGGTGATGCAAAAATGAGTACACCCCACTGAAAGTCTCTGGAGCAAAGCTAAATTTTAGACTACAAATGTCTAATTTAGCAAGAATTGAACCACAGGTGAGTCTAATTATTCATTACACAGGTGTCCAGCAGACAGTTGACTATAAAAGGGTGTTAAAACCCCTTCCCATTTCATGCTGTCAGCAATGGCACCACATGGAAGAGAAATGTCACAAGACCTGAGAAAGAAAATCATTTCTTTACACCAGAAAGGTGAAGGCTACAAGAAGATCAGCAAAGCTTTACTTATCAGTCAGAATACTGTAGCAAAAGTGGTACAAAAATGTAAAAAAGATGGAAGTGCAACCATATCACAGAGACGTCCAGGTCGTCCACGGAAGTTAACACCTCGACAGGAGCGTCTTCTGATGAGAAGGGTTGAAGAAAATCGGCATGCAAGTTCACTGCAGTTATCTAAAGAAGTAGAAAGCCAAACTGGGGTGACAATTTCCCGTGACACAATACGGCGTACACTGCAGAGGAATGGCATGCATGGGTGCCGTCCACGAAAGAAGCCCCTCCTAAAGCCCAGGCACAAAAAAGCCCGCCTAGAGTTTGCCAGGGCCCATGCTGACAAAGATGAAGACTACTGGGACTCTATACCCTGGAGTGATGAGACCAAGATAAATGTTTTTGGAACTTATGGCTTCAAAACTGTATGGTGTCGCAAAGGTGAGAAATACAAAGAAAAATGCATGGTGCCTACAGTGAAACATGGTGGTCCAGTGTCCTTATGTGGGGCTGCATGAGTGCTGCTGGTGTCGGGGAGCTGCATTTCATTGATGGCATCATGAATTCACAGATGTACTGCTCTATACTGAAAGAGAAGATGCTACCATCACTCCGTGCCCTTGGTCGTCGTGCACTTTTCCAACATGACAATGATCCTAAATGCACATCTAAGGCCACTGTTGGATTTCTGAAGAAGAACAGGGTGAAAGTGATTCAGTGGCTCCTGATCTGAACCCAATCAAACACCTATGGGGAATTCTGAAGAGACAAGTTTAGCATCACTCTCCATCCAGTATCCAGTCTCTGGAGGTCATTCTTAAAGAATGGAAAAAGATAGATGTTGCAAAATGTCGCCAACTTGTTCATTCCATGCCTAGAAGACTTGGTGCTGTCATTAAAAATCATGGAGGTCATACAAAGTACTAGATGTAGTAGTTTTTGTTGTGGGGTGTACTCATTTTTGCATCACCCTAATTTGAGTAGAACTGAAAAATGTGTAATCTAAGTTATATTATTAACCTTACATTCATGTTATAAGTTAAAAAGATGTTATATTAAACTTAGTCTTGTCAACATTTTGAAAATTGTTTTTGTGTTCATTGAGATATTGTTTAAAATGTTACTTTTCAAAGGGGGTGTACTCATTTACGCTGAGCACTGTATGTATTATATAGATATAGATATTGATATGATATGATATGATATATATATATATGTATATGATATATATATATGATATATATATATATTTGTGTGTGTGTGTGTTATATTCTATATTTTCAAATACACTTATTTCTTATAGTAAAGTGTGTAATGAGTACTCCTGCATACTTTGCTGAAAAACTCTACAAAAGCATGAAGGTACAGCAAAAAAAATTTCAATCATTGTGTTTGTTCAACACTGATGTTTGTATTAAAAATAGGACTGTTTTATACTATTTGTGAACCTGCAGGGAGCAGGTACAGATGAAACCACTTTGACCAGAGTAATGGTCAGCCGTGGAGAGATCGACATGCTGGACATCAGAGCTGAATACAAGAAGCTCTATCAGTCTTCACTCTACAAGGAAATAAATGTAGGCTGATATAAATACTTTAGCACAGGTTCAGGTCATCTGCCATCTTTCTTTGAGTTATGCTTGAGCCCAGTAATACCTGACCTCCTGATCCTCAGGTTTATTTGTTTAATCTTGCTCTCAAGAGATCCTAAAATTCATTAATGATATATTGTAACTAGAAATATTCACAAGCACATGAACAAGTGCAGGATTTGAACAATCTGTTCCTCATGTCTGACAATGACCACAAGACTCTTCACCCATCTGTGTCACTGTTGTCCTCTTGTTTGTGATACTATATTTCATGCAAATGAAAGTCATTGGTGATGACTTGTTCTTGTATCTGATGTTGTGGTACAGTCTGTCCTGATTGTCTTAGTGATTATGACTGTGCGTGACTTTGCTCTCCTTCATTTCAGTCTGATGTGTCTGGCAGCTACGGTGAATGCCTGAAGATGATTTGTGGAGGAGAAGACTAACCTGTTTACAAAACCTGGTTACAAGTTCTCAGGATGCTTTATAAAATAGTTTCATGAGGGAAATATATCATTTATATCATAATATATAATTTCATCATGTATAGTTTAGTGCAGCTAAAAGTTACAGAGTGAGATTCATATTGATTAAAGATTCATATTTAAAACATACCTTTGGTTTTTGTCTCGGTCAAAACTGTTAAGACTTTTTGGTGGTGAATGGCCCCTCAGGCATGACTTTCTATGATTTAGAATAAACACCAATTAAAATGTTGCTGATAAATCATGAATATTATAATTAGAAATTAAAATGTTATGTTTATTGTATGCATTTATTAATTCTTTTGGTCTACATACAGTAATATTACATAATATGTCCTTCATTCATTATGTGAATCAGCAGAGTGAATTAACAGACTGGATTATAAGATTGAAATGCTGAAGAATATATTATTTTAGAACACAACAAAATTGTTTGTTTGTTTTAAACGAGTTTCATGTTTGTTTGTTTTAATACTGTAAGTGTCTAAGTGAGTGTCTATAAAACCAGAGAAAGTTTATCAGACATCTGTTTTTGGTGCTATCATATGGGTGAAATAATCAACATGATGCCTGTTTGTGCCTTTTTGGCAATAAAATAAATTAATAAACCCATTCCTAATGCATGATTATTTAATCTACCATTATAATTTAATTTATCCATATTTTATTATTATTATTAAAAAGGAGACTTGAGTTTGTGCAGTGTCAGAAATCTTGGCCCCACATGATAGTTATGTAACACTAAAAGCAATCATTTTAGCGGGTTTTGGATGTATTGTGTGTTAAATGCTAATTTGGCCTTGATGGGTGTTAAATCACTACAAAATAACAAGGAAATAAAGTGCAATTTTTCTTTTGACTGAAAAAAAAAAAATAATTCTTTTGATTGATAAATTCATAGTAGTTCGTTGGATATTCACGAAGGGAGAGGCTCAGTAATGTCTTTCGTGAACGATGACATCATGTCACTCACGCCCTGAGGAAGCAGGTGAAAAGAAGTTAAACTAGTCAGGGGGCCACGTTGTGTAGATTTGTACCGCAAAGGTAAGTGCAAACTGAATAAAAAGAGGACAGAAACGCAGGAAACATTTCCAAAGCTAAATCTTGATTTGATTTTGATTAACATAACTTCACATCAGATTCAGCATTCGATACAATCGATGCCAAGCAAGCAGATCAAGATAGAGAAGTGCGTTCATGTGATTGCTTCAGTCAGTCAGAATTTCTGACTCGGAAATCATGAAAATAGGCTACGAGTTTTTATCAAAGCTTAGTTTTCTGTAAAGTCTTTAAGATCTATTTCTGAAGGGAAGTCGTTTACCCTTGCTTTTTATGTGGCCTATTTAAAAAATGTGAAAAAAAATAAAATAAAATAAATAAATAATGTAGTCTAATGGATTCTGTACTGTAAATAGGATTTTTTTTTTTTATCACACTAGAATCCAAGAATCCAAAAATGGGAGACTTGTGGGTAAGTAAAATCTTAAAGCTTGATTCACTCATCTCTGAAGGTGATGTTTAAGTATGATTTTGAATTTAATTTCTTATGTTGCAGGAAGAATTGCAAAGTGTTGCGAATGCTGCTCCCGCTTCATTCACAGCAGCGGTAAAACAAACAAATAACTTTAATTTAGTTCTTTTTGTTTCATATATATATATATATATATATATATATATATATATATAAAACACGGGGGCTAGTTGTCACACTTTTAAACATTGTTGTAATTATTTATTTATTATTAATCAATTGGTGGATGGATGGACTGATGGACGGATTATTTGATTGATTACTCCTTCTTCAGCCAGGGGAGAGGGGTACCATTAAAGCCAAGGCTAACTTTAATGTCAATGAAGATGTTGCAGCTCTCCGCAAAGCAATTGAAGGCATAGGTACATAATATACATACCTGAAGTGCATTATATACTGTACGTAATATGTTCATTCATTATGTGTAGGGGAGAGTGGAGTAAGATGAGCCATTTTTTACTTATGTGGTCCTCAAGATAAGGGAAAATGAGGCAGAAGTACAATGAAAGTATTTAAAGTAATTTCAGGATGTTTCATATCATTTAAAATGATCAGAATATATCTATGACAAAGGGTTCTAAAAATATGGCTTCTTATAAAAAAAGTGTTCCTCTGGCTCAATTTACCCCAGGTTAGGGGTAAGTTGAGCCGAGTCAGTAGGTGGGTGTAAACTGACCATCTAACTGAATCTGAATCAAACCCATGTGAAATTTTAAAGATAATGTACCTATTTTAAAAATTAATTTAATAATCAAATTTCCTTTTACAAATATTCTTTGTAAAAATATTTTACAAATATTTCTTTTTTCAAAGCTAAATTAAACAACATAAAACCAACCAAATGAAGTTGAAATTTCAGTATCTTTAATTGTTTGCATTTCTGAAACAATATGTTGAACATCAAAGTTGTAACCTTCCCATAAACAGACTAAACAGAGAGTTTGTTGAGTAAAATTAAATAAAAACTAAATAAGAATGAATAAATGTCACTGCAACTAATCAACATTTTAGTCAAAAGGTTCTTGACATGGTAGTTTTTCTGCAATGTTGACCATGTTAGGCCATTAGGAACTACAGGTGGAAAGAAATATATGATTAAACATCCTCTGGTTCGTATCAGAGAAGGATTTGGTGTACTTGTACACTATTACTATCAAATAAACTCGAAAATAAAGATAAACTAAACCAGTTGCGTAATATTACTTTGAAATGACACCAGTTTATAATTCAGATTTAACTTAAATTCAGTGCCTTATGGTGGGGTAAGTTAAAACGCTGGCTCAATTTACCCCACAGCATTTGGCTCACTTTGCCCCATATCTGACATTTTAGGAAAAGCTAGCTAGCTTACCAATTCAGAATAACATTTAGCTAAATTACTTGCATGGTTTTATACGTTGCTAAATCACCAATGTGCATCATAAATAGTTTTAGACCTAGACAAATTTGCTTTGATGAAACAGCCATTACATCTGTTATGTTAAAATTTTACTTTGACAAGCCAAAAACAGTTTTTAAAGTAAATAAGCGACTTCCACTCCTCCCATGTGCTTCTCCTTTTCACAGTCTGGCAGAAATGATAGGTGGTTCTAAAATATATGATCACATGACAATAGAATGGTACGGTTGCCAAGATACAGGGGGGTGGATCAACTTACCCACTGGCTCATCTTACCCCACTCTCCCCTACATGATATATTTAGGGTCTTGTAGTCTTGTTGTTGCAATCTCTTTGTATATTTTTGAGAATGAATAAGTTATGTGAGTTATCACTTACCAGGTACAACTGAGAAGACGTTGATAGAGATACTGACCCACAGGAGCAGCAGTCAAAAGCAGGCTATTTCAAAGGCATACCAAGAAACCACAAAGAGGGTAAATCTGTGTCCTCTTGCTCATACTTAATTGTATGTGTGTGCAGTTATATAATGAAAATCTTTTAAATTTGTTTGTCTAGATTCTTGTTAATGACTTGAAAGGCGACACCCAGGGGAACTTTGAAAAGGTGCTTGTTGCGCTCGCAAGACCTCCTGCAGTCAATGATGCTAAATGGCTAAACAAAGCAATGAAAGTAAGTACTATATTTCCTAGTTTTTTAAATATATATTTTAGCAATAATCTGAGACATGTTCTAGCTATATCTATGTGAACATATTTTGCATGTTGTTTACCAATGTTTGTGGATATTTTTCATTGTTTTCCTAATACATTCATGAATTGTTTTCCAGGGGGCTGGAACGGACAACAGTATCCTGATAGAAATTCTTTCCTCACGGACAAATAAACAAATCAAGGAGCTGTCTGCAGCATATTCTGAGGGTGAGATGAGGAATCTATTGTAGTAACAAAATATGTAAGTTACAAAAAGTTGTTATAATTGCTTCTCTTCCCGTTTGCCCTATAGAAACTAAGAAAACACTGATACAGAGCCTAAAGACCGAAGTTTCGAGAGATTTTGGCAAAGCCATCCTTTTGCTTGCCGAGGTGATTAAATACACATGTATAGCAGTTTATTCTAAGGAATGCAGTTGATACTCTGGAAATTAAAGATATTTCATTTGTCTGTTATTGTAAGGGAGCGAGGGACGAGAGCACCAATGTGAATGCAGACCAGGCTAGAGAGGATGCAAAGGTACAGAAATCTCAGAAATCCCTTTCTATATGGTAACAGATCACCCTGAACTGAATTCATTATTTCAGAATACTTTTTCATTAGAATATCATTGGCTAAAAAAGTCTGTGGCATAAAAATATAATACATTTTGTGCTGAATCTTGCATTTCTCAAGGCAGGCTTTGTATATCAAAAAGTCTTCATTTAATTTGCTAGTTACAATAATAAGATATATAAACAACTACATACCTCAATCTCTCACAGTTTTGTCCTTGTTTCTATAATTAGGCCCACCATGATGGACAGCAAGCCAAAACTTGATCATCTATAGCAGCGTCGAAGATTATGTTTTCTATGATTAGATGCGAGTATCTGTTCTCTGTTTTCTCCATAGGCCCTCTATAATGCGGGCGAGAAAAAACTGGGAACTGATGAGGCCAAGTTCATTGAGATCCTCTGTAAAAGGAGCATCCCTCACCTGAGACAAAGTACCAACATAATCATCCGTATAAACACAAGTGTTTCATATGCTGAAATTGCAGGTGTGTTTTAAATATAACTTGACATGTTCTGTTGCAGCAATATTGGAATATAAAAACATCAGTGGCAAGACTTTGCAGAAGAGCATCGAGAAGGAAATGTCTGGAAACCTGGAGGAGCTGCTGGTTGCTATTGGTATATTTTTAATGAATTCTGAATGCACATACACAATAAGTATATTATAATATTTGATACGTGTTTTTACGTCTACATCTTTTTAATCAAATACTTATTTCTTATAGTAAAGTGTGTAATGAGTACTCCTGCATACTTTGCTGAAAAACTCTACAAAAGCATGAAGGTACAGCAAAAAAAATTTCAATCATTGTGTTTGTTCAACACTGATGTTTGTATTAAAATTAGGACTGTTTTATACTATTTGTGAACCTGCAGGGAGCAGGTACAGATGAAACCACTTTGACCAGAGTAATGGTCAGCCGTGGAGAGATCGACATGCTGGACATCAGAGCTGAATACAAGAAGCTCTATCAGTCTTCACTCTACAAGGAAATAAATGTAGGCTGATATAAATACTTTAGCACAGGTTCAGGTCATCTGCCATCTTTCTTTGAATTATGCTTGAGCCCAGTAATACCTGACCTCCTGATCCTCAGGTTTATTTGTTTAATCTTGCTCTCAAGAGATCCTAAAATTCATTAATGATATATTGTAACTAGAAATGTTCACAAGCACATGAACAAGTGCAGAATTTGAACAATCTGTTCCTCATGTCTGACAATGACCACAAGACTCTTCACCCATCTGTGTCACTGTTGTCCTCTTGTTTGTGATACTATATTTCATGCAAATGAAAGTCATTGGTGATGACTTGTTCTTGTATCTGATGTTGTGGTACAGTCTGTCCTGATTGTCTTAGTGATTATGACTGTGGGTGACTTTGCTCTCCTTCATTTCAGTCTGATGTGTCTGGCAGCTACGGTGAATGCCTGAAGATGATTTGTGGAGGAGAAGACTAACCCAGAAATACCACTGAAGATGTCCTATTTAGTTCTCTTACAATAGGTCGATCCATCGTATCCTGTGTGGCAAGCCCTTCGGATGTTAAATTTTAAATCTTTTATAAAATAGTTTTATTTAATAAAAAATTTTTCTCAGGAAATATATCATTTATATGTGTGGTTTACTGCAGGTAAAGGTACAGTGTAAGATTCATATTGATTCATGATTCATATTTAATGGTAGTGAATAGCATGAAAAAAAATTGCTTTAGACTAAACCCCATTGCAATTGTGCAATTCTGATAAATCATGAATATTCAAAAAATAAACAAAATACTATGAATATTTCTGCATTTGTCTTTTTGTAAAAAAATAAAAATAAAACATTTTTACATATTACCTTTTTGTTTTTCATACACTACAGCAGAGTGTTTTTACACACTGTCATAGTAAGATGATTTATTTCAGTTATTGATTTCTTAATCATTGGCCTAAATGTCACTCTGTTCTTTCCATGTCTGTTTCTGTCTCTATTATTTAATTCAATTTACCTGCTGCACTTTCATTTCTCAGTATTGAAGGCACAGTTTGCCAGACGTAAATGTCATTAAGAAAAATTTATTGAGTGTCTGTTAGACTTTAAAGGTAACCTTTTGGCTTTAAATTTTACTTTCTAAATGGCCTTCCTCTGCCCACATGGTTCCTGTTTGAGCTGTTTTTCTCAACTTCCCCCTTTTCATTAGACATTTACTTTAGACCAAATTGTAGCCAGACTTTCTTGTAGATAGTATAGAACTATAGTTAACCTATTTTTGGTAAAAGAAAAAATGGACCTTAGTTATAAATATGACAGTAGATTCTACTCATGATAATAATAATTATGCAAAAATCACAGCTCCTAAAAGTTTCATACAACACTGCAGGGCTCGACAATAAGGACACAAATGACACTCGGGACAGTGCTTCATCGTCACTAAAGTTTAGCGTTTGTTTTTAAGCATTGCCAATTTAAATGTTCAAGCGCAAGAGGACGCGAAAGAGAACTCGATACGGTACTTGCACGCTGTGAGACGTTGTGTGCTAATACTACATTGAGTTCTCTTTCACATCTTCTTGCACTTAAATGGACAAATTTACACAAAATTATGTCAAAATGCCCATCTTGGCTAATGTCCTAGTAAATGTAGTTATGTCTTAAATGAACATAAACAGTTGAGGTATAAAACACACGTAACTATATTTGAGCCGGGCATTAGGTCTTACCAGCCTAATATTCCTACTGTTGTCTGTTTTTAATGTTAAACAATGAAGGGCAAATAAAAAATCACTCACTGCTCTTGATTGAACAACTTTTGTAACTTCAATAAGGAGCAATCTAATTTATACAGTGCAGAATATGCAGAGTTATTTTACATTTGATTACTTTATTCAATTTGTGTACCTAAAAACTACTGTTAGACCTACCTGAAAAACGATGTTTATTTCATTTGTATGTTTGTTCTATTGTATTTATTTGTGCTATTGCATATAATTTGATTATTTGTTCTTATTTTTTACTGACTTGTCCTCAATAATATTTTAAATTTATATTAGGTTAGTAGTTTTTGCTGTGGTATCAAAATTGGAATCAAGAATTGTTAAATTTGGTGTCATAACCTTATTTATTAAGGTTGCATGGGTCAAACACAATAACTATTTTTATTATTACTTTTTTTGGCAGGGCAAGTAAAAATTCGAACTTTGAAATTTGAACCACTGGACCAACCAGACCACTAGAAAAATACCTTAGCATTGTGAACTGAACAGTCAACAAAGTGTAGTGCCATGTTTGAAAAACAACAACAAAAACAACACAAATCATCATTGCACACATTATGATAAAGATAACCAAGATATCTGGGCGTTCTTGTGATGTGCACATCGTTGAGTCATCTGTTCAGGGAGATGCTGCTGATGAAACTTTGCACAGTCAGGGGAGTTGATCTGTATTGAGGTGGAGAAGTGCCTGAGGGAACAGCAGATCCTCATTAATCCCATGTAATAATCCCAGACTCCAATTCGGTCTTCTACCTCTCCATCGACCTACATCTGTAGCTATTATCAGATAGCTGTCACATTTGTACAAGCATTATATGCATTTGGTTTTACAGCTCTTGACATTTTTCTTTTCTAAATATCCCAATTTAAATAGCTCGTGATTTTCTTGTGTAGATGATTTGCAGTTAACTGAGCACTTTGTAGCTTATTTTAAAAATTCAAAAATTAACAATATAAAAGTATAAAATAATATAAAAGTTGATCCACAAAATATGTGTGGTACATTGCAAAAGGTACAAATCTTAACATCTAATATCTACTCTTATTTTATGGGATGCGGAAGCACCTGCTCATTTTTCAGTGTTTGACCATTAGAGGGCAGGACATTTTCATGAACTGACTAAAAGATGTACCTGAGGTCCCTCAAAGGGTTTTGTGTTGTCAGTCCAGACTGGTTAACATCACGTGACTGTCTCAGTCTGACGTAATCTTTGTCAACATTATATGAGATGAATCAGTGCCCTGATTAAACATATATTAAATTATACATTTAATTATAAGTGTCATTTTTGAAAGTTATAGGTGGGAGATACATGTATAGAGTATTATATAACAACAACAACAACAACAACAAAAAGTAACTCAACTTTAAACTTCTTTCAAATTTATTTTAAAAATATTGATAGCTATTAATGCATGTAATTCACTATTTTGCACTTGAGAGAAAATAGTATAATCTGTACGCAACTTACTATGCAAAACATCTGCTTCACTTTTCTTAAATATAGACAAAGGTGATTAAATGTTAATTGTCATCATCGGGAGGTCTCTGCTCTGTGATTTTGTTATTTTCAACAATAGACATTAAATAAGCATCCAAATTCAAAATGAGACATGTATTAAATAAATAATAGGCTAAATAAGAATGGGTAATGTTGACAATTTAACCTAAAGTAAGATGTCACTGAGTAGAGGCTAGATATTTTGGGACCAAATGATGGATTGTAGTTATAATGCCATATTTCCCATAAATTAAAGAAAAATGTTTGTTTGGCCATTTTTTTTTTAAAATTTTTTATTACATTAATTTGAATGATTGAACTTATATAGTCGACACTACAATTTGTTCAATAACCAAGAAACTATAATAAGATTATTTGTTCGTCATCCCACCATGCTGTACAAAAGTCCACATAATGGATCCATTGAACATCATAAAAATAAATAATTAAAAAAAAAAAGGAAAGGAACGTGATATTTTTGTTATAGATATTGCTAATTAAAATTATTTTCTCATTTACTCCCCATTTTAAGAGCAAGCTACTTTTGAAGTCCGGTTAATTTTATGTTAGATAACTGTTTATCCAATAATTCTCACAACAACATAACGTTGGATTTGTGCATCTAATTCTTAAAAAACCGTGGACACACGTGTACAGTATTCGTGGAATGTGCCAGTCGCACTGCTTCAGCACCTCACACTCCCAAACAATCCATTCACATCTTTAAACACATTGGTTAAGATCTTTATCAAGCAAACTGATAAATAAAACGTAGACAGAGACAGTCATCCGTGCCATCCCATCAGAGAAGAGCATCTACGGGACGCGTCACGCTCACACCAATCATGACAATAGGAAGAAATCGGACAAAACAAAGTTAGGTTGTCAGACAGTCGGATTGGGCAATAACAAACCTCCCACTAATTCTCCGGCGAGTCACGAGAGTTCGAACTTTATCAGTGTGACTGGGGACTTCCAGAGCACGAGGAACCGCTCTGCCTTTAAAAAAAAATAACAGACGCTGCTCTCAACACCAGAAACGTTCGACCGCTTGGAGGATTTCAGGATTGTTTTGTAGTAGGCTAATACTTTTTACTATGATACACGGTGTCCTCTTCAAGCAGAGAGAGGAAGCCAATCAGCTAGCGAGCTGGCTAACTAAACTATCCAAAGGGGAAGTGGCAGCAGTCATCGTTTAAGAGTTTCGCTAGCGTAGCTTCCGCCTAACACACCCACTTTCTGTCTATTTGTTGTTCACATTGGTTTCAAATAACCTGGACTTCAACCAACTTAAGCTTTCGGCTGAACACAAAAGCATGCTTTGGCGAAACAGAGCGCTTCGCCGTTGTTAGCCAGCTAGCGAGGCGAATGGTCTCTCCAGCTCCAGCACAGGCTCGCTAGCCAGCCAAAACTGGAGTCGGCCTGAAAATACAGCAGCGTGGAGGTTATCACTCGTGCTGTTGTCAGTCATTAACGACAAAACGCTTGCCCTGACTGTTGACTTCTATGCAGTTGCTTCATCGGGCTTTGGGGGAAATAAGGAAGCATTCAGCTACGCCTCTCTGCGTCCCTCGAGCACTCAAGTGCCTGGCGCATCTCGGGAGAGCAGATCTCTCAGCATGCTGGACAAAAGAGCGGAGATGAGCAGATTGGCGTTTTAATCGTCTTTGGCTTGTTTGGAACTGTCCGTTTGGGGAAGGCGGGAACACAAGAGGCAAGAATGAAGAAGTTTTCGCGTATGCCGAAGTCAGAGAGCGGAAGTCTCGGGGGTGGGTCTGGATCTGGTACTGGAAGCAGCAACTACATCGGGAAGGTGTTTGCTGTCGGTCGATACCAAGTGACGGTGGAGGACCTGATCGCTGAAGGTAATGGATGCATTTGTTTAGGCCAATAACAATGAAATGGCAAAACCTACTGGTGAAGTGTATAAGAGCCCCCCAAACCCCACATACATCTGTTTTATAGAGCAATAAGCAGTTCAGGGAGGATAAACTGGCTGTTTACTGCAGGTTGCACCTCGTTATATCAACGCTTTAATAAGAACAGTAATGTAGCTCCTTGCCATGAAAAGAGGAACTAGCTTGGTGTTTGTCCTTCCCATAAATTGATAGAGATGATGCTTCCACATAACCACAGTTACTGATCACATGGCTTTTGATCAGGAGGTCTGGGCTGACCCAAATCGTGACCTAATGTTTGTCACTGCAAACCAAACAAAAAGAAGAAATGGTCGGTGTCTTTCATCTTGTCCTTGTTAAATTTTAAGCACAAGAGTTTAGTGAAAGCTCAGGCCCAAACATTCAGTTTATTGCCACACAATTACTACACATTGCCTTGGCACAAATAGATACTGAGATAGTAAAACAAAGTTTATCACGTATGTAATTTTACCCTCCCTCTACAGGGCACAACTTCTTAGAGTGGTTCTTAAGAGATTTAAGTAGTTTGATGTCTTGATAATAAACTCTCCTGGACATTTATAAACATTGTAGAGTGGCACTCTTATCTTTCTCAGTTGTTATTTAATAGCATGTTCAGCTGTTAAGTTCAGTATTTCCTAGTGTTACGTCTGTTTTAGTGTTTTGTTCTGCGTCATCTAAAATACTTAGTTCACACAGTTCTATAATGTGACTAATACAAGTGCTAGGGTGTTTGTTTCCCATGTAGATGTTGTCAGTTCTGTGAGTTTCACTGAACAGCAACTTGGCAGCCCTGAACTTGCTGACTGGACACAATTATATAATTTGCCATTAGTGCAAAAGTTCACCCTCACAAACAACTGGCAGTTAGTTTTCAACAACTGTTGAGTTTGAAGTACTTTTATTCTTGCTTTCTCACTCGATTGTTTTGTTTAATGTTGCATGTTTTTTGACTTGCGCTTTATCAAATGGTTTTATCTTTTTTTTTTTTTTTATACTCTTATGTTATTTAAAGGTGTCCCTTGAAATTGAATTTGTCCATTTGTAAAAAATAAAAATAAAAATAAAAAAAATAACTACAACCCCCTCTAGAAATGTCTTCTCAATATCACATCAGTGAATGTTCACCAATTTTTTTTCTATATTTTGTGTCATGCATAGGCATCTTTCATCATACAACTTTTGTCAGCAAACCTGAGAAAAGACAGTTATGAAAATCTGTTCTGCTTTTGAATGCATAATGTTAATTTTAATTTAGTCTTAAACGCATAGTTTACCCAAAAATGAAATTTTACCCGAAAATTCTCTAATTTACTCAAGCTTAAGCCTGTATGACTTTCTTCTGTGGAACACAACAGGAGATGATGATGGTCTGAGTCACTTTTCACTTTTATTACATGGAAAAATACAGTGAAAATGATTAAGAACTGAGACATTCTGCTTAACACCTCCATTTCTTTTCCACAAAATGAATTCATGTGCTTCTGAAAATGACAGAATTTGTATTTTTTTGGGAAATCACGTCCACATTATCTGCATGCTGTTCGAGTGATGGACAGGTGGTTTGTGGCCCTTTTGTTTTTGTGTTTGACCACCTGTTAAAAGTGTGTTGGCACAATGCAGAACACCATCCTGTGATGGAAGTTGCTTCTTTTGTGTTTGCTTATTGAGCCTGACTGTTTGTCCCTCTTGAATGACCACCATGCTCCGTTTTTATTATTCCAATAAATTATTTCAAGCAACTCATTAGAGACAGCTGGGGAGCTGGCAGAGGATGGGTTGGCATTTGGGCAAGGGACTACAATTCTGGATGGGTGCTTAATTCTGTCATTTGCTCCCTTTACAGTAGCTCTCAAAGAGCCTGTTCATGTGATTGTAGTGTAATGAGATGATTTATGAGGCTTGAGCAGAAATGAAGTCTGTAATGCAGTAAAACAGCAGATTTTCACCTGTCAGGACTCGGGACAGAATAAAAAATCTTTTGTGTCTGAAAATTGTCAGAGTAATTTAGTGACCGTTCGTGGTTTTCATTTGTATTAAATGCAAAATGCGTCAACAAGCTTTGTGTGGTCACTTAATGGCTGGCCACCTGCTCACCTTTCTGTCAACAAGCCCTGTTAGGACTGCTTTCTTTTGTCAACAGACCGCTCACGACTTCAGTGTTTTCCCCTGTTTCACTTCTTCAATATGTGACTTGCAGAATCTGCTTTGGTCTTTGATCTTTTACTAAAACAATAACTGTCATTCGACACCAAACCGGTTCAGAGCGGTTCCTAAGGTAAGGTGCAGTAACATTCTACTGCACTTTCGATAGGAGCGTTACTGGACTGACCTTGAATGAGTCGTGTACAGAGGTGTTGCCCCACTCACTGAGCATGTGCTGGCAGAATTGCTGTGCTAAGAGCTACTCTGATTTCCTTATCTCCTTTCTGCTATAGGGCCTGTATGTCCTATTGACAGTTGAAGGCGTGCGTAAGTGTATGTGTGAAGGAGACTTCATTCATTTTGACACCCTGTTACTTCAGCTTTGGTCTCTTGACATACATTGATTTTATGGCCTCTATTATATTAGTTATCGGAAAGTGTCCTTTTAGTTTCCCAGCATTGAATGCGTGTTTTGTCACATCAATACAGGTCTAAACAGTCCTTGTCAGTTTTACTTTTCTGGCCTTGTTTCACTTGTCATATGTGCACTGGCAATATGACCTTATCTCTTTCTCATTGGTTAGATAGAATAGCCAAAATGGTAACTTGTTTTGATCTTATTGCCATGCTGCATGAGGAGCAAAGCCCTTTGGGTTTCATTCTTTCCACAAAAGACGTCACAGCTACAGATCGAGATGAGATTAAATAAAAACGAATGCCTTTAAACGTGAATTAATCTTACAGCTTGTGTGGCTGTGCAAACTCAGTTTTTTCCAATTAAACATTAGGCCAAAAAAGCTTGTTAATGGTCATATAGGATAATCATTTTGACTGTAAAATATTTGTGAATTTTAACCAATGTCCACCCTGTTCTGACAGTGTTCCCGGCCCACTATGTAATTGATTTGCTAGAATAAGGTAAAGTTGTGATAAAACGGAAGTAGCAATCTTTTTCTGTATTGTGACTAGAGATGTAAATCGGATGGTTCAGGACCATACTATCTGATATCGATTCTTATAGCCAGAATCAATCACACTTGGGGTCAGTAATCTGATGACAGCTTATAACATGACAATAGTCAAGAAAGTCTTTAGGCTTCTGTGCTAAAATGTGCAATGTGTAAAATCTAGTGCAAATCATAGGAAACAACTAAAATGGGGTATTCCAGTTGTAGAAAAAAAAAAAAACATTTTAAAAAATGTAAAAAAGAATTGTTTTTTGGCTGCTACTAGTACATCACAGTCTGGAGCACAGGCAGACATGCAAGGCTCAATGCTAAGAAACTTTTCTATAGATAACCAAATTATATGTAATGTAATTATGTACGTCTGTGTAACACGGACTTCCACTGCAAGCCTAGTTTTTTGTAAAAGTCTTTATGGTAACAAACAAATTATTTTCTCCTAGAAAAATGCCTTAAGTTTATTCAGCACTTGATTGTAAAATCACCTCTTTTCAGGCCTCATCCCTGCGCTATTTGTCATTACTGGTCTCTTTCAACAGCTGAATGTTATGTTATTGTTTCTCTTTGGTGTGTCACCTCCCATTTGTTATACCTGTGTCATCTTCAGATGACATAACAATTAGCACAGTACTCGAGTGGTGGTACGCCAGTGAATTAAAACACAGTCATTCAGAGGAACCTTCCAAGGTAAAGGTTTGAACCACTACCTATTAAACCAACCTTTGCTTAATTTTACTAATCTACTGGAAGTAAGGGTGCTCTGATCAGGATTTTTGGAGCTGATTGCCAAACACAGGAAGCAATATTGGCCAATACCGTTCATTGAAATAAATAATACTACATGATAAATAGAAGGCTTCAAATATACCACGTTTTTTTGATTAATGTTGAACACAGGTGGCAGCAGGTAAATTAGGCTGCTGTCACTTTAAAGTCCCCCTGAAATCAAAATTGAAGTTTTTTAGCTTTTAGTATGAATATGTTAGCCTTAAAGGGTTAGTTCACCCAAAAATGAAAATTCTGTCTTTTATTACTCACCCTCATGCCGTTCCACACCCGTAAGACCTTTGTTAATCTTCGGAACACAAATTAAGATATTTTTGTTGAAATTCGATGGCTCAGTGAGGCCTCCATAGCCAGCAATGACATTTCCTCTCTCAAGATCCATTAATGTACTAAAAACATATTTAAATCAGTTCATGTGAGTACAGTGGTTCAATATTAATATTATAAAGCGATGAGAATATTTTTGGTGCGCCAAAAAACCAAAATAACGACTTATATAGTGGTGGCTGATTTCAAAACACTGCTTCAGGAAGCTTCGGAGTGTTATGAATCAACGTGTCAAATCAGCGGTACCCTTTAAAGCTGGTGTGTTCCGAAACAATGACAAAATTCCCATTTAGGAAATATAAGCATTCAAAACTTACAGGCTCTCACTTCTGCTAAAATGGATCGCGGATTTTCATGACATCACATCACACTTCAGTTTCTCGTCAAATCTTCTGTCCAATCAAATGCTCACTAGAATCTGAAGTCCCGCCTCCTCCTACACTCTTATTAATATATATTAAAATGATATAAAGGACATTCGGAGTAGAGAAATGGTTAGAGATTAGAAGGAAACTGAGGTTTTACAGAGTCTAACGGCTCTGGCCGAGCTGTAACATAAACGAAATGCTATTGGCTATTTTAAAAAAGGGGCGGGGCTGTTCGATATATCGCCCTGTCTTCCTGTTTCAGTTGAAATTACGTCGACACATTGAATAATGCTGCGCATTCAAACACTCTTCAGTGGGCCTTTAAGACCTAATGCACGGACCCAATATAATGTTTCACATGCAACTTATTTCACAACTGTTTGTTCACTTAAGTCATAACTGACTGTGTTTAAGCAAATACTCGAACAAGCCCAAAGTATACTTTGCTTGTCCATGTTCCACTCTGCAGATTTGCGCACACAAAGCCGCTTGGGGAACAATATCTCTTTCGCGGCTTAATGCAGTTTTAATAACTTTAATAACTTTTTTTTTTTTTTTTATTATAGATGCCCTGCAGTTTAGCAACAGTAGATTGCATTTTATGACAATCACTGATCCAGTTGATTTGGATGTTAAGTTTGGGCTTTTAGTAAGGAATGAAAGCAAACCACTCTGAAGAAATAAAATGTGCTAAAATCACACAGCTCTAGTTTCTTGCTATCGTTTCTGTAGGGTTGCTGTCGTTGCAATGTCTCTGCTCTCTGCAAAGATGTTACAAATTTATTGTCTTTTTTAGACACCTAGTAGAACTGCCAGACCGGTGAACGTAGTAAAGCAATTTTAGCTGTGCATAGAAAAATTGTCTTGTGAGTTTTGCGTCATCTGATTGGCTCTTCTAATTTGCCTTTATAGAGACTACCAAACTATAAAAAACTATTATTTTGCCAATAACGATTTGAGCACCCTTAAATGGAAATGGTTGAAACT
The DNA here is from genome assembly GCF_019924925.1 of Ctenopharyngodon idella. Lineage (NCBI taxonomy): Eukaryota > Metazoa > Chordata > Actinopteri > Cypriniformes > Xenocyprididae > Ctenopharyngodon > Ctenopharyngodon idella. Next base: position 21,560,251 of record NC_067224.1, on the reverse strand, counting down.
TCTTTGTGGTCTGGCTGCATTGGCTCAAGCCGACATTCTGTCAGTGGCACTTGTGAGAGATGACAAAGACATGCTAGTCAGGTTTTCCTCACTCTTCTGTGAGGACCATTTCTGCCTTTAACATTTCAGCTGTACCTCACACACACATTTCTTACACTGCTCTGAGAAAATAGGTCACTCAAGCTTTGTGAGCCAGAGTGGGGTTGGCATCTCACACAGTGTGTTGGCTCAAAAGTGTTCCTTAAGCAATTCTCTGTCAAAACACTAGTACTCTAAGATTATCTAACTGAGATTTAGCTCTAATCCCTTTGTCTAAATCAGTATGTTGCTGGTTGCATGTGGTGAATGGTCTTTGGCAACTGTTTTGTGTTTTGTCTGGCATCTGACCAGATCCACTTGTCATGCTGAACAATGCAGATTGTTTAGACGGCAGAGTGAGACTTAATATATAAGATGTCTTTTACATGTTTACATATATATATATATATATATATATATTGACGGGGAGTTGTAGAAGACAAGCGTCCTACCTCAAAGTAAAGAAATTGTTAATAGCATGCACTTCAAATTTCATTAAACATCAGACAGTTATTCTTTTTTTCTGGTATGTTTTATGGCAAAATTTCCACAGATGGACAAGTGGTTTTAAAAGTAGTGGATGCATGCTTGTGTTGTGCATTGCATTGCATATGTGTGTGTGAGTGTGTACTTGTTAATGTCATGATTGTGAAGCTCTGCTCTAGAATACAGGAGCAAATGATTACACATTCCTAAAGGGAGAAAGAGTGACAGACTGATTTTATAAAATTAAAAAAATGTATGATGACTTAAATTTACAAAGAATGTATGTGCAGTTTCGGGTATTTTTACTTTTGAATGACAAAGTAAAGGACACTAATAAGAAATAGTTGAGCTTGGAGTAGAGGCCAAGACTATGATCATATTTTTGTTTAATAAATTCTAATAAATCTATCTAATAAATTCTCATGTTGTTTTTATTGACAGTGAAGGATTATTCTGTTTAATTGGTATTTTAGATTTAGTATCTCCACATTAAATCCAAATATATTTTTGTTAAAGTACAAGGTTAAGTTAAGAGTCTCATAAAATTGCTCAGCGACATACTGGTTTAATGGTTGTAATGGATAAATTTAGCTGAATGACATTTCTCCGGGGAGGTAAGCTTTTGATAAAAATATGCAGAACATCTAAGTGAATGTTTTGTTGTATTTATCAAGTCTGTGAGAAAGAAAATGAAGACCATCTGTAAAGTTCCAAAAAAAGAATGAGAAGTCAACCTCATGTTGCTTTCAAGGAGGTTGTCGCAAAGTGCAGAATCTCTAAGCTTCTCTCCAAAAGCAGACGTGTCTCTATTTTTAGAGGGTCAGCCTGTAGCAGAGATAAATTTGTGAGCATCATTGTGGTTTAACTTGCAGGACTCAAGGGAAACTGATTAGGCGGTGTTCTTTAACAGATATTTGTTAGGGATGCACCGAAATTAAAATTATGGGCCGAAACCGAAAATTCAGGATGCACTTGAAAATGGGAAATAAATAATAAATTAACAATAAATAATAAATTAAATTAATTAATCAAACTTATTTAATAATCAACACTAAAATAACTAGAACTGAGTTGTACAAACATTTAAATTGTGCATAAGGCAGTTTTTATGTCAACTTTTTTAATAAAAGAATTGCTTCTACTCCAGTTTGTTGGTGAAATATAAAAGTTTAAATGACAAACTAATAAATTTTGTTCACATATCAACAGAAAACAGCACAGACTAAAAGATTTTGGATTTAAAAAACCGTATCAGCTGAATACAGTGCAATCAAAGAACCGCTAATATAACGTCTGTTTTGGTCACCGATTTCGGCCTGAAACCTGTTTCGGTTGAAAATTTTCAGTAGCTGAAATTTTGGTGCATCCTTAGATATTTGTGAGCTGCATGTGGGTCGTTAATGTTTATGAAAGATTCCTCTGTTAAAATAAGATACAACTTCCAGACCTGTGGGATGTCAGGCAGATGTGAAAAGGGAAAAAAAAGTTGACCGAGACATGCAAGGTTGATTGTGAGAATTGCTGTATTTCAGTAGATTAAATGAGTATTATAAATACATATTTATTTGCTCTGAGCATTTAGAATCTACTTTATTTCAGTGGCTATTTGATATGATGGCTCATCTAATGGAAAAGAAAAAAAAATCCTAAGCCATTTCAGACCAGTACATAAAAATCAAGATCTGTATCACATTTTGTCAAACAACTGAAAATATAAACTCTTTTTTTTTTTTTTTTTTCTTTATTGTCCAGCTTTAATTTGGATTTTCAGAGCTGTAGAAATGACCCAGAACAGTCAGGCAAATGTCCTCTGTTTGCCCTCTTATACACAGCAGAATCAACATTTGTGATCGTCAGCACATCAGGCCGCTGGCGGGGGGATTCCATTTCTGGCTCCATTACTGCAGAGGAGAAGGTCTAAACTTGGGCTAGATCTGCATGAACATCCCTGTGGACAATGCCATTTGCTAGAGTACTTGTCATTCCTCCAGATTTGTAAATCATCTAGGCCTAAATTATTCTAAGAGGATGGCATGTAGAGAAGTAAGAAATAGTAAAAGTAATGTTTCTTGGAGATTCAGCATGCCGTTAATGTAGTGAAGTGGAACATTTCTTTGTCATGTGTTTTGTCTTGCTCTAAAATGTTTCATGCATAAAATTACAGATATCTACACAATATAATATTGTCAACATTTCAAAAGATAGTCTTTAAGTTGACACCCTCACACTAACTCTCAAACCCTCACAGAGCCATGGAAAGTTTAGCTTTTTATTTGCATCCTGTTGGGTTTCATCCTGTTCAGCATCCTGTTCTTTTTCTTCATTTCCATTCTGTTAAGTTTCATCCTGTTCATTTTCTTGCCAACCATATAATTAAAGTGCCTGAGCTTCACCAGAGCATATTTCTCAAAGTCTAGTATACCTTTGTATGGAAATGCTTAAATATGCCTGTGTTTTTTTTTTTTTTTTTTTTTTTTTAATAAAGTTACAGCACTCAAAAGGAGCTGCATTATACAATTTTCCCAAGTGACTTCGCCTGGTATTGCCATCAGATATTGTTACTTCTTAAAGGGATATTGTTACTTAAAGGGATAAATGAAACTTGGCATACTTTACTCACCCTCATGTTCTAAACCTGTATAATTTTTTTTTCTTCTTCTGTGGAACATAAAATAAGTTGTTTGAGAAATGTCTAAGTGTTTTAAATCTATACAATGGTAACCAAAACTGCTTGAGTTTTCAGAATTTTAATTTTTGGGTGAAAAAAAAAAAAAAAAAAAAAAAAAAAAAAAAAGCCCAAGAACATTTGCACAAAGCAATAACACATCAAGCCTAGAATCTTGACCTTCTCTGCCAGATTACGAGCCATTATGTGAAGCTAATGCTGAAATCCCACAAAAACTTGAGACTGCACCATATGGGCACCATCAGCAGACACTGACACTTCCAACATTTTGGATTTCTTAAACCAGTTTCTTTACCATGAGCCCTCATGTGAGGAATCAGAGGTCGCCGTGGTGTGTGTGTGTGTGTGTGTGTGTGTGTGTGTGTGTGTGTGTGTGTGTGTTTGTCTGATGTCCCTTAGGTTTACAGAATGATGTGTAATCAGACTCTTGCTACTGTTCTAGATCGCAGGAAGAAATAAGTGACAAGTATGTCAGCATAGCACCTGACCCATATCAGTAATAATCCAGTGTAATTTAGGCCAGTGTTCAGTGTTATGAATATGATTTAATGGCATGACTACACTTCCTGTTTCTCATAAAGAACTGCCTGCTTACACAACATGTCTTGTCTTGTGATTCAAGACACTTTCTGTCAGTGCCAGTGAGTTTTTTACTTTATTGTCCAGCTTGCACATAAGATAGCTGTGTATGGGTCTGTAGTTCACCCAAAAATGTAATTGTTTACTTAACCTCATGTTGTTCTGAACCAGTGTGACTTCTGTTCTGCAGAACATGAAAAAAGATATGTTGGATTATGGACTATTTTTGTCCATAGACTGAAAATCAGTTGTGTCCAAAACAAACAACATTGACCCCATTGACTTTCATTGTGTGTATATATACTAAAAACATGTTTCAAAACATTTGTTTTACATGTGTGTTCTACAGAAGTAAGTCATATAGGTTTTGATTGACATGGGGTGAGTGAATGATGACAGAATTGTCTTTTTTTTTTTTCTTTTTTTTTGGTGAAGACTCAATTAAACAATGTTTCTGCACCTCTGGAAGCACTTAGGTTTAGTGATGTTAGTGTTAGACTGAACTGTTCTTTGTCTGTATTAGTCATCAGCAGCATGCAACCGCTTTCCTTGCTCAATGACAGGGTGAACCCTGACATACTTTCTGAGCTGCGTCTAAGATCTCTATTCTGTGCACTTTGTTCATTCTTTGTGCTTCCACATGGTTACTGGAACTGTTGTGGGATGTCATGCTGTATATGCAATTCTGTGAACATGCAGCAATTAGTTTAAGCTCTTTCTTTACATTCATGTAGCCTCCTGAGATAACCTCAGCCCTTTTTTAAATTGAAGAATGAGAGATTTCACACAAAGCTCTGTCGCAGAAGTGAAGGTGGGCCTGTGCAAAGGAGATATTTGGCAGAGAGGGCCAGGCAGTTATTGTTTTAGTAGCAGCCTGGCTAAGTGTTTTTGTATCTGGATGTGGAGCACAATACAGATTAGATGCCCATCGTGTGTTGCCAAGAAGGCTCTGTCATGCCCCTCCTCTTTGCTGCCCACGCTGTCATAAACCTCTGTGTTCCAAATCACGTACTATACACTGTGCACTTATACTCTGCACTATAGTATGTACTCAACCATCTAGTGTATGGGGGTTTGGTTATTTATATATAACCCCTCCCCTTTTGGCGATGTAAGGAAAGCTGCGATGGTTAAGTGCATGAAGTGCACGAAAGAGAAAAAAAGTAGGGTGGAGACCTTGTTCTATCCATTGGTTGTTGATTAAATGGAGGCGGATCTGACGGTGAGCTTGAGGTTGATTGTTAGAAAAGGGTGGGGTTTAAGCAGACCAAATTATTGAAGTCTGTCTTTTCACCAGAAGAGTTAAATAATAAATAAATAAATAAAATAAAATGAAATGTTTGCATGGATGAATATTTCACAATAAGATATTCAAGATGCGTTTACAAAATAAATGAATCTCAATTTTGTCAAATTTAATTTTTTTTGTAGTCTTTAAACATATTCCAAGTTTTTGTGTTGAGATTTCTCTGCGACACTGTTTTTCTTTACCTTTTTTTTTAAGGTCCTGATTAGTGGTTCTCCATACCAATACATTTTCAATTCAGGGCGGCTAAACAAGCATGAGTTTGTTAGGCAACAAGTGCGGCATTGTGGGTCCTCCTTTGTGTCAGGGCACTCTTTCTGTGGACCGCTCCGTGACTCAGCATGCTGTTAATGAGAAAATGCTCACCAGTCATACGTTGCCAGGATTCATTCACCCTGGAACTGATGGGAGAAGTGTTGCGGAGGCATGGCACCCCTCTTTGCTGCATGTTGTTTCAGAGCCCCTCGCCACTGTGTAGGCGATCAATACTCACATTCTTTGAGTTTCACTGAAGCACAAGCTTAAGCAAGGTGGCTAGATATTGAAATGTTGTTGTTTTTTTTTTTTTTTTTTTTTTTTTTTTTTTTACTTATTGCCTTTATTGTTAATGAGTATTTTAAATTCACACTGCTGTTGTTGTTCCATATGGAATCAGTTTATTAACACTCATTGCTTTTTATGGTTTACTGCAGTTGTAGTATTTCTGTGACCTTTACTGGAGCTTGACTGTTTTTCCCCATACGAAGACAGTGTTTTGCTTCAGAAGTGTTGGATTTTAGCACACAAGTTGTATGAACTACTTTTATGGAAGTTGTAAGGTGCTTTTCTCAATTCATTTTTTGAGGCTTGACAGCCCTGTTATGGAAAAAAAAAAAGCACTGTCATCTTTTTTGTTTCACAGAAGAAAGCCAGTCATACGAGTGTGGAACAATATGAAGCTAAATAAATGTGACATTTCAATTTCAGGTGAACCAACCTTATAAGGTTGTCTTTCTCCTAAGGCTAACTTTGTTCACAAGCGACTGCCAACAGTGAGCCTATCCCTAACTTGGCTTAAGACTGCCTTTCTCTCCATTATATTTTCCTCCTGAAAATACATTTTATTTGAGCAACTAAGCAGCAATATCAGAGGACTTGCACTGGGAGAACATCTTGAGCTCTCTGTCTCATACCTGCATTAAACATGAACCAGAGTCACAGAAGGTCACAATGATCTCTGAACATATCTTGGGTTGATATAAAAAGTTCAGCTTTTCTGTCCTTCTGTCCACTCATTCAGCAGGAAGCACAAGTCATCCAGTTTTAGATGAGAGAAAAAACTAAAGCAAAATGAAAGAACTCTATTACAAAAGGTGTCTTCCATGTTCTTCAAAAATGAGACGTGGGCTGTTGTAATGGGTTTTAAATTGTTCAGTTCCGACTCTCATTTCTGGTGCACAGTGTGCTACCCACAACTGCCTCTGTTTAAATGGCATTGTAGTTGCTGCCAGTGATATCAGCCATTTCAGCCACACACCATCTCTCCAAACCCCCACCCTTCAAACCAAAGACATTTCAGCATTCAATAATTTCCAAACACATTTCAGCAGTTTGTTTTGTTTTGTTTTATTTTAATTATTTAATTTTTTTTTTTATAAAAAAGCATAAACAATAGGGTTGTGCCGAAAGACAATGATAACGCGTGTTGATGATAGCAAAAGATATGGTCAAAAGCATCAGCTATTGGTGACATCAAGAGGTTTTATTAATTATTTATTTCATTAATCATTTTATTTATTTTTATTTAACATTTAGTTTATTATTATTTAATTGTTTATTTAATGTTTATTAAATTATTAAATTAAACAATTTTCATGCAGTGTCTCCCTTGAGATTAATGAACTATATATATAATTAATTATCATCATTGTATCAGCGTGAAGCGTTATATTTTGATTGTTTACTTTATAAGATTTTATTTAATGTCAGAATTCCCCTGAAATTCCCCTTTGAATTTCTTTGTTGGGAAACCCCTGCATTTATTTGTGTACAACTGTCTGTTAAGTGAACAGTTATCAGTTTGAACTGCTTAATGTCTATTACTGGTCAAACTGCTCATTAAGATGTGTTGAGATCGCTGACCAGATAAACAACTTCTGAACTAACCTTCTGTATATGTGTGTTTGTGTGTCCAGGAGGTTTCTCCATGGTGTTTTTGGCACGCACGCACAGTGGAGTAAGATGTGCCCTGAAAAGGATGTACGTGAACAATATCCACGATCTGAACATCTTCAAGCGGGAGATCACAATCATGGTGAGTCACGCTGAGATGTGTTTTTGCGTGAGTACATCAGTCCATCACACGAATGTATAAAATCTTTTTTGTTATGTCCCCATAGAAAGAGTTGTCAGGCCACAAGAACATTGTGCGATATCTGGATTCAACCACTAATGCAGTCGGGGACAGTGTATGGGAGGTTCTGATTCTGATGGAGTATTGCAAGGGTAATACAGCTTTGATGCAAACAAAACTATGGTCTAAATATGCAATCTAAAGTTATCTCTGTGTGTCCTTGTGTGATTTTAAAGATCCTGAAATACAAGCTCATACTTGCATCACAGTACTTCCCTCTGACTGTTGTTTGACTTTCATTATAATCTTAAAGTGAAATACCTTTACAAAGGGAATAACTTAAAACAGTGCAACTGTAATATGAACAAATAAATAAATGTTTTAATTAAGGGTGTGCGATATCACAAATTTTGATCGTGAACAAATAAAATGTCTCCAAGATCTGCTTTTGAAGAAATATCGTAGCTACAGTGCGTTCTATCAGTTGCAGTTCTGTCTCAACATACTGTAAGGTAGGGTTACACTCATGCGACATTGCGGTTATTCACAATCATGAAAGTTTATTATTTGCATGCGTTTTAAATCCTTGCCGGTTAAACATTTTATTTGCACTGTGTTCTGACATGCACTTTTCTGAGCGTGTACAGCCGAAGTGTGTGCATCTTAAAAGCCTGTCAAACAACGCGCGAGTACTAAACTAAGTTATCTTTCGCATCTTATTGCACTTAAACTCAAATACACACAAGGTTTACATAACCACAGTCAGTTAGGCCTTAAGTGAACATAAACAGTTTGGAGAAAACCGGATGCGTGTCTGTACATTAGATCAGTGCATGAGGTCTTAAAATGACAGCAGCCTAATAATAAACCTGCTGCTGCTTGTCATAAGTGTTACTCAAACAACAAAAGACAAAGAGAAAATCATTTACTGCTCCTCTGAATAACTTCAGTGGCTTTAACAAGCATCGGTGTATATATAATTTATACAGTGAAATCTATGTAGTGTGTTTTATTTTATTTATTTTTTTTTTTTTACATTTGTTTATTCAATTTCTTACTTTGAATACTAGGTTACTGGTAATACCCCTAGTGTGAAAAAATAAATAAATAAAATAAGGCACTGTTTATTTCATTTGTGTATTATATTGTAATTGCAACTTCGCCCACCCCTACTTTGGCCTAAATTTTTATTTATTTATTTATTTATTTATTTATTTTTTGCCATATCGCCCACACCTAGTTTAAATTTGTTTACTTTTTCTGATTTTCACATACTGTTTTAGAGGCACCTGTTTTAGAGAACTGTTAACAGAACTAAACATTCTGAAATTTCCGTTTTTTCTTAATAATAGCCAGTTCTTGGTTCCCAATTTTAGTAATACAAAGTTGTTCTAATCTAGAAGATTACAACTGGTTTCTGCAGGCAACTGAAGTTGGACAACAAATCTATTGTTGCTTTTGTTAGTAAAAACTAAAACTATTATAGTTTTTTGTTGATTTGAAATAAAACTTAAAAATATAATATAAATGAGAAACTTAAACTAAAAAAAACTGAAAATTAGAAATGTTGCCTTGGCGACTAACTGAAATAAAACAAGCTGCTAAAACTAAAAAATAAAGCTAAATAGAAATATAAAAAAAAATGAAAATGGCAAAAGCACATAAAATTACTTAAACTTAAACTAAAATAAAAATGAAAATTATAAAAAATAAAAGCAAATTCAAAATATTGATAAATACAGTAATAGTATATAAATAATACTAAAATAACACTGAACAAATCTGGATTTAATGGACATCAAGGCCTTGTTTTTCCTTAACCCCCCCCCTAAGATATTCCTAATCTGATGCCACTTTGTTGACTGAATTAATGTGTGTCATCTAGCTGGTCAGGTGGTGAAGCAGATGAACCAACGGCTGCACGTAGGATTCACTGAAGAGGAGGTGCTCAACATATTCTGTGATGCCTGTGAAGCTGTTGCCAGACTCCACCAGTGTAAAACTCCAATCATCCACAGAGACCTGAAGGTACAGTACAGAAACCACTTTAGTAAGATAACTACAGGATATTTCTATTCAATTCCAGGTGGATATAAATTATTTCCATACAGTTTATTTGCAGCCATTTAAATTAGTTCACTGCAGGTGTGAAGCTGTAGACACTAGCACTGACGTGTCTGCACTTTCATCTATGTGATTTCATAAATGTTGGAAAGCAAGTATAAGGTACTCTGGCTGATCACTGATTCTCTTTTGTCTGACTCTGTTTGACTAGCTGGAAGGTTTAATTTAGGACACTCCTTGTCAGTTTAGGGAACCATGTTCTGACCATACCAGTTCAACACCGTGATACCAGACATGATCTCCAAAAGCAATTACTCTGCTCACAAACATTATTAGTGGCAAGCATTAGTGAAACCCAGGAAAAGATGGGCATGCTATGCTGTCTCTGTGAAAAACACCAGTGCTTGAAAGAAACAAGGCCGCCCTTTTGGCAGAAAAGTGTGGGAACAGGCCAATGGTGCCATTCAAACGAACACTTTTTCCCACCAGTCAAAACCAATCAAAGTCTAAAATAATTGGGAAATTATTGGGCACTCAAGTGGAAGAAATTCGTTTGTTTACTCATTTGTAATAGAGGGGCTTCCTCATGCAGGGCTGTTGTTTTTCATGTAACATAAGGGGATGAAGAACACTGGTGGTAAAGCTCCAAAAAAGACATTAAAGTACTATAAGAATAGTCCATTTAAAGGGATAGTTCACCCAAAAATGAAAATTTGATGTATTTATCTGCTTACCCCCAGGGCATCCAAGATATAGGTGACTTTGTTTCTTCAGTAGAACACAAATGATGATTTTTAACTCCAAAAGTTGTGGTCTGTCAGTCGTATAATGCTTGTCAATGGGAACTCCATCTATAGGAGTCAAAAAAACATGCACAGACAAATCCAAATTCGTGATGACACATTGATGTCCTAAGACACGAAACGATTGGTTTGTGCGAGAAACCAAACAGTATTTATATAATTTTTCACCTCTAAAACACCACTATGTCCAACTGCCTTGCACATCCGGTTGGTGAACGGAAGTGATGTCTCGCACTCACTGAAGTATAAGCGCGAGACATCACTTCTGTCATCAGAACACGTTCTCAGACCTCACCAACCGGATGCGCAAGGCAGTTGGACATAGTGGTGTTTTAGAGGTGAAAAATGATATAAATACTGTTCGTTTTCTTGCACAAACTGATCGTTTCGTGTCTTAGGACATCAATGTGTCGTCACAAGCCGCAGGGTTTAATTTGGATTTGTCTGTGCATGTTTTTTTGACTCTTATAAATGGAGTTACCATTGACAAGCATTATACGACTGACAGACCACAACGGTTGGAGTTAAAAATCATCATTTGTGTTCTACTGAAGAAACAAAGTCACCTACATCTTGGATGCCCTGGGGGTAAGCAGATAAACATCAAATTTACATTTTTGAGTGAACTATCCCTTTAAGACATGATTTGTGTGAGACACTTAGGTTGTTGTTTTTGTTAATATAATTTTCTTCTGTAGTATAACCGTGTTGAAATACAAATATAAACCAGGATTTCATGATTGTCCACTTCACTCCAAGCTGCGTTTGTTTTTTTTTGATTTACCGAATACGTTCTCAAGATGTTTCAAATGAAGTAGTTGCAACCGGTTTACTTCCTCTTTTTGTGTATTTTAAGTAACCCATTTAATCTCATGGGTTACATTTGACTATTTTAGTTTGAAGGGTCTGACAGGAATTGATGTATTTTACACAGAGTTGTCAATTATAAAAAGTGCAGACTGTCATAATTTAATGTGAACATCGGGGTGGTGCAACAAGTAGCCACATGATTAGAGCTGTTTAATCAAAGATCGCTCCTGTAAAAATGATGTCTGGCAGAAAGTCATTGACATCTGTTGAATTTTGGTATGCAGAATATGCTGAAAAAGTTATTGTGCTTGAAAAACATCAGTACTAATATTAACACTATTTAGTACTTCATTAAATGTCCTTCTTCCTCTCCTGCCTTTGTCTCTTGACTGTTGGAATTTACAGTAGTTGGACCTTTTTAAAAAGATCACTAACAAATGTGTGTGTTTACAGGTAGAAAACCTCCTCTTGAATGACCAGGGAAACTACGTCTTGTGTGATTTTGGAAGTGCCACACACAAAGTTCTGCTTCCACATAAAGATGGTATAGCTGCCGTGGAGGATGAGATCAAGAAGTAAGACTTTCTGCATTACAGTGGGGAGTTCTGAATTACTATGGAATTTACAAATATTTCTTTCACTCTTTTCTTCTTCTTCTTTTTTTTTTTTCTTTTTTTTTTTTTCTTGAGCATTGTAGAATTTTTTTTGTGTGGTGTGTGTTTTACTTGCACCATTTGTATAATTTGGGAAAACATCAAGCACAAGGACTTGAGGATTATTATTATTACATACAGTAGCTCTCAAGGAGAAAATATTTTGTTTGATGAACCCTGTATATTTTATTTACTACTATGCCAGTTTCATGTCTTTAGTGTCCAGTGTTGCCGGTAACATGTATTACGTAATTAATTAATTTTCATCTAACTGCTAAACTAGTATCTATTAAAGTAATGTGTTAATTATTATATTTACACCATAATATCAGAGTTACTGTTTAAGTAACATTACTTTTATAGTTCATTTAATGACAAATTAATTTGAAACCCTTCCCTGTCCAGAAATGGGGTATTGTGCAAGCGATTGTACACTACCGTTCAAAAGTTTGGGGATGGTAAGAAGTTTTTGTAAGAAGCCTCTCAATCTCACCAAGGCTGCATTTATTAGAACAAAAATACAGTAAAAACAGTAATATTGTGAAATATTGCAATTTAAAATAACTTTATTTTAATATATTTTAAAATGAAATTTATTCCTGTGACGGCAAAGCTGAATTTCCAGCATCATTACTCCAGTCTTTGTCACATGAACTTTCAGAAATTATTCTAGCATGTTGATTTGATACTCAAGAAACATTTCTAATTATTATCAATATTGAAAACGGTTGTTTTGCTTAATATTTTTGTGTAAACTGTGATAACTTTTTTTCAGGATTCTTTGATGAATTGGAAGTTAAAACACAGCATTCACTTGAAATAAAAATCATCTGTAACATTATAAATGTCTTAAATGTTCTTTAAAAACTGACCCCAAACTTTTCAATGGCAGTGTGTGTGTATGTGATGAGCATTGCAGTTGAGTTACAGAGAGTGTCACGCTTATGCATATTGTAGTAGATAAAATAACAGAATATGGATGTTGCCTCAGAGCACTGGTTGAGTTGCTCTGTCTTGAAGCTTGTATGTGTGACAAATTTACATTTTGTCCATGTAATATAAAGAAATGTACAAAATGTGTTAGATGATGTAATTTCTTGTTACTAGTTCTGGTGCCAGGAAGTTAGTGCTTTTAAACCTTCCATTGTTGTCATTCTTTTCTGCTTAGGTACACAACTCTGTCATACCGTGCCCCAGAGATGATTAACTTGTACCAAGGGAAAGCCATCACCACAAAGGCTGATATCTGGGTAGGCACTGAACTCGCGCACACACACACACACACACACACACACACACACACACACACACACACACACACACACACACACGTACGTATATATTCTCTCTCTCTGTCTGTCTCTCTCTCACGTCCACCCACTCATTCTTTCATTCCCTCTTTCTTTCCCTCCCATGTCAATAAACAAGCTGGAGAGCTGGTTTGGTCAGACTGACACAGCAGACACGGATGAGAAACCGGTTTCCTCTGTAAATGAGGGCTCTCAGGGGTGTGCTTTACAGCTATACATGAAATCCTGGATTTGTTTCAAAGTTGATCCTTTTGTTGATGCTTTCTTTTGCGTCATGAAAAATTGAGGCATGTATCAAGGTGCAATGCTGTAAAAATGTTTAAGTTATACTGTAACAAGATGCAATCAGACACATTTCAGACATGTTTAGTAGAGCTGAGGAGCGGTGTTATGTGCATGTGGGCTTGATGGAAAGCAATAAAGAAAAGAGTTTCCTGATTTCTGGCAGTGTTGTAAAGACAGGAATGAGGGCCTCATGAAGGCAACTTCCTCTTTAACTTGACTTGCTGTAAAAGGTAGGTAGCCTAGCCTCATTTCACAGCTCTTCCTACTAAACAAGGACTGAATAGAAAAGAAATGGTCTAGCCTCAGTTCCATAAAGGTCCTTCAGTGGAAAGTTCACATTGTGATAAATTTCACCAGTGCAGATGGTAGCAGTTCATGGTCATCGTGTCAGAACTTGCCCGGATAGGAAGAGGAAATGTATGACAATACTTCCTGCCCATTTGCTCTGTCTGAAAATAGAAAAAAAATTCTCAGAATTCATCTCATACGACACAGAGCAGCTGTCAGCCATTATAAGTGTTGTCACAGTGCAGTATTTACTTATTAGAGCAGTGAAACCTGATGTATTGAATGTCTTTGTGTGGAATTACATTTTCTTGTTTTCTCTCTCTTTCCCAGGCGCTTGGATGCTTGTTGTACAAGCTGTGTTTCTTCACACTTCCATTTGGGGAGAGTCAAGTTGCCATATGTGACGGAACCTTTGCTGTTCCGGACGGTTCAAAATTCTCCTCTAAGTTGCACTGTTTAATAAGTAAGCAGCTTTCAAATATTCCCAAGAGATTTGAAAATGATTTTGTGTAAGATGGTTTAATGTGGGTGTGTACACAGGCTGTGGTGGAGTTTTGAAATTAAGCTAAACAATAGCTCCACCCTCTGGTAGTATAGTGGTACTGCACGCTTGTGTCCCAGCTCCCCTTAATGAGATAATTCGCCCCAAAATGAAAATTCTTTCCTTCTTAGGTCATTCCAAACTTGTACGACTTTATTGAAACATAAAAGAAGATATTTTGAGAAATGTTCCCATTGAAATATGATTGGGCTGGTTAGCATCTAAATGTCTATGATTGTTTATGTATTTCTAAATTAAGGGGTAGTTCATCCAAAAATGACAATTCTGTCATCATTTTCCAGGCACCATGTAAGTATTATAAGTGGTTCATATTACTTGTGTGCTGTTTTCCATTTGATATGAATGACTGAATTTTCTTTTTTTGGGTGATCTGTTCTTGAACGTGCATTTAGATTGAATATAAGCACCATTAACTCATTTGTTAACTGATAACGGCCATTGTCTTTCATTCTCACAGGATACATGTTGGAGCCTGATCAAGAAAGGAGACCTGACATCTATCAAGTTTCTTACTTTGCCTTTCGGTTAACTGGAAAGGAGTGTCCAGTGCCAAATCTTTTTGTAAGTTACTCACACATAGGCCTTGTACAGACAGTACAAAATTAAGTGTAAAATGACATGAAATACAATTTTTAAAAATCATTTTTTAAAGTACAATCATATGTGTTTTGAAATCCTATTCAAATCATATCTGACTGCTCCGATCAGATTTTACAGGCTTTTCTGCCTGTCACTTTCTCATGCCACATAACATGTAAATATGTCAGATGTTGTTGTAGGAAACATACTGAAAGTTGTTGCAGAAACAAGGTTGTGTTGTTGCGAAATGCAGGTCGAGTGGAAAATTACAATATACTGCTAGTCAGCCTGGTCTACGTGACTCTTTGAATTTTGAGACAGCTGGAGATGGTAGCAGTGAATAAAGCTGCATATTCCATCCTCCTAGATATCTGCCACTGCCTCATAAGACTTAAAACAAGAGATAGCATGTTGACATAAGACAACATCTGTATTGCAAACTGTATTGCTGTTGCTTTTTGGCATATGCATACCTACACAACATCATTGCCATAGAGACCAATACAGATATTCTAAAAAAAAAAAAAAAAAAAAAAGAGCACCACGAGAAACACATGAATCGGATCTGAACAGTTGCGACACACATCAAGGATAATCAATAATTTAGATCAGATTCTAAATGAATACACAAATAGTCGGATTTGGACAGACAGCGTGAATGTAGCCATAGATTATGGGGAGTTAATTGAATTCATAGTTATTTTTTGTTAATCTCCTAGTATGATTCAGAATTATTATTATTTAATGAGTGTTTTTGTTTTCTGCCACACAGAACTCTCCCCTTCCCACCTCATTGCCGGAGCCCCTTACTGCTAGTGATATTGCTGCTAAGAAGAGCCTGACAAAAGCCAGGTAACATATTAGAGTTTGTGTGTCACTTTCAGATTGTCTGAATTCAACAAACCATTTAAGTTGCATGTTTTCAGCTTATTTCTTTTTTCATTAGAATAACAGATTCAGTTGGACCAACAGAAACATCAATCGCACCCAGGCAAAGACCCAAAGCTGCAAATAGTAATGTTTTGCCCTTGTCCAGCTCTGTAACTCCTGTGAAAATGACTGTATCCTCAGGTACGGTTAGCAACGGCCAGAAAGGTGAACAATATAATTCATATTTTCTTAAATATGGTCTGTGTTCTGTATTTTTGTTCCTCTGGAGAAATTAGCTTTGACTATACAGTATGTGTGCCTGTTTCAGCTTCTGGGAATGGGCAGCAGTCGGCTGTGCAGATGCCGAGCAGCAGTCAGCAGAACAGAGTGTTACAGCAACTGCAGCCTGGAGACCTTCGACTACAACAGCTACATCATCAACAACAACAACAGCAGCAACAGCACAATATCCACCACCAACAGCAAGTCACTGCACAGCAGCTACAGTACATGCAACAGGTAATGAGTGGCTCAGGTGGTCAAGACCAATGTGCGGCAGGTTTTGGGCCTTACTGAAGGTTCTCTGTAGATTTTGGATCTTATGATTAAATCATGACCAATTTATGACCAATTTTCTGCATATCTTTAATAATGGCTCTATTTAGGCTCAAGTGCAATTTCAAGGGTTCATATCTGCATCAGATGCATATCTGGTTTTATTTTTATTGACCCAGTTAAGTAATTGCGGAAAATCCCATTGGCATAAATAGTTTTTGTCTGTGTGTGTGTTCAGTGAGTTCATTCTTATTTGGATTAAACATTGTGGTCTTCTGATGAGCACATGATGACTACTTTGTTTACACATAAACAACCAAGAATATGGTGGAACTGTTTACGTTTGACAGTTTTAGTTGTCTGATACACATTATCATGTTTTGATTTTTTTTTTTTTTTTTTTTTTTTTTTAAGGAATGAAGGCTTTCCTAGTTTGAGAACATGAATTTGATTGGTATTACATTCAGAAACTGGTCAAATCTGTGATCTATAATATACTCAAAATCCACAATAAGTATTGTTTCTTGGCATTGCAGTGCTACACATACAGGTGGCGCTGTTTGTTTTAAATTTGAGTATCTATGCACAGCCGCTGGTTCTCTGGTTAATCATGCATCTTTCTAAGTCACAATGTAACAAGTAGCGACAGATCTTTTCTTCCCTAACGTAACGTACAACGTACAATATATTGTCCAGAAAACCCATGTTGATTGGTTCTGTCCATCGGTTGTTGATTGAATGAGAGCTTACAGTCGATTGTAGGAAATGGGCAGGGTTTAAGTGAGTTAAATTATTGGAGAAGTCCAGCATGTGACCAGATAGAAGTCTATCATTTCACCGGAACAAGAAGTTATTAAATTTGTATTAAGAATTGGAAAAAAAGGAATTAAAAAAAGCATGGATGAATTAACAATAAGCTCAATAACATGTATTTAGAAAATTTTGAATTTATTTTCTGCTGACTTTAATGGGTCAGATGGACATTGGCCAACTCTGAAACTACAAACAATCTTAAAAGATAAGTTAGCCGATTCTCAACCAGCATTGTTACAATGTCGGTAATATACAGTAGGTACGGAAAGTATTCAAACCCCCTTAAATTTTTTCACTCTTTGTTATATTGCAGCCATTTGCTAAAATCATTTAAGTTCATTTTTTTTCCTCATTAATGTACACACAGCACCCCATATTGACAGAAAAACACAGAATTGTTGACATTTTTGCAGATTTATTAAAAAAGAAAAACTGAAATATCACATGGTCCTAAGTATTCAGACCCTTTGCTCAGTATTTAGTAGAAGCACACTTTTGATCTAATACAGCCATGAGTCTTTTTGGGAAAGATTCAACAAGTTTTTCACACCTGGATTTGGGGATCCTCTGCCATTCCTCCTTGCAGATCCTCTCCAGTTCTGTCAGGTTGGATGGTAAACGTTGGTGGACAGCCATTTTTAAGTCTCTCCAGAGATGATCAATTGGGTTTAAGTCAGGGCTCTGGCTGGGCCATTCAAGAACAGTCACAGAGTTGTTGTGAAGCCACTCCTTCATTATTTTAGCTGTGTGCTTAGGGTCATTGTTTTGTTGGAAGGTAAACCTTCGGCCCAGTCTGAGGTCCTGAGCACTCTGGAGAAGGTTTTCGTCCAGGATATCCCTGTACTTGGCCGCATTCATCTTTCCCTCGATTGCAACCAGTCGTCCTGTCCCTGCAGCTGAAAAACACGCCCACAGCATGATGCTGCCACCACCATGCTTCACTGTTGGGACTGTATTGGACAGGTGATGAGCAGTGCCTGGTTTTCTCCACACATACCGCTTAGAATTAAGGCCAAAAAGTTCTATCTTGGTCTCATCAGACCAGAGAATCTTATTTCTCACTTATTTCTATTTCAGTTTTTCTTTTTTAATAAATCTGCAAAAATGTCAACAATTCTGTGTTTTTCTGTCAATATGGGAAGCTGTGTGTACATTAATGAGGAAAAAAAAAATGAACTTAAATGATTTTAGCAAATGGCTGCAATATAACAAAGAGTGAAAAATTTAAGGGGGTCTGAATACTTTCCGTACCCACTGTGTGTATATATATATATATATATATATATATATATATATAAGGTTTATTTGTCAGCAAAATGCGTTTTTGCGTCACCTGGTGGACTTTTGATAGTTTTAGGTCTTTTGTTACTACAGGTCAAGCTTCCTCATTTTTGCATTCCTGCCCACGGACAGTCGGGATAGACAGGATGATGGCTCCAAAATCAAGTGCATTATGGGTGTTTTTGGCAAAAGAGGATGCCATAGCTCTTTTTCTCTAGTCATGTAGCATGGATTAATTTTTTTCCCCCCACATTTCTACTGCATAGACAGACAAGTTTATTAAAATCCCATCTTGCCGGCAGTGAATTTCACCTTTAGTTATTAAATTAAACAATGCATACTTATTCACTGCAGAATGCTGTTTAGAGGGATATTTTTTGTGTTTCACTCTCACACACACACACACACACACACACACAAAAAAAATTGCATATTGAATGACTCTCTGTCAGTCCAGTGCTTATTCAGATTGCGAAGAAATTGGCAGTGTTGTGATCACTCTGTGTTAAATCTCCTGTTGTCTTGAGTTCAAGCCTGCTGCCCTGAATTTTAAATGTATGATGTTGTAGGATTATACCATGTGATGGTATAAACCCTATGATAGCACTGTGTTACTGAACATATTGGTAAGCATAAATTAAACTCCCACGCTTATCACGACTGTCCACTGACATCTCTCTCTCTCTTTCGCAGTATCATCAGGCCATGCAACAGAGTCTTCAGATGCAGCAGCAGCAGCATATGCTTCAGCAGCAGATGATGATGCAGCAGCAGCCCATATATCACTCCCAGCAGCAACAGCAGGCTCACTACACTGCCCTGGTGAGATGCCTCATACACCCCGAACATTAATGGCAGGACCATTTATTCACTTTTTAAAGAGGAATTTTGCAAGATTTTAAGTAGATGCAGTTCTAATATAGGAGATATTTATTTAAAAATTAATGTTATGAAGGAATGTAAAATGCATGTAAATTTATCTGCTGTGTGTATGTCAGTAGGTTATGTTGTATATTGTAATTTTCCTAGAAGGCTGAAATTAGACTCTTTCCTTTAAATACTCATTTGGCCCCATTCACTCACTGAAGCAATGCCAAACTGTTTCTCCATCCAAGTGAATGTCGCCCAGTCATAACCGTCAATAATTCCTTTGAATTGTATTTACGCTAAAAGAGGAAATGTTGCTAACTGACTTTCGCTAAATACATAATGTTAAGGCGGAGCAATTTTTAGCTCATTTTCCACCGAATGGTTACCATCTGTTTAATTTCAGATGCAATCTGCTCCATGCAAAACCATCAGGGGATTGAATGGGGTGGTGAAATCGACCGATTCTCTGTGTTAAATTGTAACATATGAGGCAATTACACTGTAGGGAAATTCAAAGGCCTCTGTGGCGCTCTTTCTGTCTGTGTCTCTTTCTATCTCCCTGTGTTCTCATGGTCATTTTGCATGGAGAAAGCATACTTTTATATTAAGTGGAAAGTTAAGTAAGGGATAATAAATAGTTATCTTTTTAGTCATTATCACAAAATATCCAGGATGACCAGGTCTTGAATTACCCTAAAGAGTTTTATTTTGCATTTATGCATATTATATCCTGTTTATTACACAACTACTTGCCAAATAAACCAATAAACGTGAAATCGATTTGAGTTACTTGTTGCAGTTTATCTTAAAGGGTTAGTTCACCCAAAAATGAAAATAATGTCATTTATTACTCACCCTCATGTCGTTCTACACCAGTAAGACCTTCGTTCATCTTCAGAACACAAATTAAGATATTTTTGATGAAATCCGATGGCTCAGTGAGGCCTCTACTGAGAGCAAAGCCACTGAACCTCTCAAGATCCATTAATGTACTAAAAGCGTATTTAAAACAGTTCATGTGAGTTCAGTGGTTCTACCTTAATATTATAAAGCGACGAGGATACTTTCTGTGCGCCAAAAAAAACAAAACAACGATTTTTCAACAATATCTCGTGATGGCCGATTCCAAAACGCTGCTTCTGAGCTTTACGAATCTTTTGTTTCAAATGAGTGATTCGGATTTCCTATCTAATGGCTAAACTGCTGAAATCACGTGACCTTGGCGCTCCGAACCACTGATTCGATTCGTAAAGCTCTGAAGTGTTTTGAAATCGGCCATCACTAGATATAGTCAAAGTCGTTATTTTGTTTTTTTTGGGGCACAAAAAGTATTCTTGTCGCTTTATAAAATTAAGGTAGAACCACTCTACTCACGTGAACTGTTTTAAATATGTTTTTAGTACCTTTATGGACCTTGTGAGGTTCAGTGGCTTTGCTCTCAATGGAGGCCTCACTGAGCCATCGGATTTCATCAAAAATAACTTAATTTGTGTTCCGAAGATGAACGAAGGTCTTAGGGGTGTAGAATGACATGAGGGTGAGTAATTAATTTTACTTTACTTTTTAGACAGAATTTTTTATTTTTGGGTGAACTAACCCTTTAAAGCTTGTTCTAGCATAGTCCATTGCAACAATTATCCTAGCAACACAACAAATGCTGCAATAATTTTAAAACTGCGGTGTGATACTGGTGCTACTTTCATATCTCTTGTATATTGTCAAAGTGAAGTTCTGAGCACTAGCACACAACAGCATGTCTATGAAAATAGGGCTGCAGATTACTAGTTTGACTAAGTTCTTTTGCTTGTCATCTTAAAGATGCATCAGTACCAGCAGGCCTTTGTTCAGCAGCAGCAGCAGTGTGTTCCAGTCCAGCAGGTGCCCTATATCTCCCCTCTGGAGTTCCAGGCCCCGCTGGGCTCCTATAACCCTGCCGGAGCTTCTCCAGTAGAGACCACCTTCACTAACATCAGGCAAGCACTTTGGATGTTATTACTGATGTAGAGTCAGTTTAAACTGTCACACTACTGAATGAGTCTTAGTTTGCCATTTTGGTGCTGTCATAGAATTTCACAGCAGAATGAATATATATTACAGTTTTTTTTGGGGGGGGGGGGGGGGGGGGGTGGTAAGATTTTTTTTAAATAAATCTTTTATACTCACCCAGGATTTATTCGATTATAAAAAAAAAACAGTAAAAACATTAATATTGTGAAATATTAATACAATTTAAAATAACTGTTTTCTATTTGAATATATTTTAAAATTTAATTTAATCCTGTGATGGCAAAGCTGAATTTTCCGCAGTCATTACTCCAGTCTTCAGTGTCACATGATCCTTCATATATTTTTCAGGATTCTGAAAAAGAACAGCTTTTATTTGTAATATATATATACCTATTACGTTACTGTTTAAGTATTTAAATGTCTGGCATTTTTCCTTTTTCTGTTGTAGTAGAAACCCAGTTTCCACTGTGGAGATCTTGAGTCCTTCTCCTCAGACTGTCAACAACCCTCCTGATATGTCTGGATGGAACCCATTTGGAGAAGACAATTTCTCTAAACTCACAGAAGAGGAGCTTCTTGATCGAGAGTTTGACCTTCTAAGAGCAAGCAAGTGTCTCTGTGTGTCTTTTTGTAGATCCTGACTATTGTAAATGTCACAGTGGCTTTCAATGCAGTTCTCTCCGTCACTCTTTGAGTCTGTTTTAGAATTGCATCCGTACATCTATCCTCTTCTAGTATTCTACACCCTCTCCAGCAGAGGGCATACACATCCTGCTTTATTGCTACATTAACACTTTCTATGTGCCTGCTACCCTTCTTCCCCACAGAAAAGCCAGTAGAGCGATCTGTCAGCATGGAGGCCAGCAGCATAGACAGACAGCAGCCGGTACTGCAGCCCTCACTCCCTGAGGATCCATTTGGCTCTGTGCCCTTCCTGGCCAACGCAGGCAAGTTCTAGCAGCCGGCTCTCAAAGGACCCTCACCAAAGTTCCCTGTTTACCGTCCTCCTTCTCTCTCCTCATATCTGTGCTCCCCTATTCCTGCTCTTCCCGAACCTCTTTCTGTCTCTCTGCTCTCTGGATGTGGTGCCTCTACACCACATATCATTGTCACATCTGGAGCCGGGAGACAAACAGAATCAATGTTACCATTTATTCCTTTAACCACTTTAAAAATATACATTTAGACAGTTACAATATTGTCATTTCAACAAACCCTATATGTCTGTTTTTGATTCTATTTCTCACTGTTCATAAGATAAGAATTTAATTAAACACTATATATCTGGTACATACATAGATTTAGATATTATATATCGATAAGACAGGCTGGAACTAGTAAATAGTAAAATGCAAGCATAGAAATAGAGAGAATTTGCAGATTATAAAATAATGCAAATAATACACTATAAGAACTATTGGAACTATAAGAGATAAGAAATATAGACTCACATATGTTGGTTTACGTGATTATTTTCATCTAGGGATTTATTTATATACACAAAATCATAGCTTTATAGCACCTCAATGCTTGTTGCTGATGCCTTGTATTTTTTTTTTCTTCTTTTATTATTTGTAGTTTTTTTTTTTTTTTAGTTTTTTTTTTTAAGCTTTAACTTTTGTTTGTCTATGCACTTGCAATATTATAGTTGTAAATTTGTGCTATGCTCTTTCTTTTCACATCTGCATCTTTTTTTTGTTTTTTTTTATTTATTTTTTTATACATTTTAATAGATTTACTTTTAATAGTTTGGGCTAACTCTTATATAGTGGTATGTATGTACAAGTACAAGTATGCATGTACATACATACCACTGCGGTATGTATGTACGAGTCTAATCTCATTATCAGTGTGTGTTGTACTCGACTTTATTTGCTTTGTCAGTTTAGATTTTTTTTTTTCTCTCTCAGGACCCACATTTTTATGTTAATATTTTTATATTGAACAGAGCAGAACAAATGGTTTTCCTTTAGTTGGGAAAAGAAAATGTAAAAGTTTAAGGGAATTTTCTTTATTTTTTCTAATATTTTGGCATTTAGGCATCAGGTTGGCATGAAGGAATAGATTTTCTGATTCTTGAGCAACCTAGTTTTCCACTTAGATTTTTTTTTCTTCCGATCAGTTAGCTACATTATGTGCTTGATAACAAGTTGTTATTAGCAACAGTGAATGCCAAAAGTTCTCAGGTACAATTTCTATGGACCTCAGACCGTAGAAAATTTCCAGCGATCCTCATATTCACTTTGTTTACTTGTAAACATGCCAATTTTTCATGGATTTGAACACAAGTCTCTCTCTTCCAGTGTTAGAGTTGGCTTTAAATTCCTCATTGAGACTTGTTTTTCCTTTCTGTAATTTACTGTGAAGATACTTTAAGTTGCCAATTTAGGGAACATTGGCAGGTTAACTTGAGGGAGGTTAGCCGAATAATCAGAAACTGTTGCATCTACAGAAGCAACTAAGAGTTGGCAGCCCTTTTTTTTCATTCTTTTGCATAATGTGATGTCTTATTATTATGTAGCCTGTGCTAGAACTCTTTTCTGGTCACAGATGATGTTTTCCTTAGAAAACGCCATGTCTAATAATGTATGAGCATTTTTACTTGTTAGCACTGGTAACCACAGTACAGACATATCACATGCCATTTGTTGCTGTCTCACTCATATTGGCAGCATTGAGCCTTAATTAATGGTGAATGTCACATGTATTCCTTGTCGGCACATGCATTTAGAGGTACTTATTCACTGCATTTAGTAATAGTTTACATAAGGGCTTACCATATTGTTTACTGAACCTTTATTTTCCCAACGGTAAGTTGACCATAATGTTTAGCGAATCCGTGTTCTGGATTCCTAATTTTATGTACTCATTCATCTCATTACCCACTCAAGTTACTTTGCTTTATCCGAACATGTTTGGTAACATTGTTTTTTTTTTTTTTTTCATTTTTAAATGTTTATTTTTAAAGTTTAATGTGTGTGTTACCATTTTGTATTAGATAAAGACAGCCATTTTCAGAGACATCTTGATGGAGTGGGATATTGGTGGACAGTTAAAACTGACAGACTTGTGAACACACAACTTGTATTAAAGGTCTGTTGAGCCATATTGTAAACTAATGAGCGAGTGTAAGCAGAACATCTGTTGAAAATGACTAAATCCTCTTGCATATTGGAGTTGTAGGTTACTTTTGTTTTTAGTATTTCTTATTAGTTTTGTTGACGCTAATACAAAACGTTTCTCCTATAACAGCTTTTAACCCATGCCTTATGTTGCCCTAGAGATCATGGTACCGGTGTCAGAGCTGTATAACACTGTTTGTTTTGTTGCATATGTTCCTGTAGATGACAAAAGTTCATAGCCCCAACATTCCTCAGTGACTTCTCATCTGTACATTGCATATATACAGCATCAGTTGCATAAGCTGTTAATGTTCAGTCTCCAGTTGACAAACTGATGTAAATACTATCATACCATCATATCATGTATCATAATGTATGTTTCTTTATACAATGCTAATTATAAATAAAGCTTATTTAAAAGCAATGTTATATTTGTTGATTTTTGTTATAGAAGCTCGTATCAGGAACATTTGACTAATGCTTTGAGTATAAGAAGTTTCCACCTTTATACCACAAGAGCAAGATGTTCCTCCTATTATATAATAGCATGGCTGTCTTTGTCTAACAATTTTATTCTAAACTGAATAACATTGATATATATATATATATATATTTCATTTTTTATTTTGGAAAAGCATAATGTTAGCACCTTTTTCATTCTAAAATTTGATATATATGGGATAAAGACTGTGCTACTCAAATAATGAAGTGACTTCAACATGCCTTCCCTTTTTTGGGGGGTCAACGATATCTCTAGCCAATCACAGGTTTTAATTTCCACTTTAATGCTAATGTCAAATGTACATTAATATAAATTATATATAATTTAATATAAAATGTGTTCAGAATATGTAAAATACTCTCTTGGACAGCAGCATAAGGTTGTTGGTCTGAATAATGAATCTTTTGCAAGACTTCATGACCCCTCTTTAATGGTAAAACAAAGCTTGCATGCACTGAAGCCTTTCTGGAACGATAGTTGAATGGGACCCTATTGGAGTACCTCTTGTTTTAAATTTGATTTTGAAAACACCCTCAAGTCTAATATATGCTAAGATTATGATTATGTATGACGACCAATTATGTGCGGTGTCTGTCTTGTTCATTTGTAAGCTTTATCCCTTAAACCTTGATTAAGCAGGTATCTGGTCTTCAGAGGGGGAAACATTAAAACAGCTCTTAAACAATAGCATAAACAATCTCTCTTTATGAGCTCAATTCATATATTGTGTTTGCCTGGTAAAGTTGCATGTAGAACAGAGGCATTTGGACATAATGAGGTAAGAGACAATGAACTATTGAAGCATATCTGACTGTGTCCGTAAATCATTTGCATATATTGTGAAGACAAAAAGACAATCAGCTTAGCATCTGCTGAGCTGGCTGAAGGGAGGTCTGGGTAATCCACTGGATGGATATGTGGCTTTCAGAGCAATATGACATTTCCATGATGTTCCTTATTCAAGCAAAACAGGGAGAGATCTGGACGTCCACATGCTTAGACATTACTTGCTCTGGCCGTTTTTACTAGAGCTGTCATCAGCGTGTAATCGGATGGGCCTGGAAAAGAACACTCAATATTCTTCTTCTGCTTACGATCTTCTTATATGATTAAGGATGTTCCATTATGCTGCACTATGGATTGTTGTATTCCAGGAGGTAGGCGTGATTAGATGTGTTGTAATCCGGACAGCCTAAACAGTCTGCTCATATATTTTTTTTCTTTTTTTTTTTTTTTTTTTTTTTCCTCTAAGCTTCCTAAGATTTTTTCGAAAAGCACCAGTTTCTTTCCTCCTGTGCTGTTCTTGCTCTTCTCTTTACCCCTTCCCTCAGCCACTATTAACTATAATAATTGTAGTAGAAGTAGTTGTTGTTATTTAATTAGTTATTTAACTTAGTTTTATTTATATATTTTTGAACTTCATCATATACATAGAACTAGGTTTGGCTAATCCTGTGTCTTGCTCTGCCAGTTTGGATGGATTTGATGATAACAGATCCGCAGCTCTGCCTGCTCAGCAGGGGGAGGATGGCAATGCCTAACCATGTTGAGAATTTCAGTCTTTTGAAATTAGACAAATATCTCAATAATTATACATGTTGACAAATATTGTGATGCGCTGTAGCAAGATAAACTAGCTTAAACTAATTTAATAAGGAACAAATAGTTAGTCTATTTCAGTTCCAAAGTCTCTGACATTTTTTTTTTTTTTTTAACCAAATAAGAAATATGTTTTTTGTACAATTTCCAAAATCTTTCCTGAGGGTAAGAATACATATTTGGAGCACTAAACACTGAGTCAAGTGAGACTTTGCAGGAGAAGGACAGATTTGTGATTAAATAAAGTTTTTCTTTTCTTTTTAAATCAAATTAGCTGAAATGTGCTTTATCCTAAAAATTGTAATTGTAAAATTACTTAATATGTAAAGGATGTGAAACATCATTACACAAACAAAATCAGAATAAAATTATAATTATTGACTGTATTGTATAATGGTGCCTCTTGTCTTTTAAGACAGGGCTATTAGATTAGATATTTTTTATTTATTTTTTTGACAGTGATAATGAGAATGAGAATGAGAGCTAAAAGCAAGCGATAAGACAGTTTAGTTTGAGGTGTTTTTTTTTTTTTTTTTTCAAAGACTTCAAGTTTCTCTTTATTTACTTATTTACTTTTTTTAGTTTTTGTATTTTAGGGCTGCCAAATTTAATGCACTGTTATTGTGTTAATGGTGTTATTGCTATCTAGTGGCATGTTTAATATATTTTCAAGTTGTAAAGATTTCAAATTTTTTAATATACAATACCATTTTGGGAGTCACAAAAAGGTATTTGTTTTATTTCAGTTTTCCCAGTTATTATTTTTCAGTCTTCAATGAAAACTTTTCACTTAGTTTAAAAAAAAATAAAAAAAAATAAAAAAAGCTCTCAGTGATTTTATGTGTGGAATGAAGTATATGCAGTTTCTTTAGGAGAACTACAGTATAGGCACTATTCCCACTGAGAACATATTAAATTCACATGTTGTGTACATCAGACATTCACTGTCAACTTGTGTGTTCATTTAGCAGGAGCTGGTGTGCTGACAGCGGAGCATCCAGTTGAGAAGCCCAGTGTTGGCGTGGCTGTTCCAGCCTTGCAAGACACAACCCTGCCATCTGTCAAGGAACACAAAACGACAAAAAAAAGTAGCTCTACTAGTTCACTGCCTCAGAAAGCAGGCGAGGAATCAGACAGTGATTTTGAGTCTGACCCACCCTCTCCCAAAAGTAGTGAAGACGAGGAGGTGGAGGAGGAGGAAGGTCTCAACAGTGAACATGAAGACACCGAACCTGAGAACCTGGGTCAGAGGCCGTTACTCATGGACTCTGAGGAAGAGATAGAGGAAGAGGAAGACAAACACAGCTCAGACTCAGATTGTGAGTCTAGGAAAGCAAAACTTGGGCTGTCAGAGGAGAAGGCTGTGGTTTTTCCTCCGGGAACTGTGAAAGCTGAATCTGGAGCCAGTGAGATCTCTCCTCCCAATTCGCCAAGTGTCGCCATGCCTGCCGCGAGCATTGTGGATGTGTTTGGTGCTGTTCCTTTTGTTGGCAGTGGTCAGCCCAGAGTGTCACCAGAGAGTTCAGATATTTTTGCCAAAGCCCCTTTTAGGCAGGCGAGCCAGGAGAACGATGCGGAGGACACTGACGTATTCACCAAAGCTCCTTTCAACAGAAACCTATCCAGGTCAAGCAGAAGTGGTGATGGACCCAGCGGCCAGACGCCACCCATTTCCCCCGACAGCGTGGATGTATTCGGATTCTCGCCTTTCCAGCCCAGCCACGTAATACCCACCTCTGGGAACCAGGAGGACTTTTTTGGCCAAACACCTTTCGATGAAGCAGCTAGTCCCCAACAGAGGCAGAAGCAGCGCAGCCTTCAAAAACTCTCCTCACGGCAGAGGCGCACCAAGCAAGAGGCCAGTGGCAGCAACGGGAAGCGACACCATAGCACACCCACTTGCGGTAGGAAGAGCAACAAGCCCAGTTTCCGTACCCCCGAACGGGTGCGAAGGCACAAGAAGGTAGGCAGACGGGACTCGCAGAGCAGCAACGAGTTCCTCAGCACGTCCGACTCCAAAGAGAACATCAGTATTTCCCTGGGCGAGGTGATGGAAAAAGGAGCTGCGCTGCCCCCAGAGGAGGTCTTGTTGGATCCGTTTGGAGCCAAGCCTTTCCATCCTCAAGATGGCAGTCGACACGGTCAGCACCAGAGCTTGGGAGACAACAAAAGTGAGATCAACTCAACCAATGGCAGGCAGAAGGCCAGCTCCCTGCACAGCGTGTTTGACGGAAATAAAATCGATGACTTTGGAGCTGTACCTTTCACAGAACTGGTGGTCCAAAGTGGAGCACCGCAAACCCCACAAATGGATCTCGACCCTTTCGGAGCAGCACCTTTCCCCTCAAAGCAGTGAATGTCTTGTCTTCCGGCACACACACAGAAATGCTACACACACACAGCGCCACATTATGCAAAGTCCTAGCAGCCTTTTGAAATGTCTTTAAGGGACGGCAGCTTTGTGCTGTGATCTCTGTGTATGTGCAGCCCATTGGGACGCAGGCCTTTAAATTAGATAACAGTCAACTTTTGTAGTTTTTCAAGTATTTTAATACCTAACTGGACAGCTATAACACCTCTTTTACTTTTGGCGACTTAAACCTGTGGTTTATGGATGCTTTTGAATAGGCTTTTGAAGCATATTCTTTAGCCTTTACGCGCTTAAAAGCCTTCTATGCTGCATTACAATAAGCGCTGTGCTCATTAAAAAAAAAGAAAAGAAAGAAAAAACATCAGAGATATGTGTATAATCCTTCATTTGAATAGGATTGAGGAAAAATGCCAATTTAGTACAGCATTTTGATTAAGTTTGTACTCCATTGTTGACCACTGTGTTGGTAAAACTCCAATCTACCAACATGAACACCATGAAGCCTTATCTGGGTATTCCCCGCCCTGCTTAACAGTACCTCGAATACACAATGGCTGTAGCCTGTTTGTGTCAATGGAATCATCTGAGTGTAGGCATTCTCCATTTAAACGGTCATTCACAGACAATTTAATGCATATTTTTACATTTTTAAGTGCATCCAATGTTCTTGTATTGTGACAATGTCCTTTCTACATGCATTAAAAGGGACTTAATATTATTTTCCCATTAGTAAATTGACCACACTAGAGAAGTTGGAGTTTATTGAACAATATTGTTATAACTGTCGTCGTTTGTATTAAACATGATTTTGTAGAAATAATTCCCCAAGCTGAACTTAACATCTTTGATGTTTTCAATAATCAGATGTTCCACTATTGTCTATATGTACTTACTGGTAACCTACAATCATGAACAATTAGAGCTCTTGTAGAAAGGAAAAAGAATTAAAGAATGTGCTAAATGCAGTTTTGTGTATTTATATACCAGTCATTTGTTTGAAGCAAATTTTAAAATTCAATTTTAGTCAGAAAAGGTATGACGCATGAAGGGTATCATAGTTTGACTGATGAAAAGGGCCATTTAGAAACATTTACATTGTCATTGAATATCTGCAGTTAGAACATTCAAGACCAAAAAAAGCATTTTTTTTTTTTTTACACATTGCAAGATTTGTTATTTTTTTCTTACGTAGTACTACACTCTAACAATGCAATAAAAGCTTCTTTTGGAGGTCATGAGTCCATGTGTTTGTTGTTTTTTTTTACTCAATATCATTAAAAGAATCGTCATTACAACTTCAGTTGAAAAGGACAAAGTGAAAGTTTATTCAGCTGTAAAGTAGAAACGCATATCCCAACAAATTACCAACATGGTAAAAAAAAATAAGTTAAAAGTGTTACATTATGAAGCCTCATGAACCAACAACAGCTAACAAAAATGACAACAGCATATCACTCTACCATAAAAAGCACTGAAAAAATTGCATGGCTGTACAATTCACTGTTGTAAGGCAGAAAATGTACTGAAAACATGTAGGTGTATTTCACATTACAGTTCTAACTTAGTGACGTGATACTGAGTGAAACTGAGATTACAAACTTCTGAAATGCAATATACAGAGTAGTGTTAAACGCATTAATTGCACAGGAGAATTTTTAAATTGCCATTATTAGTAATGATAAACTAAACAAAAGGTAAATAAAAAGTCATCAACCTAATTCGATACAAATAATCCTGATGTGTGTTTACAACATTGCGATGCTGTGCGGCAACATGCAAAATATGATTTTCACCATTTTAAGACATTTGCTTATTTCACTAATTCTGAACAAATCTCTTTGGTTTATTCAATGTTGTAAATAAGACTAACTAAAAGTCTCATTTAGACTTATGTTGTATTCATTTATTAAAAATTCATGTTCACACAAACACAAAACAAATTGAAATATGGTACTATTAAGCTTGTGAATCGTTGAATTTTAGGTTAAAATACAAACAGTAAACAACATACTATTGAACAGATAACACTGACTGCTTCAGTGAATATGCTTTACCCCCACATAGCTTGCATGTTACCCATGTACTACATTTTTAGAGATGTAGAAACCCACGCATGCAGATGATGTAAAATGGTGCTTCACCTTGATTTTTTTAAAAGTGCTTTTAAAAGCCTAACACTGCTTACCTTATCAAGTGCCTATAATTTGTATTTAGACTGACATCTAGGCACTTATACAAAATGTATTAAAAAAAAGTGTCAAAATAGCTTACAATGAAGAAGAAAAAAAAAAAAAAAAAACACCTCGCAATCATATTTCATAAACACTGAATGTGTTCAAGCTTAAAGATCATTTAAAATACAACAGTCTTCAGTGGTGCTCCTCCGATCCCACATTCCTCTAGGAATGAAGATGGTTGTCTGGGCAAGGGTGAGAGTGGCGGTAGTTGGTTATGAAAAGTGCAGACTGATGCCACCAGTAGAACATGAGCACCACCAATATGTGCCAGACCTGATGGCTGGAGCCCAAGTAGTTCAGCTGACCTAGAGATTACAAAAAGAGCATTAAATCATTAATAAACTTGTCTGAGGTTGGTCCTCATTTAATTAAGGCAGGTGTGGCTTCGGTTTAGTCCATCGCTCTGAACAACTTCTTTCTTTGGATACAGTATCAAATTTGACAAGTGAAATGCAGCCCTGCTTTCATGTCAGGATGCCACACTGAGCTCTCCAAATGTGAAAGAGTAAGAAATATTAAATTGTCCAGTACCTGGAAAATAACGCTCTGGAACTTTGGACATGTAGAAGATGATAGCAGCTACAGCAAGTACATACATTATCAGCACTCTGGGAACAAATTCCTAAAAAAAAAAAAAAACTTCTGTTATTCATGAATGTATAATATATTTTTTTAAAAAAGGGGAAATGTAATATTAGCATTTTTATACATCATTATCACCATATATTTCTGGCTTATAAATACTCAAATAAAGCAAAAAGCAGCATAAGAAAAAAAAACCTATTGTGAGGACTCTTACCTGGACTATGTCTGAGCTGAAACCCCCACTGAGCCAGATCCAATGAAAGGTGGGGATTAGGCCGTATCCCGCTACAGCACAGAATATAACAGAGCGAAGCTTCTGCCACTTCTTGGTCAAGTAATGAGGGTGTATCTGGGCGAAGAACACTGCCAGCATCATGGCCAGAACGGTTACCAGGTACACCTGCCGCCAGTACTGCAGACAGTTACACAAACCAGACAAAACAACTTGAACCACAAACACACCGAAGCCATCTTAATGTGCACAACACAGGCACACACACACAAAAATCACTTGTTCTGTAGGAAAAAAAGCCAGTACAAAAAAAAAAAAAAGGAGTGGAGAAATCAGTCTCTCTTTCTCTTGGGGCGCTTGGCTGATTGAGTAGTCATCCAAAAAGCAAAGCTAAACACTTGGCAGGGGGAGAGTGGAGATGGCTCACCCACGTGTGAATGTCATATGGTGGGGAACAGGAGTGACGGAGTGGGTCCACGAACACGGCCATCTGCTTTGGGCTGGAGCAGATTTCTGCCGCATTCTGGGGCACAATAAGCCAGCACTTCCAATATGTGGGGAGAACCATGTGGAGCAGCGTGGCCAAAAGCGCTGGTGCTCGGCAAATAGCAAGTGGGAGTAGAGGGGACGAGAGCAAGCAGCTTACTCAGGATATCCAAGATCCAAGCTTTCAGAAAACTGCACCAAAATCTTGAAACAAAGAAGATTTCACGCCAAGCGGCACCTCATCGTTTTTATACAGGCAGTACAAAGCCGCTCCACAGGGGGTCCATTGTGCAAACTAACAGTAAGGGAGAAATAAACTATCGTACAATATAATCAAAGATACTCTACCACAGTGTTACAGTAATCTCATGGGAAATGTCAACATGCGACAGCTCTCAGTGTGTGCACTTCCAACTATTCTATTAAATCGTTCATACTATTCCTCGTTTTTAAAGGAATAGTTCACCCCAAAATGAGTCATTTACCTGACTTTCCTTCTTCTGTGAAAGACATTCTGAAAAATGTTTTTGTTTGTATAATGAAAGTCCGATGTTGTTTGAATTCCAATATTCTTCAAAATATCCTCTTTTGAAGAAAAGAGAAAGTTTAGAAAAGACATGAGGGTGAGTAAATGATGACAAGTGTCCTTTTCAGGTGAATGTCACTTTGTCTAAAAGCATCTGCTAAAAGAATAAATGTTAATGTGTACTCCAATAGAATAATGGTGATTTTTCTTTACTAAACACATATAAGCAGTCTCTCCATGCAGTATTCACAGCACACGCACACCAGACTGTTTTCCCCAGGAATAGGTGAACTCTTGCTCTGTATCTGTTGCACAGGTAACATATGCCCACAACAAAAGCAGGCCAACCATCTGCTGCTAGAGACCACTGTGGGACGATGCACCTCAAGCCACCTAATTAATCTACCCCTGTCCACATTGGCCATGACCACCTATCGCACACAGTGTAGAGACTCTCCATGTCATTCTTATGGAACCCTATGTGTCCTACTTGGATCAGACTCCACCAATAAACGCTTATTACTTCATTTATGAAGTTATGGGAAGCTTACCTCCAGTACTGCCTCCACTTCCCCGAGCCAGAATGGTTTCGTTCAGTTCAATACACTTTATTGTGCCCAAAGGGAAATTTGTCTTGACCAATGGCACTCACATACACACTGACCACTGACCATTCATTTCCATTCCACAATACATACACAATGGCTAGTACACAATGACTTTTTCATCAGTAAGCAAGCAGACAACAGATGGTAATAAACTCAAGCCTATTGCATTATTAGACAATGCAACCTCATAAAAATACATCCAAAAAAAGTATATTACACTCACTTATTTAGTATTCTGACTGAGGTAGGTATAAAGGATTTCTTAAACTAACTGTACCTGTACACAGGTAACCTAAATTGTTTACCAGTGGGCAATTATGTGAATGATCAGATAGCATTT
Source organism: Ctenopharyngodon idella (assembly GCF_019924925.1). Classification (NCBI taxonomy): domain Eukaryota; kingdom Metazoa; phylum Chordata; class Actinopteri; order Cypriniformes; family Xenocyprididae; genus Ctenopharyngodon; species Ctenopharyngodon idella. The sequence goes on along the minus strand of NC_067224.1, from coordinate 21,526,426 downwards.
GACTGAAGCAACGTACGTTATTGCAGTAGAATGCGTAGAACACTCCTGGAACGTAACAGCCTATGATTCCGATGGAGATCCCGGCGTAGTCCAGAGCCATCCATCGGCGGCTATTTTTTTCGGATCGGTGGCAGCAGAACAGGTGATAGCCCACAGAACAAAGCATGCACACCTGAGCAGAAGACATGAAGTGTTCAGATGATTTTGTAGGCCATGTTTGCAGAGTGACATATGCAAAGTTTTCACAGTACAATACAAAAGCTCAAACTCACATGATGAACCTATACAGCCAAACAAAGATGCTATAATTATGTCTTCATGAGAGAATATGCAAGGGTGGTGTAGAGGCACTTTGCCTAATCCTGATGCTTTAGAGAATGGCTGCCAAGGAGCGAAGCTGCCATTTCTGTCTAATACCGATGGCACGAGAGCAGCCGGTAACAGATCTAGATTTAGACGGGCCTGAGTTTAGGTGATAAAATCATAAGTTTTAACTCTAATCCCTGGCAACAGTGAATGTGGAAAGCCTGCTATCAAAGGCCTTCAACAGTCCAAAGATCATATGAAGACTTTTTGATTGAGAGTGCGGATCTAAGATCAGTTTTTATTAAAAAGGATGGAGCTGATCCAAAAAAGCAGCCATGGTTAGAGATGATATGTTTGTCGTGCCAAAATAAAAGAACACACTTTATCCACTGCTAACTACTGTGCTAACTATTCAAGTTCAAACTGAGACTATTAAAGGGTTAGTTCACCCAAAAATGAAAATTATCCCATGATTTACTCACCCTCAAGCCATCCTAGACGAACACAATCAGAGATATATTTAAAAATATCCTGGCTCTTGCAAGCTTTATAATGGCAGTGAATGGGGGACCCGATTTTGAAGCAAAAAAAGTCCATCCATCTATCGTAAAAGTACTCCACACGGCTCCAGGGGGTTAATAAAGGCCTTCTGAAGCAAAGCTATGGGTTTTTGTAAAAAATAAAATAAAATCCTTATTTAAAACTTTGATAACTATAATAACTAGCTTCCAGCAGACGGCCGTACGCATCGATTTGCAGCGGAAGAGTAAACCCTGACCCGACGCACGACATAATGACGAATGCGGAAGTGCAGAGGATAGAGCAAAACAAAACACCGGTCACGAATTAGAAGTCTAAAACGAGAAATTTTAAAGAGAAATGTCATAGGATTTCAATGTAAGAGAAGAGGAGCCTGAGTTTGCTGTCCAGCCCTATTTGTTTAAATCCTGAGAGCCGTCTAAGCTTACGCTACTCCTACATCCTGCGGCATACATCGCATCACGGGTTACTCTAGTGGCGCAAGTCAACTTGCGCAGTATGCATACGGTCGTCTGCCGGAAGCTAGTTATTTCAGATTATAAAGTTTTAAATATGGATATTTTTCTTACAAAAACCCATTGCTTCCCTTCAGAATGCCTTTATTAACCCCCCGGAGCCGTGTGGAGTACTTTTATGATGATGGATATACTTTTTTTGGCTTCAAAATCGGGCCCCTCATTCACCTCATTATATAGCTTGGAAGAGCCAGAATATTTTTAAATATATCTCTGATTGTATTTGTCTGAAAGAAGAAAGTCATATAAACCTTGATTGGCTTGAGGGTGAGTAAATCATGGGGCAATTTTCATTTTTGGGTGAACTAACCCTATAAATGCAGCTCTGAACTGCTTAGATTTTTCCTCATTTTGAGTTTTCTACTTAAAAGTGATATTGTGAGGGCATGGTGCAAGCAGCATGGACATACCTGGAAGCAAAAGAGAACTATGGAATAGATGACATAGTCTTCTCTGGAAGCTCCTAACATCGGCAACACCACCACCAAGTCATAAACTCCCAGCATGAAGAACAGGAAGAACCCCAACAGATGACTCCAGATGTTTACCGTCTCATTGGACAAAATGAAAAGGCTATAAAACAGGTGAGATTATATCAGGCATCTATATCACCATTTCTTCCAATAGCTAAGGTCCTGTTATTCTCTCAACAGGCTGAGCAATGCTTAAAATTACAAAAGATATTGCATAAATACACAGAAGGTGGATCTGCACTTACCTTTTAATGCACAGTCTAGAGGTCAGATAGGCTCTGTATCCATCAGTGATATAAGGATTTTCCCGTAGGAATCCCGGCACCTGCTCGTAAGTGTACAGGCGGATTCCTCTGGGCACCAGAACAGGCCAGTATTGGTAACTGCCCAATTCAATGTACTGGGTACTCTTCAGCACCTTCGCTGACGGCATGATGATAATGTCACCCAGTCTCACACTTAGAGTCCTACAGACACACAAAGTTTAATGGATTTATGTTTTCATAAATATCTGACAATTCTTACAAAAAAAATGGACACAGCTGTGAAATTTTATAAAATATGATAATGCAATGCCATAATATCAGTGTTGTTATTGTTAACTAAAACTATTACAAAATATTTTCTTTAATTGAAATAAAACCAAAATAAATATAAAAATTAGATGAAAAACTTAAACTTTGAAATGCTGTCTTGGCAACTAACTGAAATAAAATATGCTTAAGTACTGACATTAACAAAAAAAAAAAAAAAAAAAAAAAAAAAAAAAAATAAATTTACTAAAATTTAAACTACAATATTAGAACTAAAACTGAAAATATAAAAATTAAACAATTCAAAATATAATTTTTTAAATATATAAAATAAATACTATAATAGTATATAAATAATACTAAAATAACACAATACTGGTAAAATAAAATAAGAGGTAAACGTACATTTGTGTAAAGAAAGACCAATGTAGTGATTTATTTCTGATTCATTTAAAAGTAAATATATTAAAAAGAAATGGCAAGGAAAAATTGTGGTGTATGTTTTGTCTTATGGAATTATTGATCGTGTTCATGGCTACACTGTTAGCCCGCTTTGAAAAACAGCATCGGGAGTGTATATAATACAAATGTCACATCTTATTTAGAACGAAAACTGTTGTGAAATAACATAAAACGAAGCTTTAAATTGAGCTACAGAAACAGACGTCCCTGTCCAACAAGTTGCCAAAGCTTATGGCAAAATACTCACAGTTACAAACAGCGTATAAATCTGCTGAGCTATCAAACTATTTATTTAAATAAAATCAATACCTTAACTAGCCAAACAATTACCTTTATGACTAAATTAGCTGTCAAACTCGCAGTACGGTGTCTAAAATGGGTAAACGGCTAAATGCTAATCACATCTACTGTATCTAGAGTTTATTTCAGAAACGGATTAAAGTGTTCGCTTAATCCTACTTACCATTGATCAGATAAATGTCTGCATTGAAGAATCCGAGTTTGTGTTTATAAGGCTCATGAGTAATATTAATATCCCATGTTCAGACTCATGTTAGCCCGGTGAGGGCAGCAGGAAGTTGTACTTACTAGCTGCTGCTAACAAGCTAATACAGAGAGATTTTCATGTCACATGTAACCTCAGGCATTAATCCCTGTCTTCTATCCAGTGATTATTTTTTATCAATTCTCTCACATTTAATATAATATCGTTTTAAAATTTAAATTTTAATACAATTTTTCATATTTGACCTCAAAATACAATCCAAGAAAGGTTTGTCACACACTGTTCTTTGTTCTCTGTTTATGAATCGAATTGTATCTTCCGAGATGATTCCTTCCTGCTCAACGTTTAATCACTGGAAGTGTTTATCCACTGAAAATACCAGCCACAATAGGCACCCTTTTTTCATAGCATTCATTTCGTCGACTGAATTGAGACCTGTAGGTGGCAGACTGCTGTCAACACGTTTTGAAGAAGACTTTCTCTTTTCATAAACATCTCAGGTGTAATCTTGTGTGATACTCCTCTGGGGCTAGAATCACACTTAATCTTCCCTCAGCTATTACACCCAAGATAATTACCTTCTCAAGTGGGAGTGTGTTCTTCATTAGCACTCCTAATTCACCTTTCAGCACTTCACTCTTAAACAGGCTGTCAACAGCATTGCCAAGACAATTTGCCTGACTGCAGCAAATGCACCATGTCAGGAAAAGAGTGCCATCACGTTTGTGGATCTGGTGTCTTTTATCTAAAATATTTGTATTAAATGATAACGTCCATGATTAGTTTTCAGTTTGTTCCTCAGTCAATTTGTATGGAAGTACATTTCAGAAAAATCATGCTTTGGTAAACCATAAAAAGTCAAAATTATGATATAAATGCCATAATTTTGACTTAGTTTGGTCATAATTAGTCAGAATTTCAAGATAGGTCATAATTATGACTTCTTTGGTCATAATTTTGACTTAGTATGTCATTATGATTTTAAATCATAATTTCAAATTTTAATCTCATATCTCAAATCTTATGACTTATAATCTTATGTCATAATTTAGACTTTTTATGTCATAATTAAGATTCACAAAAATATGATTTGTTTTTCTTATGTGACAGAAATAGACTTCCATTGTATATCTTTTTTGGGGGGAAATTGACAGGACGCTTAGAAGTGTCTGATTTGATCTTAAAAACAGGTTCAATATCTATCTTGACCTTAATGACTGGATTTATAATTAACTTTAACTGTCACTGAGGAGACACCACTCTACATACAGCTGGATCTTCTTCAAACTCTCTCCACTCAATCATTTTTCCATTACGACTCGCCCTCTCAACCTCATGTTTCTTGTAGCAAGCCAACCGCCACACACGGTTCTCCACTGGTGCCCATGATATGGCCCCCAACCAAGAGCAGGCATCAAGTCCAATAACAAGGACACATTCATTGTTAGAAGAGGTTGGCCAAGTGTCTTGCTGAGAAACTATCCAGCGAGTAAAAGACATTGCCACCCTGACAGCGGCCTCGCTAAGGCCCGTCAGTGCTCCCCTGCTCTGGTCGCTTTTATTTATAATCTCCGCCACGAGACATCTGCTGCCGCCGTGCCTCTGTCCTTGCCGTCCACACAGAGGGTGCACATCAACGTTTCCACTGCAACCTGCACCGAAGTCCAGCTCGCAGGCGGGAGACACCACACTTTGCTCCAATAGGATGTGTGTCGTGTCCGATCCCGCTCCCTGGAGACTGATTAACACGATACGGGGAACTGAGGGAGGCTTCGGGAGCACTCAGACTGATACTTACACGATCAGAGTGCCTTTGTTTGTTTGGTGTCTGTAGTCTGGTCACAAGACTATTTTGGGGAGCTGACACTTTGAGAGAGCTCTGGAGCCATCTGACGAGGCCTAGTTTGCCGCCAGTTCCTGAACAGTGGGAAGTCAAGCAGGCCACTGCACCGGCCTTGATGCAAAATGGCACAGGCAGTTTTGTGTTTTTGAGCAAAAAGAAGACCACATGCAGTTTCAAATGCCACTTGCCATGCTTTTCCTCAAAGGAATAACTAGACTAAATCTTTTTTTTTTTTTTTTTTTTTACCTATCCTCAGATTACATATGCTATTCACTTGTATGTGTTTGCATGGAGTAGAAGAGAAATCTTGCCATAATTTCATTAAATAAAATAAAATAAAAAAGAGGCCCTTATCCAGATCTAGTAGATTTCACATGAACATAAATCTTAATAACAATGCAGCTAAATGACTAATATTATTAGTGCACTGATTTTCATTGTAAGTGAATATGTGCGGTTGTTATCTAAGAAACAGTTGGCTTACACTTTATTTTAAGGTGTCCGTGTTACAGTGTATTTATACATTTAAGTATTGAGTAATGATAACTACATGTAGGGTTAGGAAAATGAGTTGGTTTAGGGTTAGTTGAATGTAATTATGCATAATTTATCGTTATTACTACAGTAACTACATGTAACATGTGTAACAAGGACACTGTAAAATAAAGTAGGCTATTACCAACAATTTCTACCTGAATTATTTACAAATTAGAATTGAATTTAAAATTTGATTTAATTGGTATAACCCAATGTATTCGGTCATATTAAATAATAATTCTGACTTTAACAAAACCAGTTAATTTGGATGTTACCACATGAAATACGGTGTTCTAACAGTCTTTTATTGTGTTCATCTTTTTTTTCTGCTTCACAAAAGTTCAATTGAGGCAATGATTGGAGATTTAAGCTTAGTGAAAGTTCCATCTGCATAACAATATTGGGAGGAATTGAGCTTTAATATAAAGGCATCCTCTTTTTTCACTGACAATTATCTCTTCAATAAGATGTACATCTGGCCCCAAGACTATAATTCCTTAGGGGCCAAAAGAAAGGGAAAACAATTTCCAAAATAAGCAAGAGATTAGGTCAGACAATGCAATTGTTCTTCCGCATTTAGCATTTGCTGGAACGAGATTAATATCTTGATATTAATGACTGTTTGCCGTGTGTCACTTTTTCTGTCAGCATAAAATACTCTAAATCCTCATTTATGGGGAAAATCTTAAGCCTGGCTATGGGACCCAAGCAGACATGCTAAGCTTTTTGGCACTAGGTACTTATTATTAGTTTTTTTTAACCCCTCTATCAATGCCAAATACACACTTCGTTATAAAAATGATTATTATTGCATATTGCCTTTACAAAGCCCTATTTTTCTTTGATGACGTAAAATAAATAGAATATTCAGGGATTTAAAGACCAGCTGTTTCAGGGGAAATTTGTTCGCTATAAAGTTCTGTTGTGTTTTTTATTTACATTTATTATTATAAATGTATTTTGACATGGACCATGATATGATACTGAAAAAACAAAACCAAAGGAAAAACAAAATAAAAATAAAAACATCACCTAATAATCACCTACAGTATGATTATTAATAATTTCACTAAAAATGCTTGACAAATGCTAAATTTCTTTGTTTAATGTACATTTTTAAATTATTAAAAATTGGCAGGCCTATTGTACCGCAAAATGCTAGAATTCAAAGAGAATACACTAAGTGAAATCATATTTCCTCCTGTAGATGTCACCCTGTATCTATTTTCTGTTACACAACAGTTTTTACAATAATTCATCCTCTAAATTGTTATTCAATGTACAATGCATTCTGTATTTCTAAAAAAAATAAAAAAAATAAAAAAAATCACGTAGAACATAAACTGCATTTAAGCATGCATTAACCCCGAGATATAGCCTACATTAAAAGCTAATACAGCATACAAGTCTGAATGAATTTTTGACATTTAATATTTTATTCAATACAATTTTATACAATTAATTAACACATTTCTGTGAGGAAAAAAAAAGACGTAAAACAGTGTCCCATTTAAAAAGGTATCTCAAAAGGAATGACGGTGCCGAGCTGAAGTCTGGTGATAATTGTGGATCTGTAGATCTAAGAATATCCACTAGATGGTACTGTGGTAACTCATTTTGTTTCTATTTACCGTCAGCGCTCCAAAATGGCCTAAAATCTTTCCTTCACTTTTGAACAGAATATTTCATACTATCACTGTCCTGTTGATGCATTATCAAACAGCATGGGGAATCAGAAACTAAATGTATTAATTAGTTTGTAAATGAGATAAAACAAATGTGAGTAAGAACTAGCTCAGACAAGCTCAATGCAATGAGAGTCAATTGTCAAACACATTTTCTGACATTTATTACTTATGAATAGAAATACATTTCTTATTTGAGAGCTTTGACCCTTATCACAGAAATGTGTTTTGTCATTCTGGCCTCCAACACCACGACTGAATTATTGTTTTTATTCTAGGGGTCAGTTCATTGCACAGATTAGCATTAGCTGGCAAACCCACAGTAATGGATTTCTCCCATCACGGGGCATAAATGATGATTCTTTTTTCATTTGTGGACGATAACTCCATCTAGCACAGATGCCAATGAAATTACAGCCTTCTCTTGAGCGACTGAACTACGCTGATGTTTTTGATTCATCCTTGCACATCGACGGCCGTGATTGAGGTAGATTGTCTAGGACCTGCTGCTTTTCCCTGATATGGTCGGGAGAGAAGGAGGGTACGGTGCAGAGGGAGGGAGGGCCGTCTGCCCTCCACGGCCCTGTATCTCCTCCCGCCACAGGACTACCTCACGCCCAGGCTTGTTTGCGGGATTGGCACTAATTCAGCAGCGCCAGCGTCTGACCTCAGCGGCAGCGGCGCTCCGAGCTCCGAGAAGACCCAAGGCGATGCGAGGGATTCACCTCAACTGGAGAGGGGAGGGATGGCTGGGTAGGTGGGGGTGTCTCAAGGTCAGTTAGGGGGGTCTGGGAATTGGGGTGGAAGGAGAGACTAATGAGATTTTCATTCTCTCTTTCTCTCCAGCGCTGGTGGCATCACCTTGCAACCCCCTGTCAATCTACCACCTTTCATCAGCTGAGAAGGACAGAGGGGTGTAGGCGGAAAAAACGGAGGAAAAGTACTGTTTATTTTTTAACAGGTCTGTTAATCTATTTGGACTGGGGTAATAGAACGTTTGCCTGGCACCTGCAGAGAGCCGTCTGCGGGAACGCAGGGTTGTGACATTCCCCCTAAATATGCTGAGCTTTCTCTCACCTCTCATCAAACAGTGTGATCTTTATGGACTGTATCATATTGTGCCGTAATGTGCTTTATTGTCCACAGAATAAGCTTTTCTTAAAGGTAATTGGAAACCTGGAAATGGCTGCTATCGGCTGATTTTTAAATACATTATTTCTGAAATGTGGCCTGGGTAATGACCCTGTCGGTGTAAAATGTAAGATTTATCTTGGCAGACAAAATTGATCCATTTCACCTTTGTCTAATGGAAATTTTTATCAGGGATTATCTGTTTATGTAAATGAGCGTTGCCCTGGAACAGGGAAATAAAAGGAGCTTGAGAGGGCAGTTAATCTAACACTTGACACGTCAATGTGGACATAACGCATACAGAGTACTCTCTCTCTCTCTCTCTTTCTCTGTTGGGGTTGAAATGATGGGAGGGATCCTGTCCCAGACCTCACCAGGCATTCGAATTGGGACCTTCATTTCCATATTAAGAAAAAACACAATGGCTAAGCACAAGGATTGAGATAATATCTAGGAACACTAGCTGATGCATCATTGAAAAAAAATAAAATGCAACTGAAATCTAATTAGGATTTTATCATAATATTAAACATCAAAATTCAAAATGTTTGTGGATTGTTCTATATAGATATGTATAAATTATATCTATTTGTAGATATATCTAAATATATATACATTTATATCTATAAATCAAATTGTCTGAATAAATATAGAACATGTATATGTTTTTAATATCCATATGATTGTTTGGTGCCTAAATAACAGATTAATGGATCAGATGTAAAATATGAAAGCCCCAATATACAGTCACATGAAATTAAAATGGACTTTATTTTTTGATAATATTGCAGTGTTTTTCTATAAATAATTTATCCACACTGTATAAAAAACTGGCCTTAAATTTTTAAGTACAATCAACTTGGCTGTATAAGTATTTTCAACTTCAATTATATTAAACTGACTTAAAAAAAATGAGTTGAATCTTGTAGTTGAAAATTGATTAACATATTTTGATGAGATAAAGTAATGTAAAAACATATGTTGTCATGCCTTATTGATCATATCATTTTTTACATATTTTTTTTAAAAAACAAAATCATGTGCCCTCATAATCTTTAATTAAAAACATTGACATTGCCTTCTTGGAACGACATCTCTTCTCTTATAACGTGTAGAAGAAAGGTAAAAAAGACAATTTATTTCAAACCATCACACAATCAAATATGTCTAATTTTACCTCACAACATGGGCTTAGGCCCAACATATCTTTAGACACATTTTAAATGTTTAGTAATGGCCTTTGGCCAGAAGGACGACTTGAAATCAACCATAATGTAAGACTGCATTTACAGCTCTATTACCCTCTGTGCAGCTTGTATAATGGTCCATGTTGTGTTTTCAAGAGGGCAACCTATCATTTCGCCCTGAAATGTGTTTATGTGGTGGCTGTCCAGTCTCTGACAGAGTAGTCACTTAAAAGAAGGCCGTTTGGATTGACAAGGCCTCCTCGGCCGTATCTGTGGCGCTCCTTCGGATATGATGTTTTATGAGGGGCCTCGTGTTGTTGGTAGCATCTCGGTGTGACAGCGATGCTATGTTTTGAAATACAGCCCAGGATCTCCACTGAGAGAAACAAATGGAAATTTAGCATGTGCACAGCTAGTCCCAGGGCGGCCACATTGTCAGCTTTACTGAGGCAAGCATAGCCCTGATGGAGTGTCAGACATGCCAGTGTACTGTACGCTATGGGGAACTCCATCACTGTTCCAACTACTGACTGGTGTCAAGGGGCCCTGAGACAGACCCTCGTCCCTAAGCCTCTCTAAGCCCATCCACGAAGGGCCAACAATTATTGAACAGGCAGCAGATGCATAGCAGTGCTTGAGGAGCCACAGTGAATAGGAAATGATCCGAAATGCATCCTGTGTTGTGAATTTTTTAGACTGACTGATAGAGTGATTTTTTTTAGATTGGCTAGATCTGAGTTTTTTGTTACTGTAGTTGCTTGTCCACGCTGGTTGTCATAGTAATGATGAAAACTCATGTAGGCTCATCATGAGTGAGACTTCAGCAATGATCTTTCGCCATTGATTATGTTTTTCATGAAGGCAGTGTCCAAATTATTCACAGAAAATAGTATTAAAAACCGAAAAGGCAGATATGCAGTCTTTTAATGAAAGGGTTAGTTCACCCAAAAATGAAAATTCTGTCATTAATTACTCACCCTCATGTCGTTTCACACCCGTAAGACCCTCGTTCATCTTCAGAACACAAATTAAGATATTTTTGATGAAATCCGAGAGTATATGACTAGTCCATATAGACAGCAATTTAATCAATACTTTCAAGGTCCAGAAAGGTACTAAAGACATTGTTAAAAAAAGTCTACGTGACTGCAGTGGTTCAACCTTAATTTTATGAAGCGACGAGAATACTTTTTGTGTGCAAAAACAAAACAAAAATAATATTATATAATAGTTAAAAAATAGTTCAACAATATCTTGAACCCTTGAAGTATTTGCATTATTGATGATAAAACACATTAAATATAATCAGATCTTATTTTGACGCATTTAAAAAAACGTACTTTAACCAGATTACTTTTTTTTATTCAAAGTGGCTTACATTGCATTCAACATTTTTTTCAATGCATGCATGGCATGGAAATTGAACCCATGACCTTTGGCATTGTTAGTGCTATACTCTACTGTTTGAGCTACAGCTAGAGAATTTCAAAGCACCAATGGTACAAAGGTGGTTTGGATCAGGCTTGTAAAAACTGAATTTTCTCTCCGTTCAGAAAAAAATCTTAACATAAGATAAACTTTTTTTTTTTCTGCATGAACAAGGCCTAATAAAGCTAAGTTGTTTAAATGATGGAGAGAAAGAATAAAAAAATATAAGTTCAAATAGTTAACATAGAGTTCCTATTAGTCTATATTTGAGCTATATATCTTCATATACCAGTTATTGATAACAGGGAGCTCAAATCAAGGGATTTCGTTTTTACAGATAAAGCAGTGTATACAAGCACACTGCAACAGTGAAATGTCTTCATGGGCTTCAAATAGGACAGAAAATCACCATCAAGGTACTTCCATCACCTCAGCTAAGATTCTGGAAGTAAGATGAAAAGCAAAATGCGCTTCTCCACTCTAGGTGCAATGGGAGCTTTGTGCAATTAAAAGAGTTTCAGATCACCAGAGGCATTAAAAATGAATCCCAGCCACTAAATGGACTATCTCCACTCATCAGAGATCATACGGCTCCTAAAGGAAAACTGTGACAGCTGTTAAGAAAAGACTTCACTAATACACTCGAGCATAAATACACACATAAGCATATGAATGCAGAAGTGAGTCTGTCTTTACTTCATGTGGAATTTTTATGTATTTCAACAAAGACCTGAACATACTAGATGGATAACGATTTAATGAACCTGTCCCCTGATGAACCTTCCTGACGATTTGTGATCTTTTCTTGACTGTCTTCATTTTATACTATTTGTAAATTGTCTCTCACCAGTGTTCTGTAATACACACCAAACAACAGCAGCATTGCTTGCAAGCTCTTTTTTTGTAAACAAACAACATTATCATAAGATTCATGACGCATACAACACCTACCGCTGCAACCCAGACGCGGCCTATTACTTCAGACTGTTGAGTTCTCGTCTGCTTTGTTCCCCCCTGGATGTCAGAGCGCTGTCCTGATGGTAATTTGTTGCTAATCAGCTGTCAGCTCACAAGTGATGATGAGGCGATCATTTTGCAGTGGCGGTAGGTAATGGCCTTAAAAGTCACAGAGTCAATGTCAATGGGATCTCTCAGATTCAATCAGGAAGCAGCCATGACGGATGGCCCCTGCTGACATAACCACTCATTTTGAGCCCAAGCATCTGGGCCCTAGTAAATAACCATCAGAGGGTGGGTCCAAGGGACAGGTCATTAGCCCTGAGAAAAATAAATATCTCTTCTCTATGAAGGCTGCAAGTCATTTAGCACAGACTAGGAAATTTTACTCAAGATTAAGTATGATGAGCTAATATGAGTCAGAGGAGGCTGTACCGCATAGCGCTGTGATGAGACAGAGAGGAAATTCATACGCAGGACCTGGCTGGTGAATAGGATTTTAAAGATCTGACATGTTGGCTTAGGGGTCGTACAAAAATCTTCTCTTCCCCTGCCCCCTCAATGCACTACACAGACCCTTAAAGTATAAGCTTTTACAAAGGGACGGATGCTTCTGCGCCCCAGATAGTTCCTTGTTCAGCATCTACATGAGGGATTACTGCAGTTAATAAGGTCGGTGGACATCTGTGTAACACCAACCACTCTATCTCTATTCCTTTCTCATTTTGTTTAATGAAGAAGAGCTTTAATTAGCTAATTAAGCTTTTCTGGGACGGAAACTCCCACCCAGCAGGTTAAACATTCAGTCTTACTGCATACTATAATGCTGAATTTAGGTCCTCTCTGCAAGTATTTGATCAATGGCCTTGCTCAGCTCTTAGTGCAGTGATAGTTCTTAGTGCTGCTATCACTGCACTAAGAGCTGAGCACAGCCATTGATCAAACTGCAGTTACTTTATTTTTTCAGGTCTCTCTGGAATACTGGATTCTGATTGGTCAATCATGGCATTCTGAGCTCAGATATTATATAGAGGGACCCTTTTCACATGTACACGTTTGGAACGTGTAATGCAACTATAGTAGCATAAACTTCTATAAAGAAATGGGAGATTATAGCAAACATAATAAAATGACCCCTAATAACATGATATTTAGCCCGAATGCGTATTTTACCAGGGGAACCCCACCAAAATGTGGATTTTACCCTCTGGAACGCGATTTTTACCGGGGACCCGACAATTGGGAGGGTTTTGTTGTGAAAACCTGGCAACCCTGGCACGATCATTTTCAAAAACTTGCACTTTGAAACCCATTGTCAAAAGTTAGCATTTTCAGGCCACTAAAATGCTGCTGGGTAAATGAACGTCCAAAACGCATAAAAAGTTTTCTGTTTTTAGTTGAAAACAGTGTCGTATAAACGGCCCCTCAAATATCTCCCTATTTTACACACTAAGAAGCTGATAAGTTGAATCAGGTGTTTTATTTTTGAGACATCTAAAACATTCTGGTTGGTGGGTCCAGGACTAGAGCTGAAAAACATTGATCTAATATCTGAAATACACTAAATGACTTTGCCCAATTACCTCAGGACTTAAAGGATTAGTTCAATTTCAAATAAAATTTTCCTGGTAATTGACTCACCCCCATGTCATCCAAGATGTTCATGTCTTTCTTTCTTCAGTCGAAAAGAAATGAAGGTTTTTGATGAAAACATTCCAGGATTATTCTCCTTATAATGGACTTCAATGGCCTCCAAACGGTTGAAGGTCAAAATTACAGTTTCAGTGCAGCTTCAAACGATACCAGATGAGGAATAAGGGTCTTATCTAGAGAAACGATTGGTCATTTTCGAAAAAAATGTAAATGTATATGCTTTATATAAACAAATGATCGCCCTCCAAGTGCTTCCGCCAAAACCATACTTTCGTATTCTTCAAAAAGCTTACGCTGTATGTCCTATGCCTTCCCTATTCTACTTACGGAACGAACGCAGCACCAGTTACATTTTTTCCGTAAGTAGAATAGGGAAGGCGTAGGACATACAGCGTAAGCTTTTTGAAGAATACGAAAGTACGGTTTTGGCGGAAGCACTTGGAAAGCATATACATTTACATTTTTTTTTTGAAAATGACCGATCGTTTCGCTAGATAAGACCCTTATTCCTCGTCTGGTATCGTTTAAAGCCCTTTGAAGCTGCACTGAAACTGTAATTTTGACCTTCAACCGTTTGGAGACCACTGAAGTCCATTATAAGGAGAATAATCCTGGAATGTTTTCATCAAAAACCTTAATTTCTTTTCGACTGAAGAAAGAAAGACATGAACGTCTTGGATGACATGGGGGTGAGTAAATTATCAGGAAAATTTTATATGAAAGTGGACTAATCCTTAAAAGGTGCATGGAAGTTCTTATGAATTTCTAAGTAAATCTGAACACATTTTAGTAGATTTGATTTTAGCGCACCTCTTCACCATCTTTAACTCACAGCAGTGAGAAAAGTGAATGGTTAAGGATATTCTTTCAAAGCTGTTAAAATGACGTCATCAGAAAAGGAATGCCATTCCAGAGGGGAAGCAAATTTTCTGATTTTGATTAAATATTATGAGGACAAACAATTTTTTTTTTTTATGTGGATTAATTACAGATTAATTGTTCATCACAAGACTAGTAATGTGAGTTTATGAACTAAATAGTATCATTTTATGCAGACTTTAAGCTTTAAGATAATTTGAAAAATAATTTCAGCTCAAATAAAAAAGTCTACATATTTATTTATTTGGTGAGAAGCTGTGTAATACAATACTGACATACAGTAAAACAGTAGGCTACATTCTAACATACAAAGACAATGTATAAATGACCCTCATGTCTCTGTTCTGTCATTAATTCAATTAATAGTAATGACTTGTATCCATCATGCCACACTCAATATAAACATTATCATATTAACCTCCAAAAATCTATTCTCGTTCTATCAACATAATTAATTTAGCCTGCAAGTGGGGGTTATCTGAATAATTGACACCAACTCTAAGATATGAAATATTCATATTCTCATCGCGTGCTTGTAATATGATTGCGAATAGCAGGTGTCTCCTTCCAAATGACTTTTGGACCGGGCAGGAGGGTGCATGTCTGCAGTACTACAGGACATCCAGGGTTGAGCACTGACCTTCATGCGGTGGTCCATCTTCACAGTTGAGTTCATGCATCGTCTCAGTAACACAGACACGCTGGTCATATATCTCTGTTTCACGCCAGGTCTCACACTCAGCAACTCTGAGGGAAGCACCATTAGGTATAATGCTTTCTCGCTCGCCCTCATTTTGGCAGCCAATATCCAATGGATATTTAGAGAGGAGCACGATGGTGGTGGTGGCAGGGGAAGAATAAATCGGTTTCCTGTTGTAATAACTGAGAAAAAAGGAGATGAAATATATATTGCACAAGTTATCACAAATCTGGGTTTTGCTTTGTCATAACTGAGTTTGGCATAAGATTGCAACATGCAAATGTGAAAAATTGAAAGGGTATAAATACTTTCAGAAGTATATATATATATATATATATATATTCACACACACAAAACACTATTCGTACAATAATTAGTAATTTAACAAACAAATTAATTAATTTAATTTAATTAATTTAACAAATTATTTAAATTAATTAGTAATTTAAAAAAAAGTAAATTAGCAAACAGTGATGAGATTAGGTTTTGAGTAAAATAATAAACATATTAACACACATACACTTCACAAAAGACACTGGATATTGCTGCTGTGTCCAGGTAAGGGCTCGCATGATGGGAAGGGCATAGAGTAAATATCATACCCAGTGCTGGGTAGATTACTTACAAATTGTAGTAATTACTGAATACAAATTACATGATAAAAATTGTAGTTAGTAACGTAATCTAAAACGTAATTACATCTGAGGTAATATAATCTGACTACTTTTAGAAGTAAAACTTACTTTTAAAAGTAATAATTCTGATTACTTTTAGATTACTCAAGCGTGCCACACGAGTCCTGAAAAGTGAAGCCAAAGTGTCTCGATCGCCCCCAGGTGGCTGGAAGCAGTATAGGTCATAAACCCCGCCCTCTCCACAAAATGTATTGGGATGCGAGACAAACTAAACAATCAATTTACACTTTTACATTTTTTTTTTAATTTCATTTTAGGCAGTTTTTTATCACGCTGGTGTTAGTTCAAGTGTTCGTTCTTTAAATAAGTTTGTTTTTAGTTAGTTATTTGATGCTATAAAATGGGGGGGAGACGTCATGATGACAACTGAGACTGACAGCTTCTCAAAGTGAAGTAGTCACTTAGGCGCCAACGGACTTTTTTCCTGGATCTTCGCGAGGTGATTGGAGCTTTAACTTTAATTTCTACATTTTCATAACTGTTTATTTCACAACAAAATAATGAGTTGTTCTGAGTTTGGACGGGACCTTGATATCGCGGCTCCACTTCGTGCTCTACTGCGCAGAGTCGAGACTTTGGTCAACGCCATATTGGCACACTGGTGGCTTGAGTTACTACAATGCAAGAGATAGAAGGTGTGTCGTCCATATTTTTTTTTACAGTCTATGATTTGAATAGTATAATTTTCTACCACATTGATAAAAAATACAAAAAGAAAAAAATTATTACATTACATTTTTTGTTATCAGCAACAGGAAGTGCATTAAACATTACATTACGTCAGCGTTTAGGGTTTTAGGAAGGAATTGATTTATGAAAATTAAATCATAAAAAAGTTAATAAATAATTTGAAAATAAAAACATTAAAAACAGGCACTGACTAAAAAAAAGATTATATATTTTATTTGTTTTTTTGCTGTGCGGCCTATCAATTTTCAAACATTTAAAGAATAAAAAAGAAGCATTAGATAGAATCAATGAATTCTGAATAATTTACTGCCATTTTATGAATATTAAGTAATCATGTAATCAATAAAAACAACTGTATTCTGATAACGAGTATTTTAAAAAGTAATATAATCTATACAAGTATTTAATTTTTGTAATCTGATTACGTTATCTCGATTGCATATAATCAGTTACTACCCAGCACTGATCATATGATAAAATCATGCAGGGCCTCAATGACATCACTTCCTCAGGCAGTGCCTTTTGTTTTCCATCTCATTAATTTAGACCCTGCAAAACTTCTCCAAACAACAACAGCGAAAAAAAACTAATCCTCTCATTTTTTGTTGGATATTGTTAGTGAATAATTAATTTGCATTTTGAGCTGATGTTCCCCGATACTTTGCCAAAGACCAAAGCATCTCACGTCCAACAGCCAGACACACTGGTGGAAATAATGGTGGATATTTATCTGTGTTTCAGCAGTAGCCAAATCCCTGTTACAACCTGTCAGTGGCTTAAAAACGCCTCAGGTGGTGAAATGTTTCTTTCTGTCCCACTCACTATGTGAACTGGTTGCATAAATAAAACTTAAAAATAACTCAAGTAGTAGAGTAAGAAATAATAATTACAATGAAATACTTTCTGAGTTGACTGATTTGATTAAGATGCATTTGTGATATTTCAAATGCAATACAACACATTTCAGGGACTCCCACTCTTCTTTCCACAGTCCATCAGCATGATGCAGAGTTGTTGTAGCTCCATCTGCTAGCGTTAATGCTGTCCATATAACAAGCGCTTGTCAATTTAAGCTGTTTTATTGACTCATCTGTTGAGTTCGGCTTCAAACACAATAATCGTTCTCTTTTTTTTCCATCTTCTGCTCTTTTTTTAATAAATGCATTTTCATGAATATATCTCACCCATGTGGTGGGGTGTTGTTTCTCACAGTTAATCACTGGGCAGATAAATCATGCACATATTTGGTGTCCATCTGCTGGGAAGGTACTGCAGCCTTTCCTCCTTTCCATTCGGCCTGATGGACAATAACACCAATGGAAGGCAATGAGATTCAGTGCCAGTAGGCTACACCTCTGCACTGGAACATGTTTTCACTGGGCCAGGATGTAGTGTTGCGGGTGCTGTGGGGGCTGATTGGTGTGATAGAGCAAAATGTTCTTTTATTTGCCTATTTCTGCCCCATTCGTTCATTCATTCATTTGTTCATCCGTTCATTTGTGTGTTTTTTTTTATCAGTCAATCATATTATTTTGTGCTAATTGCATGTCTTGCATGTCTCATTATGAAATATATTATCTCAGTTTTACTGCAATATTATGAATTTCAATGTTTATATTTAGATGTGTATTCATATAAGCTGCATTTTTATTGTGGGTTACGCTTTGTTCTTACATCAAATTATTCATTAGTAGCTCTTGTTCTGTATGATATCCAGAAGTTATTTTTGAAACAGCTTTATATACTTCACATTAAAATATAACCTGATGTCAGAAAGTGTATCAGTCAGTTTAAAAAGGTCTAACTGAGCTCTAGATATTCATAATTATCATTATTATTCTCTTCATGTGGCACAGAGCAACATGTTGAAACAAACTCATTATCATGTACAGACGCTCACAACATCATTCCTTTTTTAGGCTAAATTTGAGGGAATGCATCAGTGGCTGATTAGCGAGGGATCTCTGTTATTCTGTCATGGCCTTTATGACTCACTAAAGAGTGAATCACGCGTCACATTAGAACTGCTTCTTCAGTGGATGCTTAACGGCTCCTCGCCTTAAAATCCCAAGCACCCCATCAATTATTTCCTAAGCAGCCATACTGAAGACATCACTTAGAACAGTGTGAGGGGCCGGAACTGTCACCATCATGACAGATGCACTGGAGGCAGAAGGGTCCCTGTAGAATGCACTTTGGACCATTTGAGACATGGCACTTATGTAGGATGAGAAAAGAAAAGGATGAGGATGTAAGCCATCCTGTAGTGATGCCCCTTCAAGCTTGACAGTGCAACATTCTGGACAGATGCAGAATGTCTTCAATATATGCATTTTTGATCCAAGCACTAAGACAAAAATAGGTCAGAGTGGTAATTTTGCCTGTCTTTATTTTTGATTCCTGCAGCTGTGTATATGCACACAGATAGTGTCCATTAAGTCCAGTGTCTCTGGGGTCACATGGGGGACAAGAGCCAAGTTCAAGTGTGGAAAGGCAGCGGACAGAACTGGATTAACTTCGTCACATGCATCTGTCCCTATCAAACCTAACACCGGATGACTGATAGCCCAGTTCTTTAACTGTGAAGGTATATGCAGACAAATAATTTATTTAATGATTACTGAATGAAGACAGATTGAAAACTAATTGTGCTTTTCAGATACGACCAAAATGACAGGACAGTTTTTTTTTTTTTTTTTTTCTTATTGGTGATTTATTTTCTTCTTTAAGAAACTTTAGTTTAGATTAATATCTGTCTTTTTTTGCTTTCTTTTCCCTTGTGTATAAAATATAATTGAATTTTTAATGCTATTTTATGTCCAACATTTTGAACGACTGAAAAAGTCTTGTGTCACTAATTATACAACCGGTACTTTGATGTCCAGTAGTCATTAAAGACTCATTTGAGTCTGGAGAAAATTAATAGTGCATTAATCAATATGAACTAATTAGCTGATAACATGTTAATTAAATCTCTTATTTAAGGTTCTGAGGCATGAAATGCTTAGTCTAGCATGCAAGCCTCAGTCTTCAGGCAGTGTAAAGGCATTCTTGCTGTTGTCTAAGTATAGTGTGAGAGAGGAGGAGATTCTTTGAAGTATACTCTTCCTCTCATTCCCGTAATTTTAAAACATGGTGTTCCTTCCTCTGAAGTGTGTTGCCAGATTTCCCCAGCTCTGATCAATCACAATGTGTTAGTGAAGCAAAGTGGTAATAAATGAAGATGTGATCAGTCCTGCAGATGGGCATTTAAACCACCATATGCTTCCTGCTCCTTTTTGACATAGAGATCTAAACACAAAGTGTTGAGCAGGATCAAGAATGGCAGAAAGCCAATACAAACTCATGTCTGGAGTCCCAGATCAGTGAGTTATTTTACTGTGGGCCATTATTGTTCCTTAATGTGAAATCAATAGGCCCCTGTGGAATAAAACGCTTGACCTGAAGATATGCTTTCTTGCTCCCTTCGCTATTTTAGGTGGAGGAGCATCATAAGCCACAGGCATTTTGGTAAAATACAAGTTGATAAGTAATATAAATATATGTATATATATATATATATATATATAATTTCACCTGTTTTCACCTTTTGACAATTCCTGCGAGCTATCATCAAGGTCCGGAGCCACAGATCAATACTTTTGATGGAAAGTTATAATCAGCCCTATTAAGTGACAAAGGTTCACTCTGTAACAGCTGGGCTGGCGAGAGACTGGAGCTTGTCTGACTAATGAATCGTGAAACAATCAGGCAGTAGCCATTTGTGTTTAGATCTGTAAATATGGCACGGAACAAGTGCCAGACCATTGCCGGAGCTCCAGCTGGGGCCACAGATGGTCTGGATTCAGAGCAGCACAGGAGCCGTTAGCTCCTTCGTCCCACACTGCACCTCTGCTGTCGCTGAGTGACAACTTCACTTTCGCACTAACTTACCCGTTTGCCCCGCGTTGGGCGCCAAGCATTCTTAAAGTGGCTGACAGGTTCTCTGAGTGGGGGCTCCCCGAGCTCTGGCATTGGCCAGGGGAAGGAAGAAGAATGGAGGAGAGAGAAGGAGAAGAGTGAGAGAGGGAGAAAGGAGCTATGACGAAGAGCAATGTGATCTTGCTATTTAAAGACATGATCACCTAATTAACCTTGTAGGGCAATGACTAATTCTGACACCTCACCCACTACAACCGTGGCAAGGTCTGCAATAAATCTCATTAAGTGGCTCTTTTTCAAATACGAACACCGAGGCCAGACACAGATTCACTTGTGCTTTTATGTTATTTGTGCTATAGGTTTTTAAAATATGCACTCTGATTATCAGCACATCCGTGAAAACGGGCTCGTCATTTGACTTCGTGCCTGACAGCTGAATAAATATACTGCAACATTAAAACAGACAAATAATGGCTCTTCTCAAAGGCTTCTTGACATTCATCTGTGCAAATGATAGAAAAGGAGACAGAATGCATTTAATCTGAGAGGCGAGGGAGACGTCCTTGAGGATAGAGCCATGAAAAGAGATGAAAGGTTTATTTAATCTATTTCCAAGGTAAATGATCCCGCGTCACTGCTCCTCTCCCCTGTGAGCCACTGATTTTGACTGAAAGCTGTGCCGTGCCATTACATCTTCTCAAACGATAACAGTAATGTTAAAGGGACTATCTCGGAAATACATAATAGGTGTAATTCTTTTTAGTTTGTTTCAATATATATTTTTTTCATTTAAAGTGTTTCCAAAACTTTGTTGTTAGCATTGCTGTATTCCAAGTCTACTCCAACGAGTTCATCTAATTACATAAAGGTTACATTACCACAGCACAAAACGCTATTAATTAATTTAAAGCTGAAGTGTGTAATTTCTTTCTGATGTTACAAACATTTCTCTTGCTTAAAGAGGACATATAGGTTCTTTTACAAAGTCTTGGCAAAGTCTTGTCTTTTTTTATGTTTTATGTTGCTTAATGATATGGAGAATAATTGCCTTTGGAGTGGACTTTGTGCTTTGTAACTTTGCATATCTTTTTCAAGATTGCTCTGTTCCATCAAGCAAACGAACTAGCCTGACAAAGAAACACCAGCACAACCAATGTGTGTGATTGTGATTTATGGGCGGGACTATCTCTTCGTCCGGCCAATGGAAGATAGAGGCTGTGTCCGGGACACCTATTTGAAAATAATTATTTTGGCAGCTCTGTTTGGTAACACTAATGCCACAGAAATCACATGCTTTAGATTGAATCTAACATAGCAGAATCCTATTATTGATTTTACATTGAACATTGTTTGCTATTCAAGATGCTTATTAGAGTTTTTCATTTAATAAAACCTTGAACTAGTACAACAAAAGATGTTTTTACATTGTAATACCCATGTCATTATACACATTTGTGTCCTCATAAACCATATATACAAGAACACAGACACACACAGCTGCAGACGAGAGCAAGCATCAGGTGAAGATGAAAGGCTATATTTATTGGCATCTAAATGAATATGACCAGGTCAGGCAGCGCCTTCAGCCCATATCAGTAATAATAGAGAGTCGGGCTGCTGTCCTTGCCTTTTTCACTCTCTCTCCAATCTCAATGAATACCAAACCTGGCCAGTGAAACTTTTCGCAACGTTAACTGTCATGACCCTGCACGGCCAGGCAAAACCGCTTAACTAAGCTGTCAGCTCTAATCAAGCTAATAAAAGGATCAGATAAATGTTTATTACATTGTGGGAAAAGATCATTTCTATACTGAAATTGAGGATGACCTTTCCAGATAATTCCTAGTTGGCTTTTTTAAATGGTGGATAAATCACCGTCCCTTTGTTTGAGGCTGATGTGGTGGAACCTCACTGACGGAGGGTATAAAACATTGTAGCCGGTACTTGCTCTAATCTGAGGTCCAATTTAGTCATACAATCAAAACTGTTATCTCAGCAAAGTTAATGGTGAGTCAGGGACACATTACATATACAGTAGGTCACTCTGTTCAGTGTAGCTTACACTGTAGCTGAGCTGGTATTTTTTTTTTTTTTAAATCTTTTAAATCTGAGCAGGTAGATTTGACTGGATCCCCAGGCAACAGCAACACCTGATTAACTGATATGTACCTTGGGAATATAAGAATTAACCTTTACAAATTTCAACCATTTCACTATAATGACTATATGGCTTTTATGCTGTAATTTCATATTTGTTTCCACAAATCAGGAACCAATAATAATAAAACTCATGCAAATTAAGCCCTTTTTTTTTTTTTTTTAAAACAATTAGACAGTGAACAGAAAAGCTTAACTTTCAGGAAATGCTGACTGTCAACCTTAAAGACTACACTAAGTATCAAATGTACTGTTTTGTCCCCCTATTCATTTTATTTTTATATTTGAAATGTTTGAAGCCCTCTGTCCCAAATGGTACATGTCTAAATATAGTATTAAATCCAGATTTGTGTGATTTCGTACATTTTTTTTAGCAGTAAACATTAAATAAATATTATAGAATTAAATTATTAGAATTCAATTATTACAAATATTTTTTACATTTAATAATTTTCAACAACAGTATAACAGTATAATGCAATTATTTTCAGGGAAACGCATAGCTATAGTACTTCCAGGCAGGTCTTGACCGCATTACAGTTCCATATCACTTCGCCTAATGATTTCAGTTATTTCAAAGGTCTTTACAGCATACAACAGCAAAAGAACCAAAACCCACAATGACACTGACCAATCAAATAAATATGGTAAACAATAGGATTAAAACAAGAAATTATTTCCATGTTTTTTGCCACCAAATTCCGTTTTATTATATACAAAATGCACATAAGCTACTCTTTCTCCTGCTCGCTCTCCCACTCAAATGCACACATATAGGCCTACATTGCGGACACACACTCGCACAGAAACATGTTTTCAGTGCTGCTCTGATGGTTTTATCAGTAAAATAGTTTAACAACTTAAAAGCTACATGACATTTCTCACTAGAGAAATGTATAATGTATAATAACAACGCTTGGAGCAGATAAACTTACAGTTTCGCTATTAGTAAAGACGCTGCTGCCGAACACTGTTGAGAGACACACAGACTCAGGTAATCGCATACGCCTATAATCTCTCTCTCTCTCTAATTGCATTAATAACTGCATTATTCTGCTATCAATAATGGCTGAAGCCTCCGTTACTAGCTCTAAAATTACGTTTTGGAATTAGCAACAGAGGATTGGGATTAGATGAGTAAGAAATTAGTCCTACACACTAAGCGTTTTAAGTTAAAAGTGTTACAACTTAGCCTAGTGTGCATTATTTTTCTAATAATTCAACAGCCCGTTGTCAATTATTCCTTACATACCATAAATAAATAAAAGTTTGATACGTTTTCTAAACAATAACTTGGATAACAGGGTTAAATAGTTAGTAGAACTTTACAAATGTTTTCAACATTAGAATTTGTGTACACAATTGAGAAAATTAAATTAAATTTACTAAAAATTTTAAACATTGTATTTAATAATCTCCCACCAAAACACATAAAAATGTTATTTAAAAAATATAAAGTGATGAGACTCAAATAATGGAAAGTGCCATTTATTTTCTTCTTTCTAAACTAGAAAACTTCATGCAGATACCCTCAAACATCACCGATCTAGAGTAACTGAAATCTAAATACAGAAAATTCAGAATGTGAGGAAGAGGGACTTCAGTCACACAGACCATTAGATGTGTGCAGTGGCCTGTGAGATGTTGTATCACTTTAATTAGTAGGTGACTGAAGGGCATGCTGATGTGGGAGGATGCGGAGAGGTTGATTGTGTTTAGTCGCACCTCACAGCAGGAATTCTCCTCCAAGTGGCTTTTGTCAAGCTTGACTTCATGCTCTCTGGATATAAGATGAAGTGATATGAAATAGGATCTAGTGTGTCTGTGTTTGTCAAAATGTCAGTTTTCTGGTTATTTTTCATTGCGACACACACACACACACACACACACACACACACACATACACACACATATGTAGATATAATGTTGTATTAGTCAAAGCTCAAATACCCTTTTCCACCCAATTCATTGATTTCTGCAGATAATCCATATACTGTAACTTTACCTATAGTAATACATATGGTGTCAAATATTTTTGGATTGTAATACCTTGTGTATCTTATTTATTAGATTAGATAATATTCAGACACTTGCACTGAAGACCATGACTGTTGACGATATAATGGACGATATTTTGTTTAATGTGTTTCTAGTAAAGTGACACCAGCCTTCATGCAGACATAAGCATGGTCTCAATGCATATATATTTATATTACAGCTCACATATGTGATGAATTCCACATGCTGAAATGGAAACACATTAACCCACGCTATAGAAAGTCGTCTGTAATAGGGAAGGGAAAATAAAGACTTATGGAAAATCAAATGAGGTATGAACTGCCATAAGCACAAAGAAAATTATTCCCTTTGGAAAATCATGTATTTGCAGAAGATAATTTCTTCTGTGTCTCAATGCACTTGACCCTCTGTGATTATCTCCTCTATGCTTGAACTCTCCTTGAACTTAGAATAACCATCACACAAGTGGGATATGGCCATCTCCTTTGCATCTGGTTATTCTAGCTCCAATTTGCTGCCTAATACAGCAATTACCTTGATCTATGGCTGAAGTCACCCTTTCATGTATTTGTATTGGAATCAGCACATTTACTGAAAGAAGCACCTGACTGTGACCCTGCTTTTTGCTTTTTAATGTCCTGATTAATTTGAATAGTAATTAATTGACTTTCCAGGTCAGACATTTCAAGTGGACAACCCCTGACGCTTAATCTTCTCATGTGGAAAAAGGTGTTTTGTGAGGGATGACAAGCTCATAATGTTTTCAGGTTCATCAGAAATCTAATATATGCTGATTTATTAGGCCATATAAGAGAATACAGAATCTGATTATAAAATTATTTTAAAGCTGCTGTCTGTAACTTTTTTTGGTTAAAATGATCCAAAATCAATTTTTTAACATGTACATAACCAGTCAGTGTTCAAAACTATCTCCTTATAGCCTGATTCACAACGGTAAGCTTGTAATAATGTTTTATAATTCGGGTGGTATTGGTGGGTTTTTGCAGGAAATTCGAGCATGTTGCCGTTTGTCTTTGCGTCATTGCGTCACGTCTGTTTACGTAAATAACGAGTCCCAGCTAGTAGGCTATATCGCATGTGAGGTGGATCATTTATAGCCTTTTCTCACAGCAGCTGCAATAATTAAACATCATTTTGATGGCGAATTGTAATATATGACAAATTAAGGTTAGAGATTAGACTGTACTGAAATTGAAATCTACAGGTAACGCTAATACACACTAAATAAACATAGTCACGCAATGCTGATGTTGTTAACATTAACAATTAGAGAATAAAGTATAACAGTAATAATAATTTGCATGGTTTGACGTGTTATGAGCTAAGTGATTGTTAGATTTAATCACCATTGGCAGCGCGATTTACTCTATTGTTTTTTTTCTCTCAGTCAGAACAAAAGTGGCAGATTTGTTACTTGTTCAGATGACATTCTCCAGTGAAAATTCTTATTTTGGTCATACTTCCAAGACTACAATCTGTGATTCCGAAGTACAGTATCCACACCGATGTGGTGATTGACAGCGAATATTAGATTCATCTGCGCTGAAGAGACGTGCCGAGGCACAACACACGTAAAAAAAAAGATAATTCCACAAATAACTGCAATTGCAGGTTTCAAACAGAGATGGCAACAAAGAGGCAAAATTACGGACTGCAGCTGTAAAATTATTAAAACTAATAACACACTTGAACATTTGAAACAATATTTTCTTGTAAGTAAATAAAAATAAAGAAATATTTAAGATGATCCAATATTCTGATTAAAAAGAAAATGCATTTAAACTATTGAAAATATAGTAGTGACATATTCATAGTTTTGCTTAAAAAAAAAACAAAAAAAAAAAAACATGGTCACAGTTGTAGTTCACGTATTTATGTGTTTTATGTATTTCTAAACTGTCCCATACAATCAAAGGCAGAAAGACCAAAAAATAAAGACAATAGCTTTGTCAGCTATGATAGCTGTAAGAAAATGAGAAGCTGTGTGCTAACAATGTCCTCATAACCTGAAAGACAGTGAGAAATTAAAAAGAGAGAGACAAACACTGTGAGAGAGCATACAGATTCAGTTTCACCAGGAGATGAAAAAACAGATGGCCACCCTCAGCAAGACATGAACAGAGGAGATTTGAAAACATCTTGGGCCCCAGCAGCTAGTAGGTTCTCAGTCTGCAGAGCTTCCACAAGGGCAAGAAGAACAATCACACAAACAGAGTTTCGCTGCATAAATAGCCTTTAGACAAAGGACCTAGTCCAAAATGCATAAACCACTGTTATTTAATGACTTTTTCTACAAGCAAATGTTAAAATTTACATAGATTAGGTGGTGTCGTGAACATGGTGGCTCTTGAAACATATTATTTGTACCTAAACAAAAGATATCAGATTAGATAGAGATAGAGTAGAATATGAAATAAGGAAACTATTGCAAGTTACTGCTTGTAAGAAATACCTTCTGCCTTCATCTAAACATTTTCTGTTTTGACACGAATTGTGACTTCAGACAACTGGGGTTACTAGAGGTCAAGTAAGGGCATGTCTTACGCACTTTAAAGAAATGAAACAAAACTTTTCATAAGTGAAATGCAAAAAAGTATTTAAAGAGAATTTTAACACAAGATATGTGAAGATATACACAGTAGCTGTTTTATAAAGCTGAACACAATGACTCTTTCTTGAATGTCTGTGTTACATATTGCTGGGATGTTTGGACCATGTTTTACCAATCATAGCCTGCACCTCCAGGGGGAGGGATGAAATTCAGTGTCAGCAATAACACAAAGGACCTTGGTTTAACATTTCGCCCAAGCCATGTCCCCACTTACAGCCTAAAGCTTGCACTTGCTATTCTGGCAAGCTGCTTCAGTCCACAGACTGACAATCTCTCCTCCGGCAGTGCTTGACCATCTGAGACTCAAGCTCACTAGCGCGCACACACACACACACACACACACACACACACACGGACACGCGCACACACACACATTCTCACAGGGGCTTATATTCATTCATGCTTTAATTGATAGTTGTTGTGTTGTGGTGAATTAACTGATATTTGTTAACGTAATTTTTCAGCTTTAATATTACAATAAATGGAGACAAAACAAGAAATTAGATCTGAATCAGATCAAACATTCTCATAGCATTATAAGATACTCCATACTGCACACAACATCGCTCATTTCAAAATGAATTCAGCTATATTCAAAGTATCATAAGCACTGTCAAACACACATGCAAACATTTGCTTTGTCTCGTTTTGCAGCTCGCCAGTCCAGTCGATCTGCACATATAAACACCCACACACTTCTCCCTCTTTTTCCTCAGCTCTTCACAAGCAAACTGTTCGAGCCTCTTGCCTGCCAGCCAGTCAAGATGGCCCCCTAGCCCTGCAGCCAATCCCACGGTCTGGCACGCAGAAGAAAACCGCAGGCCAGCTGATCCTCTCCCCGGCTACCTTCATCTGCTCCTTTGGAAACTTTTGGACATGCATGAATTTTGAGAGCTTCATGGTCTACTGGGCCAGAGCGTTTCGGAAAGGAAGTCGTGGGGAGAAAGCCCTTGAGTCAAATACAGGCTTCAGAAATCTGTTACTTGATAACCCTGCTACAACAGATCAGTGCTTGTACAAAAGGCAGAAGCTGTGGCTTGAAATAAGGGAAAAGGCCACGTTTAAGCAGTGTTTGGCAGGTAGCGCCTGTTTTTTTGTCTGTCGCAGTCAGACCGTGGTTGGAGATAGCACGCAATTTAGCCCCAGTCGGCATGGTGACTGTGGCCCTGGCAAGATGTTAATGCAACTGTAAACAAACCATCTTACGCAGGCTAATGCTAAACAGCAAAGCATCTTATTAGCAAATCATTTTTGACTTTTATTTCAGATTCGTTTTGTGTCATGCTTACCTTGACTCATCCCTCTACTACCTCATTTGCAGCATTGCTACCTGACGGCTAACACACTAATGACTGAAACCTCCAACCTCCCCTTGCTAGAAAGAGGAATAACTGGCTGTGTGCAAATAGATTATGATGAACTGCTTGAACTGCAATTAAGGCAGACGGAAGGGAAGGAGACGACAGCAGTTTAGACAACAATTTGTGTGACTGCAGCTGCAGCTGCTCTGTGGTTTAATGCAGTAATTGATAGACTCTGTCTGTCACTAGAGGGATCAGAATGAAAACTTAAATTACCATCATTAGGGCTCTCCTAATTGCGGCATCCCATGCAAAGCATGTTTTTGTTTGTTATTATAAAATGACTCTTCTGTTATCTAATTTATTTGGGCAGATCTTCCTTTCAGTAACGAAATTAGAATTCGGATTTGGCCTTCACTGTATAAATCCAGACAGGAACCGCTTTCTGAATCATAGCCATAATATGAACAAAATTAAGCATTATTTCATTAAACAGGTGCAGTGATTATGCATCTTAAAGTGTTTGTTTGCAAATTTGCATCAATCAAATGGATCCATTGAGAGCATCTTTATCTGTTTACTGATTATTCGATTGCAAACTCAAGAGGCGTAATCATCAAATTCTCACGTGCAATGAAACTCCTAATTATTTTAGCATCGTTACGATATGTTAAATGACGTGGGTATGATTGAATATCTAGCGCTACACATAAATCTATTCATTCAAGGACACGTCAGTGTGATTTCTGTATGTATATGTGTGTGTGGCCAGTGTTTCTCATTGCCCCCAGCTCTGTCTCATTAAGAGGTCAAATATAAAGTACTAAGGTAAAACAATTGCTGAGACTGCACATTGGTGTAATGCTCCCACTAAAACTGACAAGGTCTCTGGGTGCAGGGAAGATCTTTGCCCTTGTACTGAATCGCCACTTTCCGTAAACCAATACACACCAGCCTCACCGAATCTTCCAGATGAAAATCCAGAGAGCAACACAAAAAGATGAATTGTATTGTGACTCTAAGCAAAACTGTACATGTACACCCACCAGCGACATTCAGAGATCAGTACCAATAATCAAGTATTAATGATTATTAAATGTGCATATGTTGGAGTTGGGTAATTGGAAGGTTAATCGACGGGCGACGTCAGTAGAGTCACATTTATCAGTTTCTATTTATCTCTTCTGGGGAGGTGGCAGGTTTACAGTAAATACCTTCTGTCCCCCTAATTTCCTAATGACGGGGATAATGATGGAGAATGGAGCAGCCATTAGCAGGGACAGGCTCTCTGCATCACTCTGTCAGCTCTGTCTCTCCGAGGCCCACATTGAGAAGTGATGGGACCCAGCTACTAGGAAACACACCCAACAGATAAGCATCCACATAAAGCTACATAGCCCTGAAACACAAAGACTAGTCACTTGATAAAGGCTTGGTGATAAACTTCATTCACTTGACATGTGCCTAAAAGTTTTCCGTTTCTCTAATTTGATTGGCTGAGCAGTGTTCCAAGAGAACTGATATTTAATCAGATAGCACTGGGACCGTTTGTATCACTCCGTTTGTCTGTGTTTGTGCAATCCAGACAGATTGTTAGTCTGTGCATTAGTGGTGAGGATTTTTCAGTAACTATTTCTTCAGGTTACATCGATTAGCCAGTAGGTGGCGACAAATGTCTTTATAAATGAGGCATTAATTCATTCACTCTACTGATTTGTTCAAAAACAGTGATGCATTGAGGAATGAAACAAGTGACATTGACTGTGTTCGAAATTGCATACTCTCTTGAGTAGGTACTTATTTCGAATGAGTAATTACTTCACGACTGCTAAAAAAGTATGTTCTATATAGTATGAGTGTGTATAGTATGAATGTAATCCGGACAACTACATTCATCATGTTGTATCTTGTGACCTATAAGTGTAAGTTACATCGCTTCACTGCCATTCACAGATCCTCTCCTGTGGCATCATGAGATAGTAAAGTATCCATCATAAGCACTAGAGAGCTGCACGATTCTGGTTAAATTGAGAATCACAATTTTTTTTTTTTTTTCAAACAGAGATCATGATTCTCCCATGATTCTGAATAGCAACTAAACAAAATAACATGAAATTTACTAGAGGTTCTGACAAACTGTTAATTGCTGCGGTATATTTAAAATGTTTAATTAATCTGAATGAATTATTTTAAAAAAATTGCTTGAATGAATGATTCAATGACTCACTCATAAATACTTCACTTGTTGTGTCATTACTTGATGAATCAACGTTTTTGAACCAACCTCTTGAATGAATGATTCAATGATATACATTTTTAAGTCACTTGTTGCCACCTGGTGGCGTAACAATGTAAACGATACAATCATTATTTGAAGTGTCAGGTTATTTTCAAAAGGTGATTTGCTCTATTTTAACTGTTTGTAACACAGAAATAACTGTGTGGTTGAAAAAGCTGTTTCTTAATTATACATGACAACTGCTATCTTTGGGTCAACGGCTGCGCAAACACAGGTTTGAATGTTCCGTTGTGATTTTGTAAAAGGTTTAATAGACACAGGTGAATCGTTGACATTTTGGAATAAGATCGTGTGGGTGTTTGAATCGAGCAGCTCTATTATAAGCACACTTCAGAATCTTGCCTGAAGTAGGAGGTCACCCGGGTACTTTTTGCCTACTCTTTTATGTGTACTGTGAATTCGGACAAACTTAATTCGTCACATACTGTTTTTCATGTACTATATAGTAGGGAAGTATTGATTTCGGATGCAGCCTTTATGAGTGAGTCATTGAATCATTCATTCAACTATTTTGTTTAAAACACAGATTCAATCAAGAACAAAAATGCCACTATGTTGTGTTGCAGGAGATCAAACCAAATTTTGTTTAGAATTGCCACTCAGTGCAGTAAATCATGTGTACGATAATAATCCGTTCCCTCGTTTTATTAAATCGTGGCCACGTTGTACTAATTCGCTCCTTCATTTTGATTTAACTAAAATAAGGGAACAAATTATTACAACGTGGCCACGATTTAGTAAAACAAGGGAATGAATTATTATATCGTGAGCACGATTTACTTAAAACAACTAGGTAATTATTATACTGTGCACACAATTTACTTAAACGAGGGAATGAATTAGTAAAATGTGCTTATTTAGCTTATTAGGGTATTTCTGCGTACATGACACTGTTGTCAAAACAATCCCCATTCATATGAATCCGTGAAAATGACTAAAAACGCTGTATTTTGTTGGCAGGCCATTAGATGGCGATGAAACACTAAAGACATGTAATGCGCATGTGCATGATGTCATTATTTTCAGATATGCGTTTTTGTTGTTTACAGACCGTTTTCAAAAACTTGCACTTTGAAACCCGTTTTCAAAAGTTTGCCTTTTCAGGCCACCAAAACGCATAAAACGTTTTCCGTTTTTAGTTGAAAACAGTGTCGTGTAAACGGCCCCTTAGTTAGTTGCGGGAACAAATTGTTAATTTGTGGACACAATATACATATTTATTTCCCATGTCATGTGCGGGGCAACGTTATATACATTGTCAAAGTAAAATAAAAAAAGTAACTGGTTGTCTTTAAAACGTAAGTTACTCAATATTAACTTCAACATCAAAAATATTAATATTTACATATAGTATCACACTCAGTCATGCTGTTAGTCTGAGCACACAGCTGGTTACAGTGTATTATCTTTCTTTCACAGTTTTTTTTTTTTTTTTTTTCTTGACTCTGGATCTGTTGACATCTCTATAACCTTCTCTCTTTTTCCATCTACAGTTCTCATCACTTTCTTCCTCCCTCCTCTATTTCTGTGCATTTGTCTGGCGCCCTCTTTAATTAGTAGTCAGCACCACATGTACTGCTGTCAGTCTTGCAGAACATGTTACAGTTAGAGTTAATAGGGATTCAGGCCTCTTTTCCAAAAGATTGATTTGAGGAGAATCATATCAGAAGACCTTCCTTTTCTTATGATTTACATTTATGCATTTGGAAGATGTTCTTATCCAAAGCGAGTTACATTGCTTCAAGGTACACATTTTATCAGTTCTTTAAATGTGGAAAGGCAGATAAATGTATCAGGTATGAACACATAAATAAAAGGTAAACAGATGTAATTATTCATTAGAATAACATGATGTTGATGCCTTGAAAGCCTGTCTGGACCAAAAACACTATTGAATTATTGACTGACTAGGCAGCTGCCT
This sequence comes from Ctenopharyngodon idella, assembly GCF_019924925.1. Lineage (NCBI taxonomy): Eukaryota > Metazoa > Chordata > Actinopteri > Cypriniformes > Xenocyprididae > Ctenopharyngodon > Ctenopharyngodon idella. Next base: position 21,493,457 of record NC_067224.1, on the reverse strand, counting down.
TCAGTTTCAGTTTTCAACCATTTGTGGCTTGGGTTATGAATATAATAAAATATGCAGAAATACTACGGTAACACTTTAGTATAGGGAACACATATAAACTATTAACTACGACTTTTCCCTTAATAAACTCCTAATTTACTGCTTAGTAATAGTTAGTAAGTTAGTTGTTAAGTTTAGGTATTGGGTAGGATTAAAAATGTAGAATAAGGTCATGCAGAATAAGGCATTAATATGTGCTTAGTAAGTACTAATAAACAGCTAATATTCTAGTAATATGCATGCTAATAAGAAACTAGTTAAAAGACCCTAAAATAAAGTGTTACCAATACTACTTCTGCTAAGACAGAGAAGAGTGGGGATTTAGTTCTGAATAAGCTTGATCTGCATGTTTTATGAGTTTTAATAGTTCTATTAAACATCTAAACATCTGTCATCAGAACTAGCCCTACACTTCACTACCCACCACAGCAAACCATTTCTAAACGCCACACAAGAACATGCGAATGTTGCTTTTGGCAAAATGTGACTGCTGACACTGTAAAGCTGTCATGATGATTTTCTTCCCATCCATCGGCCTTCCGTAGGTCTCACACCTGACCGTTCTGACCAGCTGTGATTGACACTTCAGCCTTCTGGAAACACCTAGGGATCATGGCACCTCTTGCCATGATGATGAAGATAGCTAGCGAGAAACTGTAGCTTTAATCCTCAGGCCTTGGCTCAGCCTACAAGATCTGTCTCAGACTGGGATCTGTCTTGTCAGCGCAGTAACGAGATCCTGAGTGACTTGAGTCCTCTGGTGATGTCAGACCTGAAGCTAGAGAACTGTGTCTTGCTGATTGTCTCAATGTAAGATCTTTGGCCACCGTAGCAGAACTTCAGCTTTCTGCTGAGAGATAAGCAGAAGACTAAAGTTGAGGTATTGAACACTCTTCTGCTTTCTTTCCCTCATTACTCATTCTGTTATATTCTGTTATATTTCTCTTTGTTATGAGGAACCATATTTAGTTGTCATTTACAGTAATTTGGTTACATTATCCACACTGAAGAAAGTTTTTTAAATTCAACATGAATCATTTTTTCCTTCTTGGTTTGTTTAATTATTCTTTGTGAAAAACCATAATGTCAACATAACCAACATAATGAAATATAATTAATATAAAATGACAGCAACCTCAACCTAAGCAAAATCTCCACTCTCCACCACAATAGAAATATTGTAGCAAAACAGAAACTGGATATTAAACATTAATCAAGTCTCTCCCTTTTCTCAACTTGCTCAAAAACTTTTACCTTTTCCATCAAGTCCCATGCAAAGCATGCTGGGAACTACAATTCCCCTGCCCAGTTTCAGTTTACAAATTTAAGTAGATTGCATGTAAAGTGCAACAAAGTCTGTAAAGCAATTATAAGTTTAAAAGCATATTTCGAAAAAGCTCAAAGCATGATGATATGAATGAGGAAATTTAATGATCTGTTTACTCTTGTCTTACAGATGTTCACAGCGCCACACTGACTTTTGATTTAGTGAGCACTCTCCCACTCACAGAGGCACATGCATCTTACTTTAATCAAGAACGTCCTTTCCATTCTCCCACCCCATCCTCCTCATCTCAGCAACGCTCGCTCTGTTTTTCCCTACAACTCAAATTAACTGCAGAAATATAATCAGTTTTCTGACAGATTATATACTTTATGGGTGATGGGTTAGGTAGATATTTAAAAAATTGAGCATTCAAAGCAAAACTCAATAGACCGTGTAAAAAGCTCTTAGTGAGAGGTTTTCAATATGTGTTAAAACAGTAAGATGCTCTCATGAAGGGAAACCAAGGAATCGTTTAATGCCAGATTTCTGCTCTCTGAACTCAATACGCATACTCTATGTCTTTATTGGGAGTGCTATTTGAGCAGTAAATCGAGTGATATGAATTTTTTCTCCAGCAAAAGCTCTCCAGCTCAGTGAATTTTTGGTAACATCATATGGTTGGCTACATTGTGTTTTGTGTACAAATGAGCATAGCTTACAAATCAAATAAAGAATATGTGTTTTTTAACTGACCCAATTAAAGTTCTCAGATTCAGGCCACAGGATATTAAGGGAAACCATTATTGTGACTGCTAAAGGTTGCAGCCGAAAATCTACCAGGAATTGGTTGGAATACAAAAAGAACACCTCATTGCTAGTTTCCTTGCCTTTTGGCTGCAAACTGATTTATTTGATATACATTTAGCATTACAAATTAAACTTTAAAGCTGGAGTATCTAAAACCCTAATTTTGGTTTAACATTATGTTGTTGTAGCTTTGTTGTGTCCATGTATCTTCTCAGCCGTCACTAGAGGGCTTGAAGACACAGGTTCCACAGATTAAGTCGAGGGAGTTCTCTTGACCTTTCCATCAAATGCCACGCAGTTTGAGGTGTACAAGCATAATTAAACGCCACAGTTTTGCCGGCGTCTCATCTTTGCGTGCCAATCGCGCACCCCATCACTGCTGTTCATTAGCCAAGTTTAAGATGTTGGGGCCATAGGTTAATGACAGCAACCACCGAGGCCTGAATAATATTGTTTATCTTCTCCTTTGCTTTTTTTCCTGCTGCATGTTCACAACTGTTGCTGTTGCTTGCGACAACATCGGTAATGAGGAGATGTTGACGTTGGGTCTTGTTAGTTGTGTACATTGTCAGGAAAATTAAGCTCTCTCCAGGCTAACGTAGCTCGCGATTCGCAGTGACATTTAGCCATTAGCTCCATGCTGAATTGGACAAACGAACAAAAGCAGAAGCACAAAACGCAAATCATATCCAATTAAGCGAGGCATGAAACGGTGAAACCCTAGCAGGAGATTTTACAGGCAGTGCACGAGGAAAGGTCAAGCTCTGACAGAACAGGGCACAGTTAGACGACTGATTACGACTAACGAGCCCTTTGCTTTAGTCAAAATTAGCTGCATTACACAAAGACCCACCCCCCAAGTCAATACAGCATCCACACCATTTATTATCTAGGAAGAAAAGGAAGTTTTGTTCCATCTATTTCATAAATATAATGTGAAATGCTTTTCACATTATAGTAATATAATCATATAATGTGTCTAATTCTGTAAACTGTAAATCTTCCTTTTTGAAATCTACGAAAGTAAAAGTAAAAACATAGCGAACAATTGTACATAAATAAATAACTGAAATATCCTGCTAAACTACTTTAAACTGCTTCTTTTTTTTTTTTTTTTTTTTTTTTTTTTTGGAATTATTGTCTTTAAGGGATAGTTCACCCAAAATTCTATCATCATTTATTCACTCTCATATCATTCTAAACCTGTATAACTGTTTGGTTACCAAAAAATATTTTCTTTTTTGTTCTGCAAAATAAAGAAATGCATACCGGTTTAAAACAACATGACGGTGGGTAAATTATGACAGAATTTTTATATTTGGGGGGACAATCCCCTTAAGAAAGTTCCCTTTCAAGGAAACTCCAGGCTGCGTCTGATGTAGACGCTATGGGACCGTCTCCCCACGAACACTGCCACCCTCTGTGCCCCAGTGTGCTGCAGTTTCCAGCGAGTTGATGACCAGGCCATGCTGATGATTGAGTTAGAGGTCAAGTCTCTTATGCATAGAATGCGTCCTCCTCCCGAGAGAGACTCCGGGTTTTACTGCCAATATTTCATTGTTCCAAAAAAGGACTGGGGGTTGCATCCAATATTAGATCTATGCCAGTTGAATCATTCTCCGAGGAGGTACAGATTTGAAATGTGAGCTCTTGAATTAATCGTGACTCAAATCAGATCTGAGGACTGATTTGTCACAATAGATCTCAAAGTTGCATATTTCCACATATTAATCCTTCTTCAACACAGAAAGTTCCTCAGGTTTGCTTTTGGGGGCGAAGCTTACCAGTATCGGGTTCTTCCTTTTGGCCTAGTCTTATCGCCCCACGCCTTCACAAAGTGCACGGATGCACCTCTGGCTTCTCTGTGGCTCCAGGGCATTCGCATACTCCATTACATCGACGATTAGTTAATTTTTAGCTCGAATCAGAGCAAATGGCGGTTCAGCATCGAGATGTCGTCCTTGCTTATATGAAGGAATTGGGGTTAAGACTGAAGGCCAAGAAGAGTGTGCTTTCTCCATTACAGAAAACTTTTTAAGGGTAGTGTGCCGAGTCTATCCTTTTTGTCATAGCGTCTACGTCATACACAGCATGGAAAGGAAACGTCTCAGGTTAAGACTGTAACTATGGTTCCCTGAGAAGGGGACGAGATGCTTTGTTGCACTGCCATACTTCCTGCTTGCCAGTGATCAACTTGCTTCAGCCAATCAGAAGCTGACATTGTTTGGTCCGGGTGCGATTTATAGCTTGGTCATGATGTCACACACTACGGGATGACGTCTCGCCATGCCATTGGACTGCTTTCACACATGTTTTAAGACGCAATCATGCAGCGGTGTTCCCATAGAGTCTACATCAGATGCAGCACCTTAGAACGACGGGAACCGTGGTTACAGTAGTAACCAGATACGTTGTTTCACTTTGACATTTTTTAGCTTTATTTTGTACTAAATTTTGAAATCAAAACTATTGTAATTAAGATTATTGGAGTATGTTTTAGAAAATACTATTTCAGTTTTAGTTGGGTTTTTTTTGCTTCAAAATTTCATGTTTACTTCAATGTGTTACTTGTCTTTTCTATGTAATTATTTGCGAAATTTGCTAGCAATTTCTGAGTGAAAAATGTTTCTACACATATTATTTTTTCAGTATACACAGTTCAGTGCAATCCATATACTGACAATCTAAACTCTGAAAAATGTGTGTTGTGCTCCTTTAACTGGTCCCTTGAGCTTGGTTACGTTTCAGGGGTAAAGCAGCTGGGACCTCTCCCCCCAGATGCTCCGACGTGACTCTATCTGTGTTTGTTTATGGAGTAGAAGAGCCGAGATTGCCTGTGACAGTGGCGAAATGAGGCTAACAAACAGTCTAATGAGGATGTGCCAGCAACACACCTCCATTTGTGCATGTGTGTGCTGAGAGGGTACATGTGCCCTCCCATCTGCAATAATCCATTTAATGGGACTCTGTACACAGAGCTGCTCAGTCGGTTTTCATCACAGAAGGGTGTGAGGTTGTGAATAATCCGACAAACCCAAAAATGAAAGTGAAAGTGACCCAAAATGGAAAATTCTGTCATCATTTAGGCTCACCCTCTTCAGCATCTCTACAGTTCATAGGAACAAGCAGATTTACTCAGCCTCATGTCATTCCAAGCCTGTGTGACTTTCTTCTGTGGAACACAAATGAAGATATTGTAAAGTAAATTTGTTGTTGTTTTTGTCCATACAATGAATGTCAGTGGGGTCCAAAACAACACTGGAACCCCACTGACTTTCATTAGCCCCTTTCACACAGCAATCCCCGTAAATTTACTAGAATGACTTTACCGGTAAATACACAAATGTTCTGTTCACACAAGCAACGGCGTTCTGGTATTTTACCGGTAAGAGACCATTCACACATCAGCACCAAAATACCGGTAATTTTTGTGATGTCAGTCATCATGAAATGATCTTTAATCGCTGCACCGTTGTCTTCATCTGCCCGCATGAGGAGAAGCGCTTTTCAAGTTGCCCAAATTTTTTGACGTCTGAGTGACCGGCATAACGGATGATCAAACAGACTGCATTTTTGCTCTTAAAAAAATAGGAAACAAGCATAATAGTATCCAACTACAGAGCTGCAGCACTGATGAATGGAAAAGAAGGCTGGGTCTCGAGCGCGACACGTTGAAAAATCTGCGAGATGTGGCGCAACGGTCAAAAATGATCAACTAGCACATATTTACATAGAAAAAAACTATTAAAAAGCTTACTCTAAACAGCGCAGAGTAATCACGTCATCTCCATAGTAACTTTATGATTGGCCCAAAGCAGACTTCTTTTGTCAGCGCGGTCTGAATTCGTACGTGCTCATACTGGTAATCTTCATTCTGCGTTCACACAGGGCACATTACTGGTAATTTACTGGTAATGTCACAGCCTTCTTTACTGGTAAATTGCCAGAACCAATTTACCAGTATTTTTGAAAAGGTCCTGTTCACACATTATCTCTTACCGGTAATTTACCGGGAATTTACCATTAAAGACTGTATGTGTGAAAGGAGCTATTGTAAGGACAAAACCGCTGAGACATTTTTCTAAATTGTTTCTTTTAGGTTCCATAGAACAAAGTCACACAGGTTAGGAATGATGAGTATATCCCTTTAAATGGCAGGTACATAAGGTAATAAATGTCATAGGCAGTTTTGGAAGCCAATAAGATCAACAGGAAGCTGAAGAAAAACACCAGAAATGACAACCCTAAGCAAAGCTCATGTATTTAAAACTGGGCTTTTGCAAGGGATTCAGCATCCAGTATAGGTGTGAATACATGTTCATAGAATCAATTTTAAATATTTAGCAAAAAACCAAGGCATAAACCAGGCAGTGACATTAGTTTTCCAGGCACTAAAGTTGACATTACACAGATGTGACAACTATGAGCACTCTTTCCAATCACAATACAACCGAGATGAAATGTACTCTGCCAGGACGGCCTCGTTTGAAGAGACACCCTCTTATTTTGGAAGGACCCTTTATCTCTCTTACTCATCCTCCTTCACTCTTTTTCTCTCTCTTTCTCTCTTGTTCTCTTGCCCTCCCTTTCTCCCATTCTCCTGGCAGGCTGGCCAGCCATAAGGTGGGGTGGTGCCTGAGGATAATGGCAGCAGAAGGCAGAGGAAGCGGACATCTGGCAAATGCTGCCCCAATATGTTTCTATGAAAGAGGCGAGGAATTTTCAGAAGACACGACGCTTACCCGAACGACACGCTCGGCGGCAAAAAGAGGAAGATTAAAAATAAAATTAGTTAACATCTTGCCCGTTTCACCCTGCGATGCACATTTCAGTGTGCAAGAACTGATTGCAGCTGCCATTTACATTACAAAAACGTAGCGCGAGAATGTGTATCGTTAATTAGGAGAAATCATGTGTTGCCTCCTAAAGCTAATTCAGTAAGCACAGATGTGGTCCAGAATTATTTAACCCACTCTCTAGATTTCTGTCTCTGTCTGTGGCAAACTCACTTGCTGCATTTCTTTTCCATTTCATTCTTTTTTTTCGTAGGAAACATATTGTTAATTTGAAATGCAAATGTGTTTCCCCTCCCCGTCCAATCATGTTATTTCTAATGAGGTGTAAAATATGTACATTAATGACAGAGAGTTATTTAGTTCTAGGGGCGAAGAAATTGCTCCTAATCATTGCCTACATTGTTGAGACAACAAACCACTTCATTCTGCTGGCTCATTAGGTTTAGAGGGAATCATGTTAAGGAAAAAAGGTGGCCAACATTTAAAGGTACATCATTGTTTGTCTGCTACCATCTTGATATACTACAACAATAGGAAACACTTTAATTGGATAAAGGTCCAGTTGAATTAAAGTGCGTCAAATTAACACACTACAGTTTTTTTTTTTCTTAAACACTTAATATTCTTTGCCCATAATAATAATTGTAACTATTATTATGGAGTATTATTATTCTAATATAGTATTATTATTCTTTGTTTGAGAAGTGTTTTAGAAAATAGGTTAAAAAATAAAAATGTAAAAAAAAGAGCATTAGTATTGTTTCATTCTACTCTTTTAAAACTGGTGATAAATAATTAGATTGGTTGAAAAGTAAATATTTTTCTAAATAATATATATATATATATATATATATATATATATATATTACAAATGTCAGTTATTTCATCTTTTGATTTTATAGGAGTGCAGACCTTGAGCTGTTCTGTGACATGTATAAATATGGTTCAATACAAGACATAACAGCAATGGAAGAGACTATTTTGTGACATCCACACATTCCAAACCACAGTTCATACTATTAATCACGTACTGTATGTCTTGGTAGTTGTTATACTACCCTAGTTGTTCTGGCCTTACATTTTTCATCAGTTAGTAGGGCAATGTCAACATACTAAACACATGGGACTGTCAAAGAGTCTCCATATAGCATTAAGCATGTCATGAATGTTCTTCAACCTACAGGCTTCCGGTTCATAAGTCACAGCTCATGTGCTCGTTATAAGCTCGAGTAGAGGCAATACGGATGTGTGGACATGGTCACACATCAGCAGATGGAGATGAGTTCAGTGGAGAATGAGTGGGCTTTGTGTGACTGGCGGCTCTGCCAATGCGCTCTGTCTTTGTTTGAGAAGGACGGTCTAAGAAAACTGAGGAATACTGAACATGGAGAAGATCGTTGGTGTGAAGTTCAGATACTATAGTGTTTGTTCACTTCTTGAGTATTTAGTATTGAAAATTATACTCCTAGAAAATTATACAACATAGTGTAGATGTCAAACAATATAAATAAATAAACAATGCTGCACTACATTTCTGAAACTTTAAAATGTGGACAATACAATAGTAATCATCTAAACTGACATCTCACTTCTTTAAAGGGGGTGTTAGAAAACTTGCTGTTTTAGCAATTTTCATGCAACAGCACATGGCTTGAAGGCACCGTTGTTGTTTATTTAAAGTAACATTTTTGCTTACTGTAGTAATGAAGCATATCAACAACAGAACTACTCAAAGGCCCTTTTTGAGGAATTTAGTTTGGAGCACTCAAGAAATAAATGCTGATAAATGTCATAAAAATTATACTCATAAAATATTTCGATTATATTACTATTTACATCGCATTTACGTTGCATGTCTTCTGTGTTTTTGCCACGTTGATGTCAGTTTTTCTTTTGCCATGAGAATTTAATTCTTGTTTAGCTTAAAGCAAATCATTTTGCTTTCACTACCTCTTATATGGTAAGTGACAGTGTGAGGAAAAACAAAAAGCTTTCAGCAAAAAAAAAAAAAAAAAAAGTGAGCACATTAAATTAAAAAGCATGGCTAATATTATCTTAAAAGAACTGATCATCAAAAGAGTGCCTGTGAATCAAGGACATAGATTTTGTTTAAAGCATTTCAAAATGGCACCATGTTTTCACAGCAAAACCTGATAAGCAAAAAAAAAAAGAAAAAAAAAGAATACTTTGCTCATGTGTGCTCAGTTACCTTTGTAATGTGACTAATCACTCATTTAAAAGCTGCAGCAGATGATAAAAAATTCTTTTCATGCTTTTAAGAGCTCTATATAAACTGTCACAGGTAAAACATCTACAATAGGATAAAATAAGTTGCTTGGGGGAAAAAAATGAATTCATGGTTGCTTATGGTTATTCGGGAAACACTTTTTGCTGTCAAAATAGTGTAGTTCCAACATCAACCATCAGGGGCTAAGGGGATGATGCTAACATGCCAATTCCTGGTCTCAGCCTCAGACAACATACCCACGAACCATTCATTGACCGCCGAAAAACAAACCGGACTCTGGCTGGTCATTTCACATGTTAAGCAGATGGTCTCTTCCTAAGTGGGCGGTTCTTGGCCATAATAAAACACAATATGCTCCTTTACGTATAGTCAAGTCTGTCTACACAGGTCCAGCGTCAAACTATTCTATTATACTACACAATGCATATGCTGTCAGTTATGTCAGAAAATATTTTCAGCCAAATAATTCTGAGCCAAAAGATAAATGTATTAAGAATTAGCATGTTATTTATCTATGGAGTTCTATGATATTTTGTTATTTGTTATTGAAATAAATGCATTCTTTATCTCAAATCTATACAGTATTTTCATACCATGACAAACCACAGGTACAGTGAGCTCCTCCTCCAATGTTGCTTATGTATTTTTAATGTCAAAAGAGAACCATTCATATTGTATATACATTTTCCCTGTGTAATCCTGCACCCAGCATATATTTTCTGACAAACGCTATGAGCTAGCCAGTGACCGGCACACTCTGGAGCTCTACATCTGTTTAGTCTCATTACTATGCGTAGTGCCCAGAGCTACACATTCCCCAGTCACCCAAAGACTCAGATTGAGGCTAGGCTAGCCAGCACTGACAGCTTACATTCCCTCTTACTGTTTAGTCTGAGCCATCAGGCTAATCCCTCTAGCAACAGCTGTCCTTTAGCATCATAGATGCTAACTTCCCTTTTGACAAAAACAAAACAGGATCATCAGTGTCAACAACGATTTACCAACAGCCATGGCTAACATCTTCTAACTTTTCATATCCCGACCACTTCAGGCTGATACTTTAAATCAACAAAAGACACAGTGCACTCATATGTATGCTAATAGAGATTTTTTTCATCTGCATCAATATTCCTCTTGATAAGCGCACAAGAGGAATAGAGAGTGGGAAACGATGCAGATGAGGCAGGAGGAGAGAAAAGAAAATAAATCTGTTAATTAATACATCCTGGCTAAAAAGGGCTGGGAGGATTATCTGAAAGGGCCTGAAGAGTCATCGACAGGCACCGGGACACCTTCCGAAAGTCGAAAGTGCAGTGCATGGCCAATCCACAGTCTTCTTCAGCCACTTAATGCATCTATCACAAAGCGCTTGAGAGCCGCCCGGGCTGTGAAGGGCTGGGACTCATGGAGTGACCTCTGTGGCCTACATCTACCCCAACACATGAGTGCTCAGCTAAGTTCAACAGCCACTCCAAAAAGCTGGCCGGTTGAAAGAAGGCACTAATTAGGGTGGGGAACATGGATGACAGAGTCCCTCAAGAGCTGGCACACAGTATGAGTGTATACTGAACCTTGTCATGTAGGTCAGTTTGAAGCTTTTAGCAAAGCCATGCATATTAATGGGCCTTTTTCCTCTCTTGCACACACCACCACAGGAGGCTATCCCCTGAATAATGGCCCTAGAGGCTTGGAATGAATTAACTGTGGACTGGTTCTAAAAACATATGCATTGTAAATTGAGATTAGTGCTAGGTACCTGTAGCATTCCTAGGCTAGTGCCTAAATATAGGTCCAGATGGTTGAAGAGTATAGAAATGACCATGAATTAATGACATAGGTGTGAAGAGGGAAGCATTTGTTTGATGATCATTTTGGAAAAAGTGGCCCCACACTCCACCTGACTCACTTTTTTAGTGAAATTTTTGTAATGTCTTTTAAACAGCTGGTTTCTTCACTAATTTTAGTGGATGTTTGTGTATATGATTCCACATATTTGAAAACCACAAGGTGTCTAAATATTATTAAAATCCAAAAACATCAAAAAACATCTAATTTTATAATTTAAAACCCAACAAACATAAGTTTGGAGTCAGTAATACTTTTATTCAGCAAGGATGCATTAAAGGGTTAGTTCACCCAAAAATGAAATTTCTGTCATTAAGTACTCACCCTCATGTCGTCCCAAACCTGTAAGACCTTCGTTCATCTTTGGAACACAAATTAAGATATTTTGATGGAATCTGAGGATATCTGAACCACACATAGGCAGCAACGTCATTGCAAATTTTGAGGTCCAGAAAGGTAGTTAAAACATCATTAAAATAGTCAACGTGACTACAGTGGTTCAACCTTAATGACATCCCCCTTGTTGAAAAAAATTACAAAAAGCATCCCCTCTGTAAAGCCACCATTGCCCCTTACCATCCCCTTTAGATTAACAGTGTTATGTATTATGTAAATCTTATCATGTAAACGAAATTTTAAAATTCTCTGTATGATAACTATAACAGCGATTGACCAATCAGAACTCAGTATTTTAACACCCTGCACACAGTCTCGCCAGAGCTCTGATTCAAGCCAAAGTCCCTTTCAAGAAAAGTCTGTTCACTCGGCGGCCATATATGCAACGCCTCCGGGCAACTATTTCAGGCATCCATGACCAAGTCCTATCTATTTGAATGGGGGAATCTTGAAATCTCAAAAACTGCTTGGCAAACTCACTCATTACATAACATATTTCAAATCAGCAACAAAATCTACAATGAACTGTCCCATAAATGTTGTTTCTTATGAGGAAAATAAAAGTGGGTTGAATCCAAGCAGCTCTAAAAGTTTTTAGAATAGTTATAGAATAACAAAAATTAAAATGATGAAAGCCCTAAAAAGTCATGGAAATCAAGATAACGGATTTAGACAAAATAATAATCCATGGACTTTCAGGACTTCTATAGCAAGCTACAATGACAAACACAGATATGAGCAATCAGCGTATGAATCTCAACAATGGTGACAACAAAATATTCAGACAATCAGATCAACTCTGGACATCACAAAATGCTACTAAAAGACAGAACAAAAACCACAGCAAAAAATAAAAGCAAATAGTTGGAATTAAAGAAAATAATAGGAAAATTCAGCTGCATAATTTATTCATGCTGTGATGCATGCTGGGAGTTTTGTACTACTGTTCCCAGCATGGTTTGCGGCATGACACTTTTGATTGTCACCGTTGTTGAGATTCATGCGCTGATTCTTGATGTCTTTGTGTGTCATTTTAGAATAACTTCTGTGTTTTTTTTTAAATCTTTTGATTGGTTTTGTTCCATTATATAATTATAGTGACGGTCGGTATTGTTTGGTTGCGAAATCTCAGTCGGTTTCATTTTGTTGCAAGATTTCAATGATGGTCACTTTGTTCTTTTGTGAGATCTTAATAGCAGTCAGTTTCGATATTTCAATGACGTTGGTTTAGTTGCTTTATGAGATTTCAGTGACGGCCTGTTTTGTTCCATTACTTCATTTTAATAATGGTTGGTTCCTTTATGAGATTTCAATGACGGTAAGTTTTGTTTCATTATGAGATCTCGATGATGGTTGTTTTGTTTTTTTTTCCATTATGAGATTTCAAAGACAAAAGTCAGTTTCGTTACGAGAGTTTTTTTCTTTACGAGACCTCAACGACGGTAGGTTTTGTTCCTTTAAGAAATTTCAAAGACGGACAGTTTTGTTTCTTTACGAAATTTTAATGATGGTTGATTTTGGTCCTTTACTAAATCTCAATGACAATCACTTTTGTTCCTTTACGAGATCTCAATGGTTGATGGTTTTGTTTTGTTATGAGATTTCAATGACTGTTGGTTCTGTTCCACTTTGAGATTTCAATGACGGTCGGTTTTGTTCGGTTATGAGATCTCAATGACAGTCAGTAATTAAATAAAGTTCTATATCATTTGTGACATGAAACTAACTAACTACCTACCTGCATGGTATGTGATGTAGTGATTATTCTTGCCCCAGGGTTACACCCTTTATTCAGTACAGTTTATGGTGACTGTACTGGGGCATTGGGCAGTATGTAATATGCTGTATGGACTATTTTACACCAGGGTTACACCCTTTATACAGTATAGCTTATTGTGATTGTACTGGGTCATTAGGACCCACTCAAGCAACAGGTTGATCAGACCCACTGGCCTCTTTAACATCTCTTTCTGCAGCTACCCAATCTCCCAAGAGTGCACCCATCCTGATAGAGCTCAGGCTCAATCCTGCTTAGCTTCAGTGGGTGTGCAGGTAAAAGCTTCAGGTGGACCACTTCCAGGCATAGACCCTCTTACGTAGACATATAAATCTCAACAATGGTAACATGCTTCATGCCACAATGCATTCTATAGCAGACTATTATTAAGTTGAAATCAACTGCATTACATCTACATCTAAAACTCTGTGTAAGATTAGACCACTAGATGACAACCTCTTTATCATCATGCCACAATGCATGCTGGGAACAATAGTACAAAACTCCCAGCATGCATCACAGCATGAATAAATTATGCAGCTAAATTGTCCTATTATTTTCTTTAATTCTAACTATTTGCTTTTATTTTTTGCTGTGGTTTTTGTTGTCTTTTAGTAGCTTTTTGTGATGTCCAGAGTTGATCTTGTCTGTATATTTTGTTGTCACCATTGTTGAGATTCATACGCTGATTGCTCATATCTGTGTTTGTCATTGTAGATTACTATTTTTTGCTCATTTTCTAACTGGTTTCTGCAATACAGTGTGATCTCATGTTTCAGTAAAACAGGGTTTGTAATTTAAATGTATTAAGGACAAAACGCAATACATCAGTAATTCATGTTATTTCACTATGATTATTATAAGAAAAGCATATTATAAGAGTTAAGAGCTCAAGTAATGGAAACACCAATCACCATTATGGTGACTACAAATGAAACAAAGATGAGCGTTAAACTTCTGTAGATGAATGACAAAAATAAAGTCAGTCTGGTTTGTAATATGTGAAGCTGTAATGCTGTTTGTGGAGTTGTCTAATCCTCCTCTGCTGAGATCTGGAGAGATCTGGGGCCTCATTTATGAAATGTTGCACAGATCATTTTTTATATGTGCGTACTTGTGATTCATAGAATGAACGTACACACCGAAAACAAGCGTACGCCTCTATTTCAGGTGTTAAATCAATAAATCGCAAATGATCTTGAACTTGCGCGCAGCTGAATGGTTTCAGTTCTCTGTGTTGTAAACGACACCTAATTAATGTCATTTAGATCACCAGTCATCGTCCAAATCCTTTCATTTAGAATGGCGAGCTGCAAGAATATCTTAGATTTCCAAAAACCTGCAGTAATCTGACAAGGAAAAGTGCATACGTCTGCTCAGACCCTGACGTGGCTCTAAGCACTTTTCCACGTCAAAGACCGTTTTTATAAATATGAGTGTTGGTGTGGATTTAAGCATACGCACACTCTAAGATCAAATCTGTGCGTATGCACGCTTTATAAATGAGGCCCTTAATGTCTTCCTTTATCTTCAGTTGATTTCATCTAAGGCTGTGGCTGAAGTCAGTTGTAGCTCTTGTGTTTCTGTTTGTTTCTTTTTTTCTCTGTTCTCTTCTTTCCTTCAGTGGTTTTGCTTGTTAATACGTTTGCTAATGCTAAGATGATTCTATAAATATTATATAAAGATTTTGTGGCTCAGATAAGGTCCAGTTCTGGTTTATTTCTTTTCTCTTGGCTGACACGTGGCTTTGCTATGGCCTGCTTGTGGCTCAGATCTGGTAAACAGGAGCGGTCTGCCCAAGTGCCATCTTTCTATGCCACATGTGGCCCAGATCATCATACCACGCATGGCAGATGTGGGCCGGATTTGGGCCGGCACAAAGTTACTATCTGGGGAGTGTCATTTGGAACTCATTTATAGAGTTATTTTTATTAAAAATATATGTTGATAATGGACAAAAACTTCAGTGCCCCCCCAAAGGCACCAATTAAGCTAGCCTATATAAAGGAATGGATTGTGTGTGTGAGATAGAGAGAGAGTGTCTGGTGGTCACTCATCCAATACTACAATGACATAAATAATTTAATGAATAGTGCCTATTTTACTACCCTTTAAACAATAAAAATGTTTAAGGTACAGTAGCCCTAACCCATGTGTAAATTCCAACAATAGTATTTTCTTTGCACTAAGTGTAAATAGTTGTTAGATGCTATTTATACTTGCTTAATTGGACATTACTTGTACTTCACCCAACCCATTAAACACTTTATTCCCACTATTAAATACCCATTAGGCACTTTATTTCCACTTTTTGAATATTTTTGTAATTATTTAAATAAACACAAATCCGAGTTAATATGCAATGAGAAAAGGCAGAAGAGTGAGTTTGGTAAAAGGCGGATTTAAACTTGGGTCGGACACGTCAAAAACTAAAGCCACCTGCCTTAGTCTCCATGCCACAATCAGACAATGGTGGGCGGAGCTAGTGTAAATAGCCTCTGCCAACAAGGCAGGCTATTTGCACTATATTAATTATTAATGTATATTTGAAGAGTTCATTTGCAAAAACAGATAACTGTTTTTTGTTTTATTTTGCATTCAAATTAATATCAATCAAACTGCAGTTGGGTTGTTTTGATTAAGTAATAATAACTCCAAAAAATACAGGTAACTTACAAAATTAAAATTCATTGAAAGTATGGTTTTTTTTTATTAAAAGTTTGTTTTTTAGCAAAAGCAGATAACTCCACATTTCATGTTAAACCAAACCAAGTGGACTTTTCGGTTTCTGCATGCAACTATGGCACTTTTTTATTAAAAGTTTGTTTTTTAGCAAAAGCAGATAACTCCACATTTCATGTTAAACCAAACCAAACAGACTTTTCGGTTTCTGCATGCAACTACGGCACTTGTCGGTTTCTTCTGTAAAACGTGAACTCGCGATGCCTTGACAGTGGACAATACCAGCTTTTTTGACAAAACGTATTTAGGGTTCAGAACGTGCTATATACAGTACATGTGGAGAATAATGCACAGCAGTCAGTTCATTTTTTTTTTTTTAAAGTGGCGTTAATCGTTTTTTGCAAACAAACTCCATTTAATTAATTCATTAATTAAATTAACATATAATTAATGTGTATTAATTACATTATATTAAGACAAAAAGAGAGAGGAAGCAAAAAATACACCAAGTGTGTGATTTGGGGCACAGTTTGCTTGTAGTTTAGAGGCACAAAAACAGAAAGTGTTACCCAAGTGATGATTGTCCAAGAAGGTTTGCTCACTGCATGTTCACGTCCTCTCTGATTTCCTTGCATGGACAGTGGGATGTGGTTGGCATGGATCTTCAGCTAGGCCTCACGTATCGTATGGTCTGCTGTCACTCACCAACAGTCTTGTTTACTCCAAAACGCAGATCTTTCCTTGTCTACGACCTTCCTGTGCTCTCCCCTCTTTCTGATCCCACTGATATGTGTCTCTTTGAAAGTTGCACTCCGGGATGTGTGATGTACATCGGTGGTAATCAGATAAGTTAGGCAGCATCCTCCTGCTATCTTTCCAAAACAACATCTCCACTCAACTGAGCGCCAGAGTGCAACTGTCACATTACAAGCCAAGGAAATGTGTTCCACAGCTCTGAGCTGTAAACACAAATTGGAGGAAATAAAAGGAAGAAAATATCTAGCAAGCCGAAAGATGTTTTGCATGACAGAAAATCGCTAACGCTTTCAGGCGAGGCCAGGACTGAGAGGTGGTGGGGGGGGGGGGCATTCTGTTGTCTGTTTGAACTCTTTAACCAATTAAAATGGCAGAGCAGAGTGCATATTTTAATATGCATGACAGAATGGCAGATTAGGAGGGGGAAAATACTACGGCTAATTATGTGGTCAACAGTCTGCCATGATGCCATTGTACCTTCCGTTTAATTTGCACATAAAACCTCGCCTTTATGATGGCAACATGCGTTTTTGATCTCGCAGTGAAAACCTAAGGCTTTCAAGTGCATTGTTTTAATGAGGCACAGAACATTTGGAGTTGTTCTCTGGGCTAGAAGCGCATTGGGGAATTTACACAGCACCATTTTTTTCAGCATTATTTGTCATTCTTTAATAATGAGCAAACTATCATGCCTTTATTTCTATATTTCTATTAATTGAGTAGGTCATTATTGTTTTGCTATCACCCCGTAGCCATGTTATCTTATGTGCAATTCCTATTTTAATTTTTATTATATAATGATATGGCTTCTAGCATGCTTCTGATTTTTTTTTACCAATTATTTCAAATGAGTGAACACTGAAAAACATTTAAATGCAGGAGTTTGTCTGCTGAAGTGTAAAATATCAAAAAATAAATCTAATATCTTCCATTGAAACAACTTTTTCTTTTCTGCTGACATCAGGCCAAACATGCCAATACTTACCAGCTATTTAGGCCTTGTTTTAGCAATTCAACCTGGATCTATCCTGGTACGTAACAGCCTCTTATTACAAACCAATTCAGTTCACTCAGGACAAAATTGCCTTTTTACTCGTTTACTGGAATTAGACTCAATTGTGAAAGTAAAATGGTTGCAATTTACCTGGATTTTACTTGAATTCACATGCTTATAGGACATATATAGACCATAAATACATAAATTACAAAAAAAAAAAAAAGAAAAATAAGACAAATTTCACTGTGTAAAAACACTTTTCTAATATAAACAGAATCACGAATGTTGTTAAAGCTGTTTGTCATCTTCATCTCAGAAAATTCTAGGCCTTCATCACTTCTCTGCCAACATCAGGTCCAGTAAGCAGGTTCATCTCTGATCCAGCCAAAAGAAAAAGAGACGGAAAAAAAAAAAAAAAAAATTCCCTCCCTCCATCTTTTTTTATTCATAAATATTGCTGCCGATTCTGCAGAGCTTGCCAGAAGCGCAGCTCATCCAAAGTCATTTGCAGCAAAGTCCATTATCATCATCACTTCTGGTGATGAATTCCCCGTGATGGTGGCACAGTTCGCTGCAGCCTGCACACATAATGACATTCTGCTCTCTCTGGCAGGACTCCTGTGCAGATAGCTCACTCTAAACCATCTGAGTGACAGACAATGCACCACTGAATACAGTGAAGAGCTTATTTGTCTGTAAAACGGGAAAGAGTAAGTTATTAACATTTTTCTAGTGCTGCAATGCTACCCATGTGTTACTGTTATTAGAGGGAAAAGAATAATATTGTAGTCACAGCTGTGCCCTAAGTGATTTGTATACAGTGGACAACAGTGGTGCTCATACGGGCAATGGTAACAACACTCCCCCCTTCCTATCTGATTAATTTACCTTTCAATAAAAGTGCCAAAATTAAAATATTTACTTAACAACAACAAAAATAATTTAGTTTGGGAACTTTTTATTGAGAGGAAAATGGATCATTTTATTATTAATATTTCTTTTATTATTATTATTGAAGAATCTTTTTTAATATGGGAACTTAGTTTTAAGTAAACATTTTTAAATATTATGTTATGTGCCCACAATGCATTGTTAGCACCACACAGCACAGATGTTTTCGCACCCACTGTGGATCAGTCGGTGGCATTGCAGCACGCTCAGCTTTAAGCCTAAGGCCTCGGCTGCACAGTTACAGTAATGGAAGAAGACATCTCACTGCAGTATTGTGAACATGAAGTAGGAGAACTGACTTCATCTCTGTGAAAGAAAAAAGCGATAGTGAGGAAAAACAGCTTCATAAGCATCAGGCTGTCAGCGATGGAAGAAATTAAGGTTGATGCCCCATGAAAAGGAATGTATGAGGAAGAGCGAAGCCAATAACTTCCAAAAGGCTGTAGGACAGAGTCATTCACTGTGAAATAAAACAGTCTGTGGACACTGTAAGTCTGTCCTGTTCACTCCTGCCTAGCTCAGCAGAACATGGTCCTTACTTGCAAGGAACTTGACCAGCTGCCTGCTATCAGGGCTTTATCCTCTGAAGGAGGTTTCATGCCTTTAAAAGTATTATCTAATACAGTACGTTAAGAGTTTAAGATTTGCAGCAGTTGGTCTTAATCAAGAAATGATAAAGAATGGGCATGGCAATAAATATCATGACTGAAAAGTTATGTATACAGGCATTTTCATGCACACACCAAGAAGAGCTAGAGCACAGGTGTCAAACATACGGCCCCGCACAAAGGTGTCCAATCCTGCCTGGGGGAAGATTTGAACAATAATAAAAAAAACAGTTATGCATGGTCCACCGGCCATCCGAACAGTTATTAGGACCCGAGCACCAATGGTGTGAGGACCCTATTGTAATTGCTGAGTCAGTTCATCTTCTTCTCCAAAATGAATCGCATTTTTGAGGGCCTAAAAATGCTCGAAAACTCATCAAACTTTGAACACACTTCAGAAGTGGTGAAAATTTACGTCTGATATTGATTTCAGAATTAGGTGTGGCAAAATGGCTCAATAGCGCCACCTACAAAATTTCAATTAAGCGCCTTTCACGCTATGCTTCACGTACAGGTATGAAATTCGGTAGACACATGTAACAGCCCAATACCTACAAAAAAATCCCTGGTTGCAAAATCTGTAAACCCAACAGGAAGTGAGATATTATGAATTTTCTCTGCAAAACTTTTGCAGTTTTTGCCATTTCCAGACATTGTACTTTAACAAACTCCTCCTAGAGATTTTATCAGATAAACATCATATTTGGTCAGTCTAATCTAAAGGCCTTTGTGACGTTAAATTGCGAAGATCTAGAGTTTTTGCTGAAGGGCGTGTCCATGGCGGCCAGACAAAGTTTGATGTTTCGCCATGAAACACAAAGTTGTTATAACTCAGGCATGCATCCGATCTGCCCCAAAATTCACGTTTTATTAGAGTCCTGGCCTGAAGACATCTACATGCCAATATTCAGTTACAGTCATAGCACCACCTGCTGGCAACAGGAAGTGACATGTTTTACAATGTGATTAACTTCTCGTAAAGATTTAACCAGGTCAAAATCATATTTGGTCAGTCTAATCTTAAGGCCTTAGCAATGTTAACTTGCGAAGGTCTTGAGTTTTTGCTGAAGGGCGTATCCGTGGCGGTCTGACAAAGTCTGATGTTTGGCCATGAAAGAGGAAGCAGTTGTAACTCAGACATACAGTGTCCGATCTGCCCCAAAACTTCACATGTGTGATAAAAAGTCCTGGCCTGAAGACATCTATATGCCAATATTCAGTTAGTCATAGCGCCATCTGCTGACAACAGGAAATGGCATGCTTTACTAGGGCTGTAGCTAACGATTATTTTGGTAATCGAGTAATCGTTCGATTATTCTAACGATTACTCGAATAATCGATTGATTCAAGTAAAGTATGAAAAGCAATTAATTGTATGGTTTTATTGAACAAAACTGTACATAATGTACTGTACATAAACAATACATAATGTATTGAATTGTACAACTAATGTTCTTTATGTATTATAACAAATGCCTGCAGAGGGCGCCAGTGGCCTGACAATTGTTTTTAGAATTTTCCTCGCGATCTAATCCTTGTTTAATATTGGCTTACAACATTTATTTCATATGTCCAATTAATTTTTAATATTTGGCCATTTCTTTACGACAGAAATGCTACAACCACTGTAATTTCTTTAACAAGAACATGTGGACTTAAACGAGGGCTTTAAAACATTTATTTTGAAATCGCGACGAGCAGTTATTGCACTAAGTAGAAACATACTGTATAATGTATTCTCCTGCGTTTGCTATAAGGTTTATAGATGACTTACCTTACAAATCTGATTAAATGTCGCACATTGCGTTTCCAGATGAACGTTAAAAGCAATCTAAACTCACAGCATATGAAGAGATGGAGTTTGAGACGCGCCACTAATGTAAATGATAACAGTTCACGTGAAGCTGCATTTACTGTGAACGGAGCCGCTGTGAGACACACGTAGATAACCTACATGCATGTAAATAATTACAGCGCATATATATTAAACCTGCAGCACATACATTTATTTAATTAATTCACAGCCTTTGTAAATTCACAATAGCATTATGCTTTATTATGATTATGTTATGAAAACGGTCTAATAATGCGTTTCATGGATTCTCGTCTGTGGAAAGCGCCACTTCCGGTATTTTACCGGTTACTGGACACGGGCAAATTGAAATCGAGGATTTTTAAAAATCGAAATTTCGAATTTAATCGAGGAATCGTTACAGCCCTACTTGCACTGTAATTCACTTCCAGAAACACATTTATATGCCATGAAGTATCAAACATGCTAGAAACACGTTAAATCATGCAACACTTGGCTAAGTGCTAATGTATGCGATTTTAACGCCAGGAAGTTGTTGTAACTCGGGCATACAATGTTCAATATGCTCCAAACTTCACATGTTTGATAATAGTCCTGGCCTGAAGACATCTACTTGGCAATATTCAGTGCAATAGTCAAAGCGCCACCTGCTGGCAGCAGGAACTGTGGTGCATCAAAATGACTATATTTGCCATATGCCATATTTCTCCTCTATCCGCTTAAATGAATATCACCCACTATTCACAGTTTTCCTAAGGCCACCGGGTGGCGGTAAGCTCGGGTGTGAGGGCCCTTTCATTGCTGCTTGCAGCTTTAATTTATGGTTTGTTTTTTTCGTTAGCCAGGAAAGTTTTCTTAAAGCTGCTGTCCGTAAGTTTTGCCTCTTTGTCCCAATCTCTGTTTGAAACCTGCAATTGCAGTTATATGCGAAATTATCATCTTTACTTGGGTTGTTCTTCGGCACGGCTCCTCAGCGCGGATGAATCTAATGTTTGCTGTCAGTTAACACATTGGTGGATACTGTACTTCAGAATCACAGATTCAACGTCTTGGAAGTATGATCAGAATATGAATTTATTTTAACGTTAATCTAATGTTCCCAAAATGTTAGTTTTTGGTTTGTATAACATTATTCTAAAGTTAATCTAACGTTCTCATAACGTTATTCTAACATTAATGTAACGTTCCCAGAACGTTAGTTTTTGGTTTGTATAACGTTATTCTAACATTAATCTAACGTTCCCAGAACGTCATTCTAACGTTAATCTAACATTCCCAGAACGTTAGTTTTTGGTTTGTATAATGTTATTCTAACATTAATGTAATGTTCCCAGAACGTTAGTTTTTGGTTTGTATAATGTTATTCTAACATTAATCTAACATTCCCAGAACATGCAATACAAAAGTGTCTTTTTTATCATAGCAGAAGCAAAGCAAAAATATTCACGAAAAACAAAGCGAAGATGATGAAGGAACAACAAGGAAACAAAAAAATGAACATACAGTACACAAGAATATATACTAGCAAGAGTTCGTCGTTAGTTGCCAGCAGCACACCAGCTCCAGACATGACACTCAAAACCAATGTTACTCACGTATGGAGCAGAAACAACGCAACTTTGGCGTCCATTTTCAGGCCTTCCTGTCTAGGTCTCTCCAGTGCTGGAAAGCTTTTCTAATATTAATGCGGGTCCTAAAGCTCTTGCCTGCTCATAGCCCTTCTTTTTCCAGTGATATTCCTCTGATATTCCTTCTCTTTTGTAATGTCTTTCAGCCATCTCTCTTTCTAAAGTGTTTCTTCAAATCTCCTTCTTGCTCAGCTCACTCTCTCTCCTCTACCATAATGAGTGGACACGCCCCCTACTGCTCATTGGCTACAAGTTTGTTGTGGTACTCAGTTCAATCCACTCTCAACGTTTTTCAAAAAATCGCTTACTGCACCTTTAAATCTCCAGTCACCTTTCATTATATAGTTTGATGAAAACGAATACATTCTTCCAAACACCTTAATTTGTGTTTTACTTAAGAAATCAGTCATAAAGGTTTATAACTACATGAGGGTGAGTAAATAATGACAGAATTTTCAGTTTTAGATGAAATGTCCCTTTAAGAGCTGCTACAACCTAAAAACATTTCGGAATAAGTGGAATAAAATGGCTGAAGGTGACATTACCAATAGCTCACTAGGAGCACTTTCTAACAAAGGCATGGCAAAGTGTCCTTCTCCTAAAGCTGACAACTGGTGATGGTCACCAGGTGGGATATGTTATCCTAACAGTCTGGAACTCCGCTGAATTATTTGCTGATAGATATAAACAGCTGTTATTCTTGGTAATGGAAAGCAATTAGAAACATCTGCACACTTGGCGGTGAGCGATGCCTTCCTAAGCTGCCCTGTTCCCAGGTGCCACTGGGAAATAATTACATCATCAGAACAGCACCGGGCCTCCAGGACTGGTACTGATCTGTGAAGAACACGAATGTAGCCCCTCCCCTGCCAAAAGAGTACAGAAGAAAGGAAGAGGACAGCCACAAATTCAGCTCTCCTTCCTTCACTGATATAAGCAGTGGACTTTGGTCAAATATTTATTTAATATAACTGTGTTTACAATTGCAGTTGTTAATATATTTTACAGTAATTCAATTTAATAATATTTTTCTTTGTACTTAAAGAGACTTTTCAACCCAAAATTAAAATTCTGCGACTGCTATTATTTATTCACTCTCACGTCACCCCAAACCTTATAATAATAATAATAATAATAATAATAATAATACATTTTATTTATATAGAGCCTTTTAAGAACCAAAGGACGCTGTAAATAATGACTTTATTCTTTGGAACACACAATGAGAAATTCATTTTAATGCAATTACAATGACTGGGGACTAAGGCTTTTAAAGAAAGAACGCAAAAACACCATAAATATATCATAAAAGTAGTCCATATGACACTCTGTGCTATTCCAAGTCTTCTGAAGCTGAGATTATTCACTTCAAATCTTACCCTTGCACAAAGAAATTTCCTATTTTGGAATGAATCATTTATTTGAGTCAGATTTTTTGAATGAATCAGTTGCTCTGGTTCTAAAAATCAAATTGATTCTTTAATGAATCAGACTAATTCTCAACGAATCAAAGATCTGGTTGAAACAATATCAGGGTGGGTAAATGATCACAACATTTTAATTTTTGGATGAACATTTCCTTTAAGATATTATGGAATTTTAAAGGAATCTCAAATCTGTCTTTGTGTCTTTCTTGTCTCAGCCTCCACTTTATTAAATACCTTTTCTGTTCTTGAAGCTCAGGTAAGGGAGGGCTGTGTTTTTGACCTTTACACACAGCCCCCTCACCTCAGTGATAGGAGGACCCCACTGCGTGGAGTCTGTTGAATTACTCTTACCGATGCATGCTTGTGGCTTCCCCTGGATATTTCAGCAGCCCCCCGGTGAGAGCTCTCCTCAGCTGTAAATACCATCAGTCTCTGCCACCCTGGAGAGAGCCAGAAGACGGCGTTCTGGAGGGTCACAGTTCAGCAGACACAGACACGGCTGT
This sequence comes from Ctenopharyngodon idella, assembly GCF_019924925.1. Classification (NCBI taxonomy): domain Eukaryota; kingdom Metazoa; phylum Chordata; class Actinopteri; order Cypriniformes; family Xenocyprididae; genus Ctenopharyngodon; species Ctenopharyngodon idella. The sequence goes on along the minus strand of NC_067224.1, from coordinate 21,468,917 downwards.
TTTGGTAGCAGGGAAACGTCTGCTTACTTTTCATGATCTGGGTATTTGAGCAGGGTGGGTGAGAGAGTTAGCCTGGTTGTACATGTTTTGAAATGATTTTTGTGCAGGCTGCCACATTGCCTTATACTACATACACTGTACTGTTTTTTCAAGAAATTAATACTTTTATTCAGAAAGGACACATTAAATTTAAGATTTTTTGTAATATTATAAATGTATTTAATTTAAAATAAATGCGGTTCTTTTGAACTTTCCAGTCATCAAAGAATCCTGAAAAAAATGTATCATGGTTTCCACAAAAATATTAAGCAGCACAACTGTTTTTAACATTGATAATAATAAGGAATTTTTCTTGACCACCAGATCATCATATTAGAATGATTTCTGAAGGATCATGTGACACTGAAGACTGGAGAAATGATGCTGAAAATTCAGCTTTGCAATCACAAAAACATATCGCACAGTTATTCTAAACTTTCAAAAACATTAAGAAACCTTATTGACCCCAAACTTTTGAACAGTATATATATCTAGTGTATGTACTGTTGACAAGCACAAAAAAGTTTTATGTACTTTTATGTGAAGAATAAGTAAATGCTGACTATCCTGTGATATCTAACAAAGAATTAGCAAAGATTCAACCCAAAAATGCTTTACTGTAGTGCAATGGCAAGTCCATTGTCTCGATAAAAGTAGAAACATATATTCTACCTCTCTATACCTTTGGACAGGAGATACAAACTGCTGTAGCACTAAACATTATGCTTGTTACTTTGTTCTATCCGCACTGTAATCCCTCAGGCAACAAGCAGAAAATGTCCGTCAGTATAGATGAGTCCAGAGGAAGCCTGATGAGACACCCGAGCTAGATGTGTTGATTTTGGCTGGCATACCTGTCATGGAAAGTTGCAACTGCAGTTCAAAAATGAGGAGGCTAGTGCCACATGAGGCCATATGGTGACATGAGGAGCGTACACACACACACACACACACACACACACACACACACACACACACACACACACAGGAGGAGGATAGTTTTGAATGTCTAGGTCTAGGTCAGCTTTTCAGCACTTTGTTTGTGGCATAGTAGATGTAAAGTGGGGTCATCAGGTCATGTAGATTAAAGTGTATATATCTATCTATAGATTCAGAACATTCTGTACTGTTTTTCGCTGTGGAAAGAGGAGGCAGAAAAAGGCAGAAAGTAAGTGCACATTCAGTTTTTTCTCAAAGTTACACAAAAATAAAATTACTTTAATTCCAATGGCCTGATGTAATTACTTATGGCTACCGTTTATCTTTTCATACACATGTTCAGAGTGTATCAGACATAATTCATTTGACCACTTCGCAATTCTCCTGTAGCAGAACATCTGACTTGATGAAAAGCAGAATTGCGAGTTGTTGGGATGTAATGCATTACAAGCAAAAAAAGTATTCTAGCACAGATGGTCCATTCAGCCTTTTAATAATAAAATCTGCTTCTGTGTTATTTAAAAAATTACAATAACCTTTCCACTAATCCCCTGACTTTGGGTCTGGTACACCTGAACGACTGCATCACAATCCCTACCCCTTGATAACATATTAGGATTACAGCTTAGATTTTATAGTTCTGGCCTCCGTCTTTCTCATAAATACGTTAGATAAGCATATCTGTTTAATTTCATTCTCTTTGATCACAGGATTACACAGAAACAGTTGATTGTCAAAGCAGACATACAGCCAAACATCTGCATAAGAATTTATACATCTGCATCAGATGTAATATGTTTGAACATCATACATTTATTTTTGTGAGCACACGCTGTTTAGTCCATATGTGAGTCAGGTAGATGTAATATGTTACAAAATCAGGCCTGCATGTCCATCGGAATGAAAATTTAATCCAAGGACACATGCTGTGTCCAACATATTCATTTTGTACTTTTCACAAACTGACCAGCATCACAGGCAGACAGACAGAATAGATAGATAGATCTTGATGCTGTATCGACAAACTCTCCAGTCTCTTCACCATGAACATAAATAAAATATGGGTTACAATGGTGATAATTCACGTTTCTTTCTTTAATCGGAAGCATCGGCATAACAGCATTAACAGCCGTCTCACTCACAACTTGCTTCTATTCTTTTTCCCTTAAAGGGGCAGGGACATAAAATAACCTTCTCACTAATATATATAAAACTTTGCATAAGAAAATTGAAAATGTATGGAAAACATTTCTAAAATAGATTTTAACATCTGTTTTCTTTTTTTTTCCCCAAATAAAATAATCAATTAACAAATAGTGAAATAAAATAAAATAATGAACTAACAAATTTAAGGCTACAAAATGAACAGCATTTCTTTGCATTAGATATTTTTTGTAAAGTAAGTCTTTACTGTCACTTTTGATCAATTTAAAGCATCCTTGCTGAATATACTGGCTCCAAACTTTTGAATGGTAGACTGGTAGTGTGTGTGTGTGTGTGTGTGTGTGTGTGTGTGTGTGTGTGTGTGTGTGTGTGTGTGCGCGCGTTTCTGTGAAATATCAGGACACAAATTTGTATAATGACATGGGTATGGCATAAGTATTACAAGGTGAGGGTAACTTATGAAGACATTACCCCATGTCCCCATTTTTCAAAAGGCTTATAAATCATACAGAATGAGTATTTTTGAGAAAGTAAAAATGTGCAGTTTTCTGTGATAGGTAGGTTTAGGTGTAGGGGTAGTATAGGTGGATAGAAAATACGGTTTGTACAGTATAAAAACCATTACGCCTATGGAATGTCCCCACAATTCACAAAAACAAACCTGTGTGTGTGTGTGTGTTTTATAAATATGTAAGCCTATTGTCTACTAGGTTTAGCCAACTAGCAAATCTCCTTTTACCTTGCGTGCTGTGCAAAATATTGCAGCACCTGCATGTTGTAGTGATTTCCTCAAACTTGGCAGATGGTCCTCCCTGTCTCCCCCTCACCCTCACCCACCGGCCTCCCATTACCCAGTATCTGGCACCTGAGTCTACAGGGAATACTGCCATGCAATGCCCGACTAGCACAGCCTCAACAGAGCAACAAAAAAACAGGCATCTCCGGGCTTGACCTCTCAAAGCAAATCATCTGAATCACAAGAGCCAGATCCCTTGTGAAGAGCAAGAGATGTTTCTCTCCCCAAGACTAATGTGAAAATATGCCCTGCAACTCTTTTGCTATGTGTAATTTAGTGGCATGACTACTAGCGAAACACATAACACAAAGGTCCTTATGGCGACTGTAGCCTCGCTTAGCGCTGATTTAATTAATGCTCTTGTCTTTTGAACACTATGAGGGACATTAATGGATAAACTAATAGCTCGTGTACAACACGTCTATATCAGTGACATCTTGCATGTCCCTAAAAAGATTTGCCTGCTGTGAGGGAAAAGTTCACTGCACATTTCTACACTGTCAAAGTGAGCAGTCTAAACAATGTCCAGTTTGTCTTAATGTAGTTTAATGTGTACTCTGCTTCACAAAATGAAATATTATGACAAAGTGCTATCTCTGCTAAAAAGAAACAAAGGCTGAACAAGTAGGCTAGTCTCCAGGGTTTGAGATTGGTGTGCACGTTTACCACAAACCACTGTATATAATAAAGAACAAAGAGGTGACAAATAGATTTTACATACACTGACTTTTACATACACTTAATACCTTTTATACATTTACAGTTTTTCTCAGTTGCTTTGGCACATTTCTCGAATCATCCTTAAAATTTGCAAAACAGTATGTTTGTCACAGACACGCCAGGCTCTACACTCTCACAGACACAGCGCACGTCATCACCAGAGTTTTAATCACTCACACCTGCAGCCCATCAGCACCCTCATCACCAGCAGCACAAAAGGCTCATGCTCTCACTCAGTCACTGTCCGGTCTCGTTTGCA